>NW_006775143.1:7188830-7201068 GCF_000442215.2 Lipotes vexillifer | reverse complement strand
CCCCCCCCAAAAAAAAAAAAAAAAAAAAAAAAAAAAGAAGAATATTACTGAGTCAACTGAAAACCTAGAATATCAATGGTTAAAAAATATTGCATCAATGTTATACTATCTAAAGTTGGTATGTAGGAAATTAGGAGGAAAGGGGCAAGATGTAAACAATATACTTTCAAATGGTTGAGGAAAAAGTATGTATACAGACGTGCAAGTAATTAAGTGGTGCAAAATGTTAACAGGTGACTTTGGGTAAAGGATATACAAGTATTACATGCATTATTACTGTAACTTTTCTGTAAGTTTGAAATTATTACCAAGTACAGGTTTTTAAAAAATACTGGTCACAAAGGTTTTCCTAATCTAGGTGTTGAAATCCTAAATTACAGTTCCAGATTAATACATTCCAGTTTGGGGGCACATATTGAGTATATTAAATAGGAGAGTTCAGTAGTTGTTCCATAAATTTAGTTCCTAGCACAAGGCAGGGAATGTTTGAAGCTTAACTCCTTGAGCTTTAGAATGAACACTCCTTATCTATGTCAATTTACCACTCACCTAAAGAATATGTGATTGATTTACAAGTTTCAAGGAGAATTTCAGCCAGAGCCTCAGGATCTGCATGTTCTTCTTCTAAAAGCATTAATCTGTACAAATCAGAAAGCAAGATACAAATACTAGTTATTAAGAAACATTCCAAAACCTTTCTGGCACAAACAATTTCTATCTGTATATATTGCTTTATGATGTCGCTTTAGCTTTTAGTTTTAAAATTTAAAAGAATTCCACTGCAGCAGAAACTAACACAGCATTGTAAAGCAATTATACTCCAATAAAGATGTTAAAAAAAAGAGAAAAACTCCACTGATTATATATAAAATGCTAAGGGGTAGGGGAAGGTTAAATAAATGACTGAACTATGAAGCCAATTACCCCTGAAAAAAGGCATTCATTGACTGTAGGACTCCCAGCTGCACTTTCCATGTGCTGAGTTTTAGCTGCTCACACATCAGTTTGCAAAGCTCTTGACGATAACAACCTGGAAAAAAAGAATGGGGCAGAGCAGGACAGAGCATGTGAAGGAGCAAGAGACAGAGCAAGCGAGGGGAAGACAGAGAGGGATAGACGGAGAGAGAGAGAGAGAAGGGGAGAGGAAAAATTAAAACAACAAATGCCTTTAATTAAAGCCATGACATTTCGGAAACACTTCAGCATGACTTTATGCCCAATTCCCACAAGTTTCCCTGATCAGAAACACCCCCTCCCCCCAAAATCCTATATATGTGGTCATAAGTGTTCTTTGTCAAGGCAATATCCTTTTCTAAGGAACTGACACAGAGTCTAAACCACACTGCCTTTTCCCCATAAAACACCCTGAATGACAGCCAAAGAGAGCAGAACTCTGGAGGCTCACAAGCTTCTGCGTGCTGTAGGCTTAACAAGAGTCAACGGTGCTTTATCCAAACCTGTTATGCCAACTGCACTTGCTATTATAATTATATAATTAATATTATGCTAAGTGATGAAACAGGAGTATAAAACTCAACAAAATAGTTATTTTTTAAATGCTGCAGAATTTAGTACGGTTCACAAATGTAAAGATGGATGAGGGTAAAAAATCTAGAATTCTGCACCTGAATTGCTTCCTAAGAGACTGTAATTTCTTTCTCCACTATAAAGAAACAAAACCAGAAACTGAAGACGATACATTATGAGTAAGATGTAAACGAGAAGCCAGTGTGGAACAAATCCTCAAAGGCCCTGGCCCTTCCCCCAGATGACAACCAATCCAGCAAATGTACATTTCTGTTCCATATACTAAAACTGCTTTGTGTATGTATCATCTTTTTATATAATTCCCTACTTTAACTTCTTCTATGTATCAAGCAAAAGTTAGTAGGCCTAATGATGTCAAATAAGTGGACTTCCACTGCAGTCCATAATATAATACCAAGAAATAAGACCTCTTACATACCAAGAAATAAGACCTCTTACAAATCTGTATCTTTTGGAAAACCCTCCCTATACATAGCAAATATACTTTCTGAAGTTCACACAAAGGATGGCAAGGCTCAAAGACAATCTTAAGTCTGATTTTAGAAACATCCAATCACAGTCAACAATACTTTCCATAACATTCATGAATGTTAAGATGTAGGATGCCCTGCAGGAACCAACACAAGGCAAACTCCTACTAACTACAACCCAATCCAACAGTAAAGGTTTACTGTTTATTTACTTAATCCTTTGGAAAGATATGTTCAATTCTGAAAAACTCTCAGAAAGTTTCAAGTTTCTCAGGGAAATACAGATTTCATTTGCTTATTGAAGATTTGGCAACAAGGCCATTAATTCTGAGATGAAGAGACCCCACTAATAAGTTCTGTGGATTCCTCTGAATACAGCACCATAAAGAGGAGTGAAAGAATTCTTTTTGTAGTCAAACTATCTACATAAAATGTATCATGGTTGTTATGGGCTGAGCTGTGTCCCACAGACTCACATGTTGACATCCTAACCCCCAAGTACCTCAGAATGTGACTGAGTTGGGAGACAGGGTTTTAAAGAGACCATGAGGGTGGGCCCTAACCCAAGACGACGGGTGTCCTTATAAGAATGTACTGGACACAGAGACACGGACGGCCATTTACAAGCCAAGGAGACAGGGCTCAAAAGAAACCAACACTGTTGACACCTTGATCTCAGACTTCTACTCTCCAGAACTGTGAGAAAATACAGTTCTCTGGTTGAAGTCACCCAGTCTGTTGTACTATATGTTACAGCAGCCCTAGCAAACAAACAGTCAATGAGATTATCTGCCAACATAGGAGTAAAATTTATGCTGGATAATTTTCGCCGTTCATCAGTCAGGCTCTACAAGAAACAGCAGCTATAACTCGTCACACGGAACACCTTCGCTGTCATGAAGTAACCCCGGGCCACAGCACTTCTTCCAAGGCAGGTTCTGCTGCTTACGTTGGGTCTCCACATTTCGGGGCCAGGCTTTGCCCAGGCCCTCAAAGGCTCCCAGCAGAGATTCCAGCTGGAGCTCCTTTTCCTTCTCATTCTCATCTTCATTTTTGGCTGTCTGGACTCCAATGCTTTCAGGTGAGTTCTAGGACGTGTCAAAAAAACGGAAAGGAAATTTTAACTTTTTTTTCCTTCGAAGTTACAGGCATACTGTTAAAACAATCAGGGTACCAGAGTAGGAGATGTCAACCAAGAATTAAATGCTACAGTCTCTACCATGAGTTTTCCTATTTGTAAAAAGATTTTGTAACAGGAGTGCTACACCTCTCCAATAAATTTTGGAAATCCTCTAAAGGAATCTGTAAGCAAAGGTGAAAAAAAAATACCATATATGTAGTATTTGGAGCACAACATAAAAAAGACTTGCATTAGAATCACGGAATTAAAGGAGGAAGAACCTGGTAATAATCTAAACCCAAACTCCTTCCTAATAAGATATGGAAACAGGCAGAGAAGTGACTTGTCCAGCAAGCTGGTGATACAGACTGCCAAATCCATACACTATCATTATGTATGTAACAGAAAAAATTTTTTGATAGTTAATTATTTTACTTTGAATTTATTTTTCTTACTGTTTTTTTTTTTTTTACAAATCTTTATTGGAGTATAATTGCTTCACAATACTGTATTAAGTTTCTGCTGTACAACAAAGTGTATCAGCCATATGAATACATATATCCCCATATCCCCTCCCTCTTAACAGAAATTATTTAAACAGCTTTTTTACAAAAGCAAATTAGCAGCAACACAAGAAACAGAATGAGAATGCTTTTTAAAATTTTTCATGTTTCACAAAAAAGTAAATAGGTAAACCATACTCTTCTTTCTTTGAACCAGTGGCCAACCTTTAAAAACGAGCACTTCATTTTCCAAATGAAACCAAAGTCTGCTTTTCATCAAAGTCCCCCAGCATGTGGCAGAGTCTATCTTCACTCTGGGGTGCCTGGGGTGGCTGCAGCACACACTTTCAAGGTAGAGCGTATCAGCAGCAAGACAGGGACTGTTCCCCCACTCCAACACCACTCTCGGGAACTCACCGCCCCCATGGCCTTGAGGTTCCCGGCTCGCAGGATGAAACCCTTGCAATACTCATCGTTCTGCTTTGCTTTTTTTAAAAAAAAAACAAAACAAAACAGCCACCCTTCTCCCATGGAGGGGAAATGGATACCTAGAATGAAGACTACTATTCCCAGCCTCACCTGCAGCCAGGTGTGGCCACCCGGCTAAGCACTGGCCAGTGGGATAGAAGTGAAAGGGCCCTGTAGCAGCTTCCAGGAACTCTCCTTAAGAGAGAACTGACATACCTACTTTGATCCTTCACCCTTTCTTCATCTCCTCTGCCATCACCCACCTGGAACGCAGATACACGGTGGACCGTGAAGACAATGGCCACACCCCAGGGAAGGCAGAGCCGGGAACTGCAAAGAGCCAGACTCCCTAAACTCTCCTGTGAGAGACTAACGTCTACCTTGTGTGAAGCCATGATATTTGGGGATTTTTCTGCTATTTGCAGCTACATGAACCCTCCTAAAATATGCGAACAGGACACAGGAAAATCTCTTCCTTCTTTCTTTTTTTTAAATTTTTTAAAAATATAAACCAGACCTGAAAGGATATGGTGATCATTACCTTCTTGATGAGAGGTATGACAATGTCAGCAAACTCCTGGAATCTGTCTTCTTTGGTGGCCTTTAAGACATCCCCTGCACAGCTGATTGCTGCAATCTTGTATTTGGGATTCTCTTTGCAACACTCCTTCAGAACAGCCTGGAGGATTTCACTGGTGCCAGGCTGACTGGGCACAGGCTTCTCCAGCTCTGCACTGCAGGATCCATACAAAAGCATCACAACAGTTAATAAAGGCTGCAGCTTTCAGGTGCAGTGTAAGAAATGGCATCTTCACTGAAGGAACATTTACCTGCAAGCTGTCACCACACAGGCAATGGCTTTCAACAGTTCTTCCTAAAGGGTTGAAAGATGAGGAAATACTATTAAGCAAATGTGTCATTTACATACACTGTACATGACTATAATTACCTCATAAATTTTTAAAAATTATGACAACAAAAATTAACCAGAGTCACCATATCTTTGACACACTTAACTGTTTAACAAGCACATCCACAGAGTTTTACTCCAAACCACGGAAGCAGGGTAACTGTCTCCCTCTCCATTTCATAAAGCCTAGAGAACCAACTTGTCCAAGGTCACAGAGGCAGAAGCGTCAACAATGGAATCAGAACTGTGTCTGACTCCTAGACCCGTACTTCGTCTATAGTTCTGCACTGGCCACTACTGGCTCCTACCACGTCAACCAGACTGTATACGATGCCACAGTCTCGCGCTCCCCACTGAGTAGTCACTGTGTATAACCTACCAACACCCTGGTATAAAAAATGACTTTTACTAATTCAGAGGCCCCAGACATGGGCGTCCTCAGCTGGGGTTTAGACACAGCTTGCCTTGCTACTCAATTTCACATATGCCCAAATTCTGATCTGTTCATGAGGTCAACAGGGACAAAAGGGTGACCACTTGGTTTAAGACTTCTCTTGGAAAGCTGAACATGATCAATAAAAATCAACCTCCAGCATTACTGTGCAGTATTCAAGGACACGTAGGTTATACTTTGATGAAATATCACATTTAATCAGGCAAAGTTTACCCAAAGCTTCCCAACTGCCTAAGAAATCTGGTTTACAAAAACAACCCATCTGATGTCCCACAAAACAACATTCTAATTTTTATAGAAAATGAAAGATGAAGTCATAATCCTTTAAGGATACCTTAAATTTAACTGGGCATGAATGGTTCCTTTACCTTTCCTGCCCATGTTCGTCCAGCTAGGCCTTGCAGTAATGCGGTCAGTATCATTCCCAGATACGGAGGTACCAGGGAGCTGGTTTGTTTTGCAATTGATGCCATGGCAACTGCACCCTGGGCTTTCATTTTCCAGGACTGAGACTGTAAAGCCTTCTGGGTGATAGTAATCAACTCCTGCAGGTATAACCGAATGCCACCAAAGGAACCTAAAGCAAAATTAAAAACAACTCTTAAGTGTGTGTGTGTGTGTGTGTGTGTGTGTGTGTGTGTATGTAAACTAACTGGGTTTTCTTTTCTAAGTCTGGAAAAAATGTCAGTGACCATCAACCTAAAGCAGTGATTCTCAATGGTTACATCACATCACTCTCTGAAAGGGAGAGAAAGTGGGTGGTGGTGTGAGAAATCCTGACAACAGCAGGACGTATGAACTTGGATATGTCCACGGGAGGGCTCTTGTCCATTAACGTGTGTCAAGATGAAGAGCAGAGTGGAAAAGCACTACTGTCAAATAATACTCAAGGCAACACGAAAATCACTGTTCATTCTCAACTGAAATAAGCAAAGCTCTGCGTCGCTTGGGCAGTGTCTATTCTCTCACATGGGCAGCAATGAGGGAGGAAAGAAAAGAGCTCTGAGCGCCAACCTGAGAACTTGGAAATTTGGATGGGCTGAGAACCCAATGGGACACACATTGTTAAGGTCCCAGGAAAGTAACTACAGAAGTTTATGAGTAAAAAAATATGAGTTAAAAAATTCAACTGTGGTTCTTAAGAAACAGGTTTAATTCACAGGCACTGTTTACTAACCAGGTACATTTTCCTGCCATACTTCAGTCCATAAATTACATTCTTCTTTTTCTGCTTTCTCCTCATCAGCAATTTCATGCATGCCTAGGAATGCCAAAGGCAGAACTTCTTTGGCATGGTTCTTCAGTACATCAGGGCTGTACCGTCCAATAGCATGAACAGTCAGAGCACAAGAGGTCTTGTAGATGGGTTCTAAAGAGAAGCAGAAAAAAACAATCTTTATGACACTTACTGTGTTTAAGGGTAACTGATCAAAACAGACCTCTGCTCTGGGCTTCCCTGGTGGCGCAGTGGTTGAGAGTCCACCTGCCAATACAGGGTACACGGGTTCGTGCCCTGGTCCGGGAAGATCCCACATGCCGCGGAGCGGCTGGGCCCGTGAGCCATGGCCGTTGAGCCTGCACGTCCAGAGCCTGTGCTCCGCAACGGGAGAGGCCACAACAGTGAGAGGCCTGTGTACCGCAAAACAAAAAAAAACAAAAACAAAAACAAAAACAAAAAAAACAGACCACTGCTCGACTTCTACCACAGCAAAACAAACCAGTAAAATCAATCAGAAATGTTCCTAGCAAACCACATAAAATCAGAAAGGGTAAGACCTGATTTGTATTGTTTCATTAGGTTGTTTACATCTAAATTAACAATAATTTAAGTAGGAAGAAAAAAGGTACCTTCTTTCTCCATATACCAGCCACTGAGTTTCTGCAGGAGTTTCTCTGTGCTGCTATCCCGTGACGTCTGGAAGAGAAACAATCCCGGTCAGTTCTTCATAATTATCAAAGTATACTTACTTAACTAAGTAAGAAATTCAACTCACCCGAACTAAATGGCCCATGGCAAATGCACAGGATTTCTGAATTACACCGTTCCGATCTGTCAGGCCACTAAGCAAAGCACTCATGAGTTTACCTAGTGGAAACAAAGAAGAAAAATCTGATACTTGGCTGACCAAATGCTCTGCTCTGTTCGTAGGACCAAAACAAACTTAACCCTGTAATTAATATCTGATTTATTCCATAGTAGTCTAGAACCCTTGCATGTTACATTTGTATATCCATTTGCTTCTCTTTGCCTGGTATAAAATTAAAAATTAATCTGTTATTAATTAATTAATCTAGACTATTATGGGGAAAGTTGCAAAAACAAGAGTTAGGTACATAAAGTTCATCAGCCCCATCTAGAAGCCAATTCAAGAAAAGAAAAATGCTGATGTAAAATTAAATATAAATGGCAATAAACCATTTATACAGTACAGAATAGCAGATACTCTCACCTCCTTATACCACCAAGAAATAAGCACTTATAAAACAGTAAAAACTTGCTAAACTTGATCATCCTGTACTTCTTGCAAACAGAGATAAAGGTGGAAGTGGCAGAGTTTGAGGGAAGAAAAAGTACACCATATCACAAGCACGTCTGAATGATCACTGTTTTTCCTTTTAAAACCTTGTCACGCAAGACATGGCCATACAAAAACATCACCCCAGTGGTTCTGACAAACTCACCTGAGTAAGGTGTTAGGTCCTGGGGACACTGAGTGGTTAATGACACAATGACACTGGCACAGCCTCCCTACAGGGTTACAAAGGCAAAGGTCTAAATTTGATGGTCACAATGTTCTATCAAACCCTTGGTTTTAGGAGTCAAAGATTTAAAGAAATACACAAAGCTTTACAGCCCCTCCAAGATTCTATCTAGAAAGAGTAAAGCTCTTATTTTAAACTATTAACACAAAGATTTCCTTCAAGACTTCCTGCAGAGGTCTTGCTGCAAGTATACACTGCTCTCATACATTGCAAGTGAGAAGGAGACTCGTACAATCTTTTGGGAGGGCAACATGTCATCCTGTCCATCCTTGTCCTAACATTTCCCATTCTAGGAATTTAACCTAAGGAAGCAGCTTCAGATGTGTCCAAAACCATTGATCACAGCGCTTTGTTTAGTATCAAAAAAGCTGAAAACAAATCAGGTATTCCTTGATGGGTTAAAATAAATGATGTTTCAGCCACATGAGAGAATATATGGCCATTGGAGAGGACATCGTAGAAGACACATGCACAGAAAGAGACCAGAAGGAAACATTTTGAAATATCAACAGCAATTACCTATGGGTGGTAAACTTACGGACAACTTTTAACTTTCTCCTGATCTATAAATGCTACAATTTTAAAATACAAGTAAATGTTAATTTTGTCAGGAGAAATAAACATGAGTTGTTTGTTTTCAAAGTGTAGGGAGTGGGATCTGATCCTTGAAAAATCTTGGAAAGGAAGACATTTTTCCATCTAAATACCTACTGATTCCTCTGTGAAAAATGCTAATCACCACCTTAAGCAACCATGATTTGATAACTGGATGAGCATTTCCACTAATAACTGGTTATGAATGAGGACCCAGAGGGCATGTACCTGGCAACCAGGGGACAGAAATGATTCCACTAGAAAAGTAAGACAACGTTTACTGAATATAAGCCACATGTTTTATATTCTGAATGAGTTACATGTTTTAAGTTATCAGTGCAGTCATAGAAACAAAATAGTTAACATAAAATAAAGTCAGGTTTTAGGGAAAAAAATGAATTTCACACATGACGGCTGTTCTATTTTTGTGGCCCAAACTAATGAAGATGCAAATTCCTCTTATGAAAAATACACTTGCTTACCTTAGTTCCAAGACCTACACCACTTCTGATCAGTTCACATAACCTAGGAACTAGCTCACCCAGCACCGACACATCAAGATACTGCAGGCACTTTTGGAAGAGAATAAATATAAAGTTAACCTTAGCAAATAATTAAGTCAGTACCGCATATTCAATTAAAAACTGCCCACATCAACTATGTACCCAACTGGTTTTGACATGAAGTGCAAAAACCACTGGTTTGATTTTGCTCCAATTTCAATGTTAAAATCATTATACTACAAACAAGAAAACCGTTCATCAGTGGATCAACATTAAAAACAAAACAAAAATGATAAAAAAACATTGATTTATAAAGGGGAAAATAAATAATGAGTACCCAAGAAGAGAGGATGTCTCTGGGCCTACTTCTTTAACAATCCATGTTTAGTGTAAAAGACCTAGATTAAAACTGACCTTCCGTGGGCCTGCCCTATCAAGCCATCTTATTAAAGTTGACTTCTTAGCTGAAGTTGGTATACTATATTTTTGAAAATGTAATGACATATATTCTATTACTGATGAGCATATCTATAAGGTGCTTGCTAACTATTGCTATTTCTTTAAGCTATCTTTTGCCCTCATAATCCAACGAAGACATCCTTAGACCAAATTTTGGTAATAGTTCCCCAGTAAGCACTAAAACAATTCCTTCTTCTCTTGTCTAGTCCTGTGATCTGCCCACCAAAACAATTTCCAGTAGCTCACAAGCTCTCAATTAACCACTCCAGGGCATGCACAGCAGAGTCGGCTTTTGTGACCTTAGAGACTCTTTAACCCACGATTCCAGAAACACTGGAATTTCGAAACTTGGTGCCAAGCAGCTCTTTTCTGCAAATCCCCTTCCTTTAACGGAACAACCTACCAACATTGCTCGGTTCTCTCTCCCTACCTTTTATGCTTCCCATTTCACTAACACCTCCAGCTTACACCTTCCTAGGTCCTCCCAGAAACAATGCTCAGGCAGAGACAAGTATCCGAACTTTCTAAATAGGCAGGCCAAAAGATATACAGATATAGATTTATAGGCAGACCTTTTAATATATTGTTCTCCTGTGCAACACAAATCTGGACTAATGCAATCTAGTATTGGGGAAAGTATTCCATTTAGTAATACAGGAAAAGAAAAAAGAACTATACTAAGAAAAAACTAGAGTCACAACAGCTGCCTTGACTCATCCCTTCAACCTCTACTTCATTTAACCTGAAGACTTTGAACAATTACACTCTAAGGTAAGCAAACGTAAACGTTCTCATTACGTGAGGCACTTACCATGTTGATTGTTTCCATCATGGGAGAGGATTTGGCAGCACTGAGTCGGGCACTATCCATCGCAGCCTGAAAACACAAATGCAAGCACATTCAATCAATTAAGAAGAACCTCCAGGGAATTCCCTGGCAGCCCAGGGGTTAGGACTCTGCGGTTTTCACTGCTGAGGGCGTGGGTTCGATCCCTGGTCAGGGAACTAGGTCCCACAAGATGCACACGGCACAGCCAAAATAAAAGAAGAACCTCCACACACTCAGATTGGGCTTTACTGACAAATTAAGGAATATTTTAAAAAATAATATATAGATACAACAAATTCAAACACAAGTCTAAATAATTTCTTTTGTCCTACACTCAACCATATATATGTAGAGGCAGCATCTCACCGTAAGTGAGAAATGCAGACAACAGTTAGAAATTAACTGCAGTTAGAAAATAACATAGTATGGCTCTGAGCGGTTATCCAGCCTTCTTGAGCCACAGGTTCTCCCTCCATCAAATAAAGAAACAGACTAAACAATTTTCTATCTAATACACGATTTTTAATTTTATACATGTATTGTTTTAACTTTATAAAGGACCCTCCTATCTATTGATACAATAGCATTCTAATCAAATAACTATGGTATAGGAGAGGCTGACACTATCCAGACATAGTAAGTGAGAAAAATTAGGCATACAGAAGTGACTTGCCTAGGGCTGCAAAGTTTGGACTAGAATTTATGTTTCCTAATTCTCAACACCTAGTAGGTGAGAACCTAGGAAAGGCAAGATTACTGCTGAAAGAGAAAAGAATGATGGCTGGAGAAGAAACAGCCATATCAGAGGCAAAGGGAAAACAGAGTAAGTGATTAGAATATAATAGTTTAGGTAAGTTAAAAACCAAACAGTGAACTGAGAGAAAACTTTTACAATCATATAACAGGAGTTTGACAGTTCTAATAAAGACAAATGTAAAAACATAAACAAGTGAAAAACAGACACAGAGTAGAAACATACAACTCACAGAAGAAATATTTGTAAATGGCTAACACAATACGAAAAGACAATGGACAACACTAATAACAGGAAACTAAATTAGAATAATGAGATTCTTGCTTATCAGACTGATATTATTCAATGTTGGCAAAGATGTGGAGAAAACAGAACATTCATAACTTCTGATGCCACAAAATTTCTCACACAAAAGATCAAAATAATCTCACTGTAGAATACTATGCATGCACTAAAAAGAATGAAATAGATCTATATATACACATGGTATTTTGTTAAAAACAAAAATCAAGTTGCAGAACAATATTCGCAGTCTGATTCTATTTTAAAACTAGTATGTTTGTTTGATTTTGCAGCCTATGACTACAAAAGAATTTGAAAAAAGACCCAGGAACTGCTGACAGTGAGTACTCCTCAGGAAATGATACTGTGCTGCCACAGCAGAGGGGACTCCTAGGGGATTACTTTCTACTCTTCTGTGTTGTTTTAACTTTTCACAATAAATGTTTCATCTGTAATTAAAAAAACAGAACAAAACAAAACGCTGATCAGAGACTAGGGAACTACAGTATACCTAAAAAGCAGGATAATTTTGGACTATGCAAAAGTCTAGCTACAAATCCTCTTCATTTGCAAAGCAGGAA
>NW_006775143.1:7180518-7188787 GCF_000442215.2 Lipotes vexillifer | reverse complement strand
CAGGAATGGTCCATAGAAGGACTCTGAGGGTGTAGACCCAACCCCTAGAAAATAAACAAACATGTACAAAAAACTGTTAAACCAATGTATTGATGTGTTTTTTTGGATGGAAGTGTCATTTTTCATTCACTTCACATAACAGTGTATGAGCCCTCTCCGCCGCCCCCCCCCCAAAAAGAACACTGCATGTGGTTACAGAAGCTGAGCTGTTTCAAGAGTGGTGAAAGTATCATCTGAGTCATGGAGCTTGTCTAAGGACCCTGGAAGGCCTGTTGAGTATCTTAACAGGACTCTCCCTTCATGATAATTACCAATATGGCTGTGTTGTCAACTCACCTTTTCTTGGTCTGTAGCCCGGAGACTCAAATAATTGAGAACTTGAGGCTCCAAGACACTTAAGGATTCTAGCAGAGCTGGGATGAGTTTTGGTGCATGTGGTTTCAACATGGCTCCTGCACTTTTGCTGATCTTCACGAGGGTGTTAATGCTACAGACACACAAAACACAACTCCTGAGTCCTTTTAACAAAGCAAGGAGCCCTACAGGTCTAATCATGAGGAGTTTGTGCACTTTACTGCATTAAGGAACATACTCCCTTGGGTACAGAGCCTGGTCTTAGCTCTGTGTTGGTTTTTTTTTTGGTTTTTGTTTTTACTTTTTATCATAGAAATTTTCACACATATATGAAAGTAAAGAGAATCATAAATACAATTCTGTATGTTCTCCACCCAGTTCAACAATCAGCCACCTTTGGCCAATTCTGTCTCACTTAGGCATCCACCATACATACAGACCATTCATATACTTTTCCCCCTGCCACTGTAGTATTTTGAAGCGCATTCCCTAACTAAACTTCTGCATGTATCATGAAGAGACCCAGACCTTTTATCATAATCAAAATACCACTTCACACCTAAAAAATATTAAGAATTTCTTTCATATCATCTAATATCCAAATTTCCTGATTGTTTCACCAGTGTCCGTAAGAGTTGGTTTGCTGAAATCGAATCCAGAGTCCATCTACACACTGCAATTTACTGCATTTCTTGAATCTTTTTCAGCAGTGCTCTCAGTCCTCTTTTTTTTAAGCTATTGATTTGTATTCTGATGGTGTCACTTAACAGGTTCCTCTGTAGCTTATACAGATCTGCAGGCTAAATCAAGTTCAGTTCAATTTTTTTAAAAACAAGAATCTTTCACAGGTGGTCTTCACATGTCCTGTCTCATCACATCAAGATGCTTATCTTTTTTTGTGCTGTTAAAGAGTGAACAGCAGGTTCAAGTTTGGTCAGCATGAACCAACCATCCATTATAATGCTCCTCCCGTCAGCCTTTACCAGTGGACTCAGGAGCCACTTATGATCATTACCTGGATTATCTTAGTGAGGATAGCAAAATGGTGATATCCTAATTTTATCGTTCCTTTGCATTTGTTAGGTGAATCCTTCTGAGAAGAGCTTTCCCATACCAACTATTTAGTTACCATGAAATAGTGTTGGTACTATTAATTTGATCTAATTTCAAGAGTTAAATAAAAAATGGAACAGATGAAGTTCCCAGATAGCACTCTGGTTAACAAATAAAAAAGAATCCTTCACTGCTGATTTTAACTTAAAAGAGCCATATATATCTAAATGTGTACTTCTTGAATATTTCACAGGCGGTAAACAGTTTATTTTAAACATAATAATCTGTGAAACATTACTAAGCGGTATAACCAACAAGCAAGCTCTCAAGGACAGGAGGTGTAGCAGAATAGGAAGATGTGCCTGCTGGGGGCAGAGGCCAATGACAAGAAAATAACACACTTTACTCAAGGTTGAGGCAGAGGGGCAGGAGGCTGGACAAAAGCAAGGCTCCCATGAGAATGTCTCTGCAAAAATGTTCTGACTCTCACACTTGCTATTGGGTCACCCCACTGGATTCTCCTCAACTCACTTCTCCATTCTTTCAAGAATCTAACATTCAAAGAAACCCAATTTCTACTGGGTGGCTAAGAACTAAGTAAATCCAATACATTCAATTTCATTAGCTGATTCAAACCTGAGGGCTCGAACTTCTGTCACGGGACTCATCACTCCTTTGTCCAGAAGGCAGGGCAGGAGGACAGCAATGGTTCTCTGGCCAGTGGCGCCTCTGGCAGGGTCACACATTTTCACACAAACCTCGCATACAAAGAGCATGGAAATTAGTGAAACTGACCTCTCACCCAATAACGCGTTCACCTGACAAAATACTTCCTACTTCCTATATCCACAGAAAAGGATAAGTGACTCTACTTTCTACCATATCACAGAAAGAAAAAGAAGATCTCATGATCTGGGATTGAGTCCTATGTCTGCCAATAACTGAACAGAAAATTTGGTAATGCATTTTACTTTCTAAGCTTTGGTCTTCTCATTTGTGAAACAGGAAACAGTTGAAGATGAAACGAGAAAATGTTTAGAAAGCACTCTGAAGAAGGCTTAAGGTATTATTATCAATAACTTTGGGTGGCAGCATAACACAGAGGTCAAGAACACAAATGTGGAATAAGAAACACTTGGATTTAAAACCTTCTAATACATTAGAAGGCCCTGATATACCACAAAATCAAGTTCAAGTGGGGAACCAGTTTCAAAAAGGCTGCCAGGGCTTCCCTGGTGACACAGTGGTTGAGAGTCCGCCTGCCGATGCAGGGGACACGGGTTCGTGCCCCGGTGCGGGAAGATCCCACATGCCGCTAAGCGGCTGGGCCCGTGAGCCACGGCCGCTGAGCCTGCGCGTCCGGAGCCTGTGCTCCGCAACGGGAGAGGCCACAGCAGTGAGAGGCCCGCGGATTGCAAAAAAAAAAAAAAAAAAGGCGGCCAACCTCATAAGTATGAAAGGCACATTAACATATAAACATAGCAATAATAAAGAGAATAGATGTTGCTTGATCTAAATGTAATGTGTACTTCAGGGTCAAGAGAAAGTCCTATCTTATAAAAGGCCCAGAAGAGCTCTCCATTTAAAGAGCCCAGAGACACACTTTGTTAAAAATACTAGCATTCTAATGTAATAGCAACCAGTTTCCCATTCATTGTTAAGTGGTCTGTAACACGAAGCCAGTTACACTGCAACTAAATGTCACTTTATATGACAAAAAAATAAGGCATAATTTTCACTGTCACATAGAATCCTGCCCCACTTCACGCCCCAGTATAAGACTAGAGTTTTCACCTTGCTCAGCGTTTTCAGAGCTAGTTCTGCTGCTTTTCGTACAGATTCCTAAAAATGAGAAAAATATGACATTATACAACGTCAGAGTTTCCTTCTCATCTACCCCAAAATGTGTATTTAAACTGCCTCCAAATCTACACAAATTGGTGAAAAATCCTACTTTCATTACTAGGTAAAAAATGGTGTTTCACTAGGCTCTTTGCCCGTCAAGGAACATACTACCATGCCATACAACTATTTTTTAAATTTGATACAACCTATTTTGACCTTACAAAAATATGGATATTAAGTATAACAGTTTAGAAACTGAATGTATTATAAAAGCAAATGTATAGAGATCTATGTGAAGATTCTGAAAGACTTAAAAAAACTCTGACGAATAAAGCAAAAAACTGAAGTGCCTAATTTTAATGGTAAGATGGAAAAATTTTAAATTTAGACTGCCGAGGCAAAAGAGAAACTGGCCACGTTATTTGGGAATGACTGATCCAACTTACGAAGCTGATCTAAGTAGAGTTATTTTGGATTATTTCTAAACTGTTATTTGTTCCTCACAACAGCATCACAAGACCTCTACTAAAAGAAAATCAGGCAGTAGTTACCCTTTTTTCTTTTTTTTTTTTTTAACTTTAATTAAATTTAGATCTAAAGATACCTAAACTTGCCACTTCACAGACACATCAAAACTGAAACTTTGGGGCTTCCCTGGTGGCACAGTGGTTGAGAGTCCACCTGCCGATGCAGGGGATGCGGGTTCGTGCCCCGGTCCGCGAAGATCCCACATGTCGCAGAGCGGCTGGGCCCGTGAGCCACGGCTGCTGAGGCTGCGCGTCCGGAGCCCGTGCTCCGCAACGGGAGAGGCCACAGCAGTGAGAGGCCCGCGTACCGCAAACAAACAAACAAACAAACCAAAAAACAAAACTGAAACTTTGGAGGAAAATTCTGGTCTTTTTAAAAAAATTGTCTGGATATTGAATTTTGAAATATGTAACATACATATTTTAACAATTCCAATTTATGCTATTCTATAAATAAATGCAGATTTATGTATATAGTACCTTTATATCATCTTGTACTCTAAAGAGAGTTTCCCAAATTTCTGGAAGTTTATCAATGATGTCATCTAGGGGTCTTCCTCTCAATAAATCGTTCAGAGCTAAACAGCTGAAAATAAAGAATTTGGTTTCAAATATATGATCAAGAAAGCTCAATCTTTTACTGTGAAACATTCATATCAAATGAGAATATGGATTCTGCCTATATTTCTAGTCTTAACCCCCTCACCCCAAAACGGCAATGACTACTCTCTTCTTGGTGCCTCAAATATACCACAGGCATATGGCATGTACACTCATCAAATGTCTATTTCCCACAACTATAACATAATCTCTTTAAGATGATACATCATTTTTTACTTACCAATATACCTCCAGGGCCTAGCACACTGCCAAGCATATAGCAGGCACTGAATATACATAAATTATGTATGTATAAATATGTGCTACCCTACAAAGTCATGAGAGTATATAAATGTATCTTGATGTCTAACTTAACAAGTGATCTACTTCTTTTATTTCATACTTACAAAAACTAAGACAACTTAGGAAAACCACTGACTAGAGCTTAAATATCACTAACTATCTAACCCAACCAGAAATATGCTTTTTAGTGGTTTTAACTTATTCCTTTTGCACAAAGTATAAAACTTGGAAATTTGAAGGGAAAAAAAAATTCAATTTTATTTGACTAGTCTTATATTTCCAAAAATGGTACCTGGATTCTCGAACTCGCCACATATTGCTGGTTAGATTCTTAACCAAGTCTTGAAGAATTTCCTTCAAATACTTATCCACCTAATGAAAGCAAAAGGATAAAACTGAGAATGCAAAATCCATTAATAATCAAATGATTCATCTCTACCACACTGTGTTTCTGTACGTAACAGCCTAAGTGTCTCCCTAGGCCTCTCAGTCCACAACTGTCTCCCCACTTTAGTTGCTGAAAGCTGCCCAGCTGATCATCCTGAAATGCAAACGTGATCCTCTTATTTTCCTCAGTGCATGAGAATAAAGCCCAATCACCCAGGCGTGGATACGAAGCCCTCCTGGGACCATCTAGCTCCCGAGTTCTTATATGTCCTGTCTCACCTCCACTCCCGAGCACACACTACCTCTACCTCTTCCATCTCCTACTTGTTCAAGATTCAAATCAGGCATCACCTTCGCAGACAGGACTGGCCTACTCTGCCCTATGTTGCCAAAGCACCTTCTTAAGCACACTGTATCAGACAGCACAGTAACTGTCCTGCCCCTTCACACTGAGACCTCGAGGGCAGGGACAGTGTCTCACTTGTCTTTGCCTCCCTGGTAGCCTGCACCACGTATGGCACATAAAGAAGCATTTGATTGTTCAGAATGAAGACGAATTTAATCTTTTAAGCCTCTTTAGTTTTGATATACACTTATCCATTTGGTAATAACTACACACATCGATAGTAGATTCACTTTTTATGCTAATCCAAAGAACTTCAAAACTTATGGCTTTCCATGTTTACTCTTGTAGGTAGGAGAGGTTTTGTTATCCTCACTTACATTTAAGAAAACCAAGACAGGGAGGAAATAACTCACCTAAGATTTAAGAAACTGATGTCTTTCTATGTCCATGTCTCTAGACAGTCTCCATAGTGATCTCATCCACATCTGTGGCTTCACCTTCCACTCACACAGAGGTGACACTTACATCTTGAGAGCCTAAGCCTGGGCCCTGAACTCAACCTATTAGATCTCAGTTGATCCAGTGGTACCAAGTACTCTCCTAGAGCAAACAGAACTCACCGAATCCTCAAGGTGGAACCCTCCAGTGCCTACCAGCATCAGACTGGAGACAGAGGAAAGGGCTGCATCATGCTCAGGCATGGAAAGACAGGGTAAGGGTCATGGTGTTTATTTAAAGTGAACTAGGAAGCCACCGAAGGATTTTAACCCAAAATGCAATCCAATTCGCGTTTTTAAAAATCACTTTTACTATTGGTAATTAAATGAAAGAAGGCAAAGAGAAGAGAAAGATGACAACCTGTTCATCAGGGAAGAATTAGGAAAAAAGAGAATAGATTCAAGAAATACTTTGGAGGGAATTCCCTGGAGATCCAGTGGTTAAGATGCAGCGCTTTCACTGCTGTGGGCCCGGGTTTGATCCCTGGTCAGGGAACTGAGATCCTGCAAGCCACACAGTGGAAGGAAGGGAGGAAGGGAGGAAGAAAGAAAGAAAGAGAAAAAGAGAGAAAGAGAGAGAGAAAATGAGAGAAACAGAGAACAAGAGAGAGAGAGAAAGAAAGGAAGGAGGGAAGAAGGGAAGAGAGGGAGGGAGGGAGGGAGAAATACTTTGGAAGCAGAATCAACAGAATTTGCTACTGGATTCAATTGAGGGTGAGGGTGAGACAGACAATAATCAAGGATGATGCCCAGTTCCCCAGCTGCGGTAAATGTATGAACGCTGAGGAGAAGAGAGGGGGCAGTTTGTTTTTTGAAGTCCTGTTCTGGACATATGAAGTCTAAGGTATCTTGAAACAACATCCGAGTGACAATGTCAAGCAGGCAGTGAGACAGACAAGTCAGGAGCACAAGTCGTGCCTGGGCCAGAAATAAAGATTGGGAACCATCACAATCAAGATGACACATAAGCCCTGGAACTGAGGAGCTCATTTAAAAAGAGAAAGTGGAGAGAGTAAACGGTACTCAGAGGCAAGCCCTGAGAAATCCTAGTATCTAACAGTGAAGGAGAATATGAGAAGCAGCCAGATGAGAGAAAACCAAATATGGTAAATTGCCTGATTCCTTATCTACCTCCCCAACTACGTGAACTCCTTGAAGGCAAGAACCACGACCTGTTCTCCACTACATCAGTGGTTAACTATCGACATACAGTTTTCCATTTGTGTGGATATACTGCCACTTCCTTAACCATCCACCCAATGGACATTTAGATTGTTTCCATTTTTGAGATTTCAATAAATGTTGCCATGAGCATCTCTGATACCTTGAAAGAAGGAAGAAAGCAAGGGATGAAAGAAAGTCTGTTTAAACAAAAAAGTACACAAAGTAGAAAGGAAGATGAGCATGAGTTTACATGCCATGTGTAACCTGGGACAAGGGTTCACAGATACTTGCCATTGACTTGTCAGTGACCAGCGCATTCCAAATACTTGTCATGGCCTGTCGAATGCCAAGGTTGGGATCAAACTGATAACGATAAAGACGAGGAACTAGCTGAGGCAGGAAAGGAGCTAGCTGCTCTCCAGCTCTGGTAGCAATTACATTAAAACCAAAAGCAGCACCCTAAAAAAATAATAACAGAGTGGCTCAGATATGATATCCACATATGAAATATCACAAAATTCTTCCTCCTATCCTTGTCCCTGAATAGAGCCTGATTTACTGGGTGTCCAGCTTTACCAATCAATAATAGCAGCTATGTGGTGATCTAGATCTCTCTAATCACAGACTTTTACAAAACACACTCCATAATGGTTGTCCCCATCTGCCAATGCAGGAGGTTTGATTTGGAGGGAAGAAAAAAATAAAATAACCAGCAATAGCCACTTACCTTCCTAGAGTTCCACATTGCATGATGGTTGGCTAGATTCATAAATTTATACACCAGATCCGGCTGACTAAGATCACTTGCCAGAGAACAAAGCTCCTTGTAAGTAGAGAGGCCCTGGCTTGAAAACAAAAATGAAAAAAGTATGCTGTAATATATCTCTCCACCTCCAGACGATTAAAAATTACATTACCAATATGACTAGGACATTTTAAAATTATGTTTTCACTAAATTTCCAATATTGAGTTATCTCATTACCACAGAGGCAGAGAACCAGGGTGACGAGAATATAAAGTCGCCCACTTCAGTTCTCAGCAATGGCTGGTAAATGACCTAAGGCACCTGTGATGCCCATGAGGGTGGAGCCCTCATCACCTCAGGAGACAGCAATAATTCTTTGGTACACTGAGCACCAGTCTCTCTCAGGATCCTGAGAGCCGTCTGAAGACAATTTCTGTCTTCCCTACA
>NW_006775143.1:7160296-7180359 GCF_000442215.2 Lipotes vexillifer | reverse complement strand
CCTACACCTTTCCTAAGCTACAGCGTCGTCCCAATCCTGATAACAACTTCTTCAAGTCCTGTTAACTTCCCTCTGTATTTGGTCAACTACCTGATCTTTTTCATTATTTTGTGAAAAGTGAGCACTTTTTTTAAAACTCAGAGGGAGTCTAGAGGGAGGGGTAAGTGGAATGAAACAACTTCAGTGTGAAAACATGGAGCTACGGGAGAGACAGCCTGAGGCAGGGCTCTGGGGACTCCCCAGCAAGGCCCAGCAAGCTGCAGCTGGACCTGAGGGTTTTCAGAGGATAAGCAACAGTACAACCACGATGAAATAATGGTAAGACAAAAGAGGTAAGGCTCTACGAATTAATTTAAAATGCCAAGCTGGTGGACTCCAAAGCACCAAGTAGAGATGCCCCTCCAAAACACTAGGTGCAGGGCTTCCCTGGTGGCGCAGTGGTTGGGAGTCTGCCTGCCGATGCAGGGGACACGGGTTCGTGCCCCAGTCCAGGAAGATCCCACATGCCGCGGAGCGGTTAGGCCCGTGAGCCATGGCCGCTGAGCCTGCGTGTCCAGAGCCTGTGCTCCGCAACCGGAGAGGCCACAACATGTTGTAAGAGGCCCACGTACCGCAAAAAAAAAAACAAAAAAAACTAGGTGCAGTGGGTGCTGATTCCTCCCTGAGGACCCGCTGGCTGGGAGCTGACAGAACTGCCCTCAGTCCAAGGTCAGGTCCTCCCCGAGAGCAGCCCACCACCAATGGCTAGTCACTGAGTGGGTGAAAAGACCTGAGGAGGGGACACAGAGCAGGACCTCCCTGCAGGCCCTCCCAGCCCAGTCCCAGAGCTCCGTGACGGGTCACGGTCTCGTAAGCGGGGGCAGCAGGTCACCTCCTCCTCGGCCACCGGACCTGTCCTGCCTCCTCAGTCCCCCAGGGTGACGACCCCAGGCACCCTTCAATAAACTTCCAGCACACACACCTCCATCTCAGTCTGCTCCCCCAGGAAACCCAATCTAAAACACTAGGCTTTTTCACCGACATTTTCTTCTTCCACCAACACACAACACCTCCCACGAGAGTGGAAATCAACCTGGTGAGCACCCTTTCCAACTGAGAGAAGATGTCTTACAGTGACTGATCAATGGATCTGGCACACTTACCCATCAGGGGTTTTGCCAAGGCCTCCTCCTTGAAACACCACTGTCTCTCCAGAAACTTCATGCTTAGCTCTAAACGAAAACAACACCAAGAATTTAAATTTAGTCTCGAATTTTTCATGCCACCATTCAACTAATGCATACATTTCATCTGTAAACTGATGAAATCAAATTCCCTATCAAGTATCTACAGTGTGCAAGATGTAAAAGTCAACTAACCCTTCCCATCAGCCAGAGAATTTTCTAAAATGAAGTCTAGGAAGAACAAATAGATATAAAAGACATCCCACATAAAGTTACACTGAATTAAATGTGGTCACACACTGAGAACTATTCTTCCTACAAGGAAAGTAACATAAAGCAGAAACCAATTACGAGAATGACTGCCCCCCTCTTCCACTCCACATCTTCATTCCATTTAGCCAACGGTAATTACGGTACTTCTGTAATCCAGTGCTTTACCTGTCCCAAGATCATTCAATTTTCGAAGCCTGAATTACTGGCCTGTTTCTAAACAGTATACACTGGATAATTAAACAGCTATCCACAGCATAACAATCGATGATTTGCAATTTAGAAAAGGCTTAATAAACAGGAAAATCACAAGCTGAACTTTCCTTCTTCCACTTCATATTCTCAGTTTGTGCAAAACTTGCCCTGCGTGTTCAAATCTGAAATTTTCAAGTTCACTGTACCTTTTGCCAGTCATCAGTGTTTCTACAAGAGTAGAAACCAACTCCTGTTGATCTTGTTCACTGCCCAGTTCATACACCAACCCAAGGCCTTTGGAGGCAACATCTTGGCTAAGTTCTACGCAGAAGTCAGACAAAACAATATTCTTTTAAGAAAAATTTGTTCTCTGGCCATCAAGTAAAAAAAAAGTTAAACTTGTAACATTAACCCAAAAGGATATCAAAGTAAAGATATGAAAACATAATCAACCTGCCTATTTTGTTAAAAACATACTAAATCATCTGAGGTGGACATGACACCAGCAAGTCTCTGTAAATGAGAACTACATTCACAGAACATCCAACTCACAAGCCAAGACAACCCTGCTGGGCCTTAGTGTGCAGTGCATGGTGACAAAGGGTCAGTGGAGGCACGCTGCACACATGAGAGGTAATCACAGGATTTAAGGACGCCCACGTGCAATTTTTTAAATGAAAAGTCAACATGAGACATGTTTAAAACAATTAATAAAACAAAGCTACTATTTAAAGGTCTATCACAAATATTTGCACTCTCTCCTGGCTTAAATCACAAAGAGAAAAGGAATTCTAAGTATCAGGAGAAGAAAGCTATTATTTGGTACAAGTACAAGTTAAAGAAGGCCTCGGCTCCACTTTTAAATGCAAAACTGATCTAATGAACAAACGGTCTAATTAATAAATAAATACATTAAGAATCAAGTTTCCTGTAGCCTTCTTTTATGTTCATTAATCCAGGTTTTTCAAAATTTTAAATACAAGTTTAAAGAAGTTTGGAAATCAAATATTTACCAATTACTTACCATCATTTTCTGACAAGACAGAAACAAATGCACTCTGAATTTCTTTAAGATGAGACTGAAAGAAGAAAAAAGGCATTCAGAACACTGAAACTCTACCTCCTTGGGAGAATAAAAATCTTGCTCTCACGGTACACAATCCCTGTGAAGTCTCAAGACCAGAGGCAGTCACAAACCCTGCTGTGCCCTCATCTTGGAAGGTGGGCAAATTACCTGAAGGTTGTAGCACTTACAGGTGGTCTAACGCACACAGTCTGAGCCTCCCCCATCCTCACCACTTCCTCTGACATTGTACCTTCAACTTAAGAATCATCTTCCGGCCCATATATATCAGGTACTATCCTTCATTCCTTCATGTATAGCTTATTTCAAAATATGTGTTACTGGTTAGTGGCCCTCACCCTCATACACTTCCCTTCCTACCACCTTTCTATTATAAATATTTCATAAACAGTTTCCAACAGAGCTGGACCACATTTACAGAATGGCTTACCTTCACTTCTTTATGGGTACTTAGCTTCCTCACAAGGGAAAGGAGCCAGATGCAGGCTGCTTGCCTCACATGTGGGTTGGAGCTGATGATATGTTTACTTAAAATCACATCCAACACCCAGGGGACCACATCATTAACTTTAGCTCCTAGGGAAAGGGAAAGAATGATAAGAAGCAATTAAAATAACTGAATAGAGCTTCCTGAAAAAGATGAAATTTTAATTAACATCTTTACTCAATACAACAATCCTACAACATATTAAGATCTAAATGACTAAGGTGTTTAAATAAATTGCTGAAGGAACGGATAATCATTCATTTCAGAACCCAGCATAAACTAAATAACCTTTCAAAGGTACTCAGATAACTTCAGTTCCCTAGAATGAAAAATCATCACTATCGTGGGGGAGGCTAGGTATGTGTAGGGGTAGAGGGTGTGGGAAACCTCTGCACGTTCCTTTTCATGTTGCTCTGAACCTAAAACCTCTCTTTTGAAAAAACTGTCTTAAGTTTTTTTAATACCCATATGATTAATGTAAATTTACTCATTTAAACCGTGACAGCAGGAAAAAAAGTATTTCTCTTCCTTTATGTTTCCTTTTAGACCTTAACTGCACATGGAGTTTTTAAAATAAATATTTTTTCTTTTATTTGTTTGTTTTTAAATTTTAAAAATTTTATTGGAGCATAGTTAACTTACAATGCTGTATTAGTTGTGTCTTAATTTTTTTAAATTATCCCCATTCTTTCTGGTGTCAGCAATTTTTCCTTCTCTACCCTATCTTTCCCATCTCCATCTAAAAACTAACAGGCAAACCAACCTCTATTAACCTCACTTTCCTCCTCCCGCTACTACGCCATTGTTCTCCTTTCCTTTGTCACTTCAGAGTTCCTCAACCTTGGCATTACTGAGGTTGGCAGGACACTCTGCTGTGGAGAGCCATCCTGTGCCCTGTAGGATGTTCACAGCATATGAGACATGTGAAATCACAGTACCTGTAACATGTCATCAGAAAACGCATGCCCCTTCACCTATGTGGTCACTAAAAGCCAGAGTGACTTAGTGAAGAGGCACCTGCTGCACGACCTGCACTGTGTGATAAAGGATGAGGGGACACAAAACTTGGAAACTGCTAGGCCTAAACCTCTAACACTGGCTAACCACACCAATCCTCACAAATAGAGCACAAGTCTGAAGGTAATCGATAGCTAACTCCCCTGCCTGCTTGCCAAAGGACTAAAGAAACAGCTCTCATTCATTTTGTGCTCAGTCTCCTTTAACCAATTATCCTTCTCGACTGAGCCAAACTGATAAATACATATATAAATATTGGAAAGAGAGTGAAAATGGAATGTATACATTTTTTTCTTTTGGTCAAAGGTGATAACAAGAACAGAAGAGGGTTACTTGGTGGTAATAAACTGATTAGCTGACTACATGGTACCGGCAGGGGGCGTATATTCTTCTTCAGCCACCAGCCAGGCATCCCGGGCGGCCACAGAACTAGTTCCTATCGCAGCGCTGGTGATGGCTTCGCCGATAGTGAACTGAAGCTCTATCTGCTTGGCCTGCAATGAAGGGGACAAAAGTGAGGAGTCAGAGAGAACACTGCCCCAAAACATCCGTTTCCACAAAAAGGCTGCTTACTGTCTTGTTTCTCGGCATGGTTTGCTTTCACTCTTTGGCCTGCAATGCTCTCGGCTAACAGGATGGTTGGAAAGTGAGGCAGGGTGAGGGAACGGAGAACCCAAGAATGACTTGAGGATCTTTTCCCAAGTCTGTGTTGCACTCTTCACCCTCAGCAGAGAATCACTAAGCAGGGATTTTTAATCTTTGGAAGAATGGCACCATTTACTTGGGGGGAGAAGGGCATGGACTGTGAAGCCATATGGATCTTGGTAGAAATTCTCTTTCTCACCAGCTACATACACTTATTTAAACTCTGAGACTCAACTTTGTCATTTGTAACATGAGCATAAATAATACCATCATCCACCTCGTCAGGCCGTAGGGATTAAACGAGGTTAACGTACATAAAGCATCTAGTAGACATTTGATTGGTAGTAACTGCACCCTTAACAGCGGCCTTTATCATTTACTAACACCTCCTCCTCTCTGCACGGCTTAAATTACATGATATCTGCAAGTTCCTCTCAAATGGTTCAGAAAAAAAAACAGAGAATGACAAAGCAAACGTGGTAAAATATTATAATTTGGTAAGTCTGGATAAAGGGTATACAGGAGTTCTTTACATTATTCTGACAACCACACTGTAAATTTGGAATTGTTTCAAAAATCGAAAGTTTAAAAAATTCTTAACTATACATACTCAAATTTTTTAAATCAGACTTAGAAATTGACACATCTCACAATTATGAATCACTGACCAATATGGAATTGGGCCAACCTCAGCTCCCTTTGGCATTTTTCTCTAATGTTTGCTGGGAATCAGAAAAGACCTAAGAATAGGAGAGTAAGAAGAGAATGAAGAACAGAGACTATGAGGGGTATGGGAATATGGGGCTTTTGGGAGAACACTGTAAAGCATACAGACAACAGTCTAGCCATTTCCAAGCTTAATCAACTAAATGCTCTAGGCTTGCTGAGGTGTTAAGTGCTGATACCACACACTTCCTACTCTGAGAAAAAGTATTTGAAGGCTTCAGTCCTACAGCTTTCCTGGTCAAAGTTTCTCTAAGCTGAGAAAAGGTTACCTCAACACAGAGGATCCCGTATTAGGGAGTCATTTTATGTGCCTGTTTTTACCTGTTTACATGTTAATAACAACATAGTTGGCATTACAAACAAAAACAAAACTCCCTACCTCTATTTGTGAAGATAATATCCAGATTTTGCTTTAAATATTCTAGAAATAAAGACTGGGTAAGTAGGGATCATTATGTTATTATTCTCTCTACTTCTGTGCATGCCTGAAATTTTCCATAATAAAAATTTAAAAGAAACAACAACAAGAAAAACCTTTAGGACTCTGTCCTAGATGACTGTGAAGATATTCTGCTTCTCTTGATTCCTACTTTTTTTAAGTTCTCCTCCTTCAGTCTCTCTAGCATGTTTCAAGCTTTTCATATAGTTCTGTACTTCTAAACTCTTAAAATAATGTCTTCAGTAGCAAGTTGAGAACCGAGACAAACCTTCATTCATTTAAACAAAACTGGGAGAAACCCATCTTGAGCACAGATGTATGAAAAGAAAAAAGATGAGAAAGGAGACATCACAAGCTACTCCTCAAGACGTTACAACGTCAGTGACATCCAGGGGGAACGAGATATGGTTATGATTCCTTGTCAAAAAATTTCACCTTAAAAATACTCCATCAATAATCCAGAGACCTGCATCCTAATGTCGGCTCTATCACTCAGCTGCCTTATTCCTCAACCACAGCTCTCCTCTCTCCTCCCTCTCTTCCTTCAAGGCCCAGCAGCAACTTTGCCACCAAAAAACGTGCACCAGCTCCCTCAGACAGAAGTGCTCACGCCCGCGTTCGTGAGTCCACTGCCTTACACGCAAACGTCTCTTCATTCAGTTACGCTTCCAAAAAATGTTTGAGGTCCTGCTACTACCAATTACGCTGCCCGGCCCCTGTTTTATAAGGGGGTGAGGATGGGGGTGCAAAACAGACTTTGCCTTCAGCCTAGTGGGCAATTAGCAACTGTGATGAATGCTGTGAAGCAAAGTACGGAGCAGCATGAAAGCACAAATAAATAAAGAATCTACTCTAGTCTGAAGGGTCAGGAGACTTTTCAAAGAGCTATAGCAACAACCTGAGAAAGAAGGAAGCATGGGTCTTTCAAAAGCTCAGAGCAAAGAAGGACTAAGAGGCTGGTGAACAAAAGCGGCAGGTGAGTAAGTGACAAGAACCAAGGCCCCATCAGGGGCCACATCAGATTGTGTTAGGTCACTCATCATATTGGCTAGCAGTTGTCTACTTATAGGTCCTCTCCACCACACTGGACATTTATCTAGAAGACAGAAGCAAAGTCATCAGACTCAAGGGCAACCAGAACACTGGCACCCACTCCCCACATCTAGCTGAATGGGTACGTTTCCCCTTCTACCTACACTGCACCACGCTTTACTCAAAAATGATGAGAAGGGCTTCCCTGGTGGCGCAGTGGTTAAGAATCCACCTGCCAATGCAGGGGACACGGGTTCGAGCCCTGGTCCGGGAAGATCCCACATGCCGCGGAGCAACTAAGCCCGTGCACCACAACTACTGACCCTGTGCTCTAGAGCCCGTGACCCACAACTACTGAGCCCGCATGCCACAACTACTGAGCCTGCACTCTAGAGCCCGTGCTCCACAACAAGAGAAGCCACTGCAATGAGAAGCCCACGCACTGCAACGAAGAGTAGCTCCCGCTCGCTGCAACTAGAGAAAGCCTGCGCACAGCAACAAAGGCCCAACACAGCCAAAAATAATACATAAAAATAAATAAATTTATTTTTAAAAAATCATGAGAAAAGGACTTCCCCACAGAGGTGATTTAGTCAATGCTACAATTACCACAGTGATGGGCCCACAGATGGTACTCAGTAAGTACTTGGTGAATAAATGAATAAAGTTTTAATTTAAAACCTCACAGCATGCAAAATTCCAAGTTAAGAAAAATGCCTTTTGTTTGAATGACTAACAACCAGAGAGCAATATAAATACCTCCACAGAATCCATCAGACCTTGCAAGAGGAGTTTCTGGTGAGGAAAATCTCCATCCCCAACTGGAAAATACCCCAGTGTTTGGATAGCTCTTTCTTTCATCTGGAAGAACACAGAATTTTTTTTTTTTTTTAAATGAAGTATATAACAGCTTGGTCCCAGAAAAAATGTTTCCAAAATGAGAAAGCAGGGAGGGGGAGTCTGTCTAACTAATGCATCAGCACAATTTTTTTTTTTAAGTATCCAATTTTACAGAATTATGTCTATAAGACATTGGAGGTAGAAAGACATAAAACTGAGTTCATTAAGGGTCCACAGCTGCAAAAGAAGGAAGAACAAAGTCTTTAACTAGTTCATTATCCTACAAGCTATAGCAGTTATAAATGTAGGTTCTGGGCCCAGAGGACCTAAGATCAAGTCACCATTTTAATAGCCTTTACAACTGTGTGACCTCAGGCAAGTTACTTAGCCTCTCTGTGACGCTATTTCCTCATCTCTGAAAATAGAGATGACAACTGTACCTACTTCACTAGATCTTTTGGGGATTCAATTAATTAACGCATGTGAAGCACTCAGCATATGCCTGGCAGACTGCAAGTGCTCAACAATGGATGGTAATGAGTAGTTGCTAACATCTAATAAAAACTACTGTGATCTCAGAAAGTTTTAAATAGTAGCTAGATCAAGAATAAAATTACATATTTATTAAACTTGTAGTAAACTGATTTTTCTGTTCATTAAATCATCTTATACTTCAACACTGAGGTGTTCTTCTCCCAAAGAAAATTTTTAAAGTCTATGAAAGTTTTTATCTAAAACTAAAAAAACCGTAAGTGTCCTTTTCCTCAGGGATTACTCACACTGCTTACTAATGCCCAGATTTCTTAAAACCAAACTAAGTATAGGAAGTTAAGATTTAGATTTGGTCTGAAATTACAAAAAATCGTAAAACTATTTAACACTTTATTACCCCCCTTTTGCATGACAAAAGGATTACCTGATGCATTTAATATTTACCCAAATCTTAACAGTTATGGGCCTAAATTGGAGTAACTGGGTCAAACGGTACACATACAAAAGCAGTGCACAAATCACCCCCAACTCAAAATTAAACCGTCACCTAGACTTTCTTCTTTATCACTCTTTTTCACATTCAGTCCTTCCTCCAGCTGTAATGCCATCTATCCTATGATTCTGTTTTTATTCATTTATTTATCTATGAATAGAAAGAATTTCAGAAAAGAAGGATAAAAGGAAGAGACTTGCCTTATTTGTTTCTTTACTGGAGGGTATTCTATTTAGCAGGCTTTCCACAAGATGCAACTTACTAAAGCCAGATCCCTCACTGGGGATTGGGAGTGGACCATTTCTGCCAATTTCACCCAGGGCTGTACAGGCAGCAATTGCCAGGAGGGGTGACGTACTGTCCAAAAATGAGCCTGTAAACACATTTGGACAAAAAAGAATTTTATATCATTACCCCTGGAATCCAAAGCAACCAGCAATGTATTCAAGATTTTTTTTAAAGACAGCAAACCAAAATCAAAGTCTATAACATATTTTCCAGTTGATAATTTGTTAGCATTTCTTTAGTAATGAAACACCAGTCATGTCCTTTCTTAATGTTTACAATTTTTCCCATAATGGAATCATCTCTGTTAAATAGAAACATATAGAAAAAAAATATATAGAAAAACTAGAGTACTTGCATTGTTATTAAAAACACAGAATTTATTTAGCATCAAGATTTTGTGGAAAAACCTCGTGTATTTAGAGTGCAATGCTAATAAAAAGAAATTAAAATGTTACAATAAATTTTAACCTAATTCAAAAAAACTGTAACCTACTTATGCTGACATCCAAATCAGCATAAACACATTAATTACCGATAGTTTCTGTGGCACTCTGAATGAGTTCCTCTTGTTCGGGCAGAAAATCAGCATTTGTCTCCACGTCTTGCTGCTCTGCCATTTTCATTTTCTTCTTAGCCAAATATCTTCCTACTGTGAATCCCAATGCAAGCAAGGATCCGTGCTGTATCTCCGGGCTCTGGATTTAACAACACAATACCGTATGTCTGTCTCTCTCACACGTGCGTGAATGCAATGAAATAACTGTGTGTTTACTACAGTCATCTCCCCAATAAAATATAAGGCCAAAGAATAAAGTGATCATGTGAGGTTCCACTGGATGTTAATAAATCGGTTAGGGAACAAGAGAAAACTTGAGTTTCAAACACAGAATTCTGAGAAGTTAAGCTGAGTCCTGACTCACTTGGATTTAGATTCCCTAATCCCATACCCAACTCCAACTATGGGTGAGGTGACTCCACTGCATGCTCTTAAAAGCACCCACACTTCCGTCTAGCTTATAAATAACACTTAGGTAAATACACCGTCATAACTTTCAAGCATAATTTTCCTCTACTGCCAACAAAATAAAATGAACGGATCCTATTTCTAATTGCTAAAACCTCCAAATGCAAATAAAATATTTGAAAGCACATGGTTTCAACAGTGTTTCCTAACGGGACAGGTACAATGAGAGGTGGCAGTAGATGGGGAGGAAAAAAGGAACTAACATTTCTGAGCACCAAGCACTACTAGAGCTTCTCATCTATCCACTGCCTGCCATATTCGTAGCACTTAAAACAATGCCTATGAGACACAAGGCACTCAAAATTTGTTGACTGAACTGACTGAATCCATGTATTATCTATCTCATTTAATCTTTACAATCATAAAGGCAAGAAATTTATGAGTTCGTTTTACAAGTGAGAACACAAAAACTAAAAACATATTAGATGCTTTTGTAAAACTATTTCCCACAAAAAAGGATAAAGACAAAACTGATAACATACATGATTGTCTTTTGTAGTCTTTATAAGCTGTTCTATCATTGACTTCAACTCGTTTCCTGACACTGTAGATACCACCACAGAATAAAACAATGCTGCCAGTTCACGCATCTCTTCTTTACTGCTATTCATCAGACTCTGAGCAGTGTAGAAAAAGAAATACACACATAATATATGATCATCTCCCTGCTGACAATGTCTAACATTTAAAACATTATAATGTTCAATCTACTGGTAACTGTGAGAAAAGAACACAACAAGCTATTATTTCAAAACGAAATAAAAGCGGAGGTATAGACCAAAATCTTATGTGCATTTTCATCAAAGATACAAAGTATAATACAGGTGGAATTAATACACAGCTGATCTGAAACAGAGGTCAGCATGTGTTTTCTGTAAAGAGCCAAATCTATCGCAACAATTCCACTCTGCTATTGTAGTGCAAAAGCAGTCATAGACAACAAATGGGTGTGGCTGGATTCCAGTACAATTTTACAGACACTCTAATTTTCACATGTCAGGAAATTTTATTCATCTTTTAATTTTTTTTCAACCCTTTAAAAATGTAAACAGTATTCTTAGCTTGCAGCCCATACAAACAGGAGGCGGGCCAGATTTGGTACATGGACCACAAGTTAATGACCCCTGATCTACAAGATCAAAGGTCAAAAACTCTAAGATCATTTTAAAATGAGCAAATATTCACAAAGAATTAAAAAACCTTTTTAAACTAGAAGCAATTTCATGAGACTAGATTTTCCAGCAAAGTACAAAACTCACTCCTCTTGGTAAACTACCTTCATGCTTTCACACTTAAATAATTGGTACATTTCACCATCATTCAAACTGCATTTTCCAAAAAGAACTACATTATGCAGCACAAAAGGTATACAAAACTATATGAGCCAGACCTGTAATAAAAAAAGATTATTCACTGTTTATCTGAAATTCAAGTTTAACTGAGTATCTTGCATTTTTATTTGCTAAACATGGTAACCATTTTCATGTGACCACGGGACAAAAATACTCTCCAACATGGCCGGTGGGAGTGTGAATTGGAACTACTCATATGGAGGACGTGCATTATCTATTAAAATTGCATCCATGTGCCCTCAATTCCACTTCTGGGGAATCTATCTAAAAATATACCTAGGGCTTCCCAGGTGGCGCAGTGGTTGAGAGTCCGCCTGCCAATGCAGGGGACACGGGTTCGTGCCCCGGTCTGGGAAGATCCCACATGCCGCGGAGCGGCTGGGCCCGTGAGCCATGGCCGCTGAGCCTGTGCGTCTGGAGCCCGTGCTCCGCAACTGGAGAGGCCACAATAGTGAGAGGCCCGCGTACCGCAAAAAAATATATAAAAATATAAAAATATACCCACTCAGGGCTTCCCTGGTGGTGGCGCAGTGGTTGAGAGTCCGCCTGCCGATGCAGGGGACACAGGTTCATGCCCTGGTCCGGGAGGGTCCCGTGTGCCGCGGAGCGGCTGGGCCTGTGAGCCATGGCCGCTGAGCCTGCGCATCTGGAGCCTGTGCTCCGCAGTGGGAGAGGCCACAACAGTGAGCGGCCCGCGTGCCACACACACACAAAATAAATCAAATAAATAAATAAAAATATACCCACTCATATTCAAAATGATGGATTGTTCATTGCAGCAGACTGGAAGTACCCTAAATGACCATCAATAAGGACCTACAATAAATTATGGCACATTCATGCAGTGGAAAACAATGAAGTTGTTAAAACAAAGAGGATGTTCTCTCTGTAGTTATATAGAAATAACTCCTTGTTCTAACGCTAAGCAAAAGAAGGTACAAAACAGTGTGAAAAGTATAATACCCTTTTGTGTGAAATAAGGAAGAAAAATCAAAAATGCTAATTTCATTTGTGTGTATATGCATAAGTAAACTCTAGAAGGGACACCATATACAAATAAGTGATAACCTATGCATGTCTGTCAGGTGAGAGAGGAAGAGGCAGGAAGGTGAAGGGATCTGGGTAGCTGACAGACTATGCAAAGGAGACGTCTTACATAATTGTTTACTTAAATTATACATATTTATTACTTGTTTAAACTTTTAAAACAGAAAAATAATTTTTTCTTACTTATAAGACTCCCAATTCATCTCCCCCCTCACCTAAATGGATCACTGCAATACATGAACCTACACGCTTCCCAGTAAGTGTTTAATGATGAGAGTTTCAAAATGACCTAAAGGCAGAAAAGGCCACAGAAACACTGGTAGGAAGGCAACATCGTGAGACCAAAGTTTAAAATATACAGAATCAAAAAGAAATACACATGCACAGGATATACCTTTATCCATTCGGTTTTGTCTACAAATTTGGTAGCCAGCTTTTCCGGATACACTGAGACAGCTTCCAATAGACAGTACATGACAGGCAAACCTAAATAAGAAGGAATTCAGAACCATTCTGATTTCAAGAAAAGCAATAAACGTACAGGGATCACTAAATTCCTTTAAAGCATAAGGCTACAGCTTTAGGAGGCATTCCCCAGTTCTACAAAACAAAAGTTAACCTAAATACAGTATGTGATTCAATACACAAATTTACAGACTTATTGTCTATAAAAAGATGCCCTGTTCTTCACACCCACTTCCAAAGTAAAAATATATTACCTATTGTTAAGCGTTTCTTTCTGAAAAAAGAAACAGTGTATCAAAGATGAACTCAGGCAAGTTTAGAAAAGAAACAGAGATTCATGTTCAGTTGTAGGAGAGAAGACAGAAAATAATTTTGCTATAAATTCTCAGCTGAGTTTAAAATTAGATTTTTGCTTAAGTGCTTTAGTATAATCCTCAGTGGCATGACCTCCTACCTCCAACACCTGCTAACAGCTGCTGAAGCAGGCCGATGTAGATCTGAACAGGGTTGGTTTCCCCACTCTTGGAAGAAGACGAGGAGGGTGTTGCCTGGCTGCCCGACATTAAAGTCCGTATATAGCGTCCAATGGCTGGGGCGTGATCTTGCATATCAGCCAAACTCTGAGAGGTGGGCACCACTCCCGCACTGTGAGCCAGGCACATGCGCAGGTACAGGACTATCTACAGACAGAAGGAAGAAGGACACCAGATAAGCGTCTCAAAACATCAAGGCAGGAGATGTTCTTCAAAGTGACAGTTCCCAGCTTTGATTCCCCACCTTCCTTCAAAAGCTATTCAACAACCCTCACAGAAGCTGGAAAACACGACTCAACGTGTGAACTGAAATTACCACAATGGAGCAGAATTTATATAACCAGCTTTTATAATCCAAAGAGTGCTTTTTAACAGAGTTTAATGGAGTTAAAACACAAACTCCACTTTTAAAGTCTAAAATATAACAAGGAAAATCTTTTTTTTTTTTTTTTTAAAGATGTGTGTGTATGTATGTGAGAGAGACAGACAGACAGACACTGGGCAGAAACCCAGGACCAATGATCTGTTCCTGTGGAACTTGAGCTGCATTTAATCTCCATTGACAAGAGAATTTGAGAAAATGGGTTCAAATCATCTACAGAAGAGCAGCTACGACGTCATTAAAAACCTCTGACATAAATTAGCTACTAAGGAGTCCTCTGGAAGCTCTTTCCTTGACAGCTAGAACAGGACAGGCAGTAATTTCATCGTGAGTCTTCTTACTCTGAACAAGATTAACTCTTGCCATTTAATTAGTGCAAATCAATGACTAAAACAATAGAACTTCCCTTAGTAAATGAGATAAATTAATCTAATTCTCCAACCTTCAAAACTGGATAATCCAAATAACCTCAATATATTGTTGGCTTTAAAATTCAAATCTAATTTGCTGTAAATTCCCAATAGCAATCAAGGCAGAGCATCTACTTCTTTCACGAAGAGAATCTCACTGAGACAAATGTATTTCTAGACTCCACTATGATTTAAAATAATACCAATTACTAAGTACTGTTTTCCTAATAAACAACCTGGTATAAAACAATGACGTCACTATATGGGTTTACCTAGCACACAAAAAATTCACGGTCATCTCTTTGACTGTGACATTATCGTTAAGAACCTTTAGCGAAAGCAAAATAGAAATATATGTCAGTCCTACCTCTCCAAAGGCTGCTGGGTTAAATGGAAGGACAGTGGTCCCAGTCATGTACTTGGCTGGCGTTTTCATTCGATGGGAAGCCTAATAAAAATAAACCCCAAAAATCAATTACTGGAAAACAAAGCACGTGTACCCTTTCTCAACTCAAAAATAACTGTATTTCTAGCTACATTATTGTCTGTTACTGATTTTTTTCTAGTCAAAACATTTTTCCATTAATCATGCTTGATTGTGCATGGACCTCAAACCCTAAGTTACAGATGTGTTGCCTTTTGACTGGCTTGTTTAAAAAGAATAAACCTGGGCTTCCCTGGTGGCGCAGTGGTTGAGAGTCCGCCTGCCGATGCAGGGGACACAGGTTCGTGCCCCGGTCCAGGAAGATCCCACATGCCGTGGAGCGGCTGGGCCCGTGAGCCATGGCCGCTGAGCCTGCACGTCCGGAGCCTGTGCCCCGCAACGGGAGAGGCCACCATAGGGAGAGGGCCGCATACAGCAAAAAAAAAAAAAAAAAAGAATAAACCTATAAATCAACTATACTTTAAAAAGAAAGGAAAAAAGAAAAAAGCTGCAAAGATGACACAGTAGCAAGTAAAAAATATAAAATAAAATAAAAAGAATAAACCTACTCCAGGCATCTACTGACAGTCACCCCAGGGCACTGCATGCCAGTTATTTTCATTAATAATAGAGGTAGAAGGAAAATATTAGCACAAAAGCATCTTCTGCCCACAAATATGACAGTGTTATGGAGAAGAGAATCATGGCTGTTACATACTGACCTCCAGCACCCTTAAGATGTCTATCTAAGCCAAAAGCTAAGACCACCAGTAGAAGTGAAAGGCTGTAAGGGATCCCCCCAGCACACTAAGAGAAACATCAATGTAAAAAGTAGGATAGTGTCAGGGTGGGGGTTCATGACTGTCAATACTCTGATCTACCAGCAACAACAGGAGACTTGCAAAAGCAGATGCAATGCTCTCTTATGATCATGGTGGAAAAAGTCTGGACTGCTCCCTGAAGCATTCTTAAACTTATGCTGCCCTAAATAATGACCTTAAAAATAAAAAAGATATATTTTAAGCATGTCATGCCAAGGGGAAAAATTTTAAACACAGCCAATAAAAATAATGGTACAAATGAACTTATTTACAAAACAGAAATAGAGTCACAGTTGTAAAAAACAAACTTATGGTTACCAGGAGGGAAAAGGGGGGAAGGGATAAACTGGGAGATTGGGATTGACATATACACACTACTATATATAATACAGATAAATAATAAGGACCTACTGTATAGCACAGGGAACTCTACTCAATACTCTGTAATGATCTATATGGGAAAAGAATCTAAAAAAGAGTGGATGTATGTTTATGTATAACTGATTCACTCTGCTGTACAGCAGAAACTAACACAACAGTGTTAGTTAAATCAACTATACTCCAATAAAAATTTTAAAAATAATAATAAAAAATAAAATAAACACAGCCAAAATGTTGAAAAACATAAAAGGAATCCTAAGTAATTTAGATTTGGGCAAAACAGATTAATTACATTTGAGATTTATATTTTTCTCCTCACTTCGTACCTTCCTCTTATTGTGTTGACATTGTTAGAAACTTTACTAACCATTCAACATTTAGTGATTAGCATTTTAAAATGTGCCACCTAAAAAAATGTAAGTTTATTTTCATCATTCATTATATGACTTAAACTATTATCTGAAGTTAAATACCATACCTTTTCCTGGATATAATATACCATTTCTGGGAAAGATGGCATCTGCTTAGAAGCACTTTCTTTTTTGTTTCTACCAGGAAGACACCTTAAAACTCGTTGTGCCTCTCCATGAACTTCCTCCCGTCTTTCAGAAAGATAAATAAGAAACATAAATAAATTCCACCAACTGGAGAATGATCATATGAAGACTAAGAACAGCAATTTTATTTGTCATGTGTCTTAAATATATTTTTGGCTATCTATGCAAAGAGGCATAAAATACATGATAAACAATCGCTTCTTTTTGGAAATTTCATTAGATGTGGAGAGTCATGTGGCTTTCATCTTTGAATTTTACCCACAGGAAAAAACAAGACGCGGTATGACTACAGGTCTATATATTGTATCAAGGGAGCCATATTTTTAACTCTAATAAATTGCTCCTAAATTCCACAGACGAACACTGCAAACAACATAAATTTTATTCAATTTTCAACTAAATTTTAAATGAACCCAAATTCAAATTAACACCTTTGAAACTTACGGATCTCCTGCAGCTAATAAGAGCAAATATCTGGACGGTATATGATCTGAGGGAAACACCGTGCTGGCAAATTTCACAGCCACTTGTCGAACTTGAACTTCAGGCTATTTGACACATAAACGCACGAACACACACACACACGCACACACACACAGAGATTAAAAAAAAAAGAATTCAATTACCAACAACTCATTCCAGTCGAGTCATTTTAACTGTAAACAATCAAAATTTGATATTTCAATAAATGTATCAAAATAAATAAAACATCATTTAGTCAAAATCTTTAATCATGTTGTTTAAAAGTCTCTGGACAATGACATTATTTAAAGAATACTATTATGATCTAAGAGGATGCTCCAAGTAGAGCAGGAAACCCCACCAAGACCATAACCAGAGAATCTCTCTGTAGATGTACATCCTCAGCCCAACCATCAGACCAAGGTCACTGTGGCAGTTTCTAGCCACCACCTCTGCTTCTCCAACTCTTAAACTCTCAGTCACATGAGTGAAATTCAGATATTTTGCAGGAAACACAAACAGAGCTTACTTGGAATCCCTACAAATTTAAAGCAAAATACCACCAACGCTTTCAGATTAGCTCTTAAATTAAAACTGACTCCAAAGCAAAGCTTCAACTACATAAATATATCCAATTAACTTAAATAGATTAAGACTGTATGAATACAAAGTTCAACCAGAAAAGCAGTTGTAGAGTCTACTGATGCTTAAGCTTTATTCTCATGTATCTTCCCCCTGGGTCATTCCTCCAGTCACAGCGTGAGATGAGAGATGCTTAGAAACATGTACTACCTCATTTATTCAGGTGTTCTTGCTCGTTAGCATTTTTGGAGCTACTGTAAAGGGCAATGATATTAAGGACCAGTCTATATGATTTAGCCCAGGGTCTGGCTGCCTTACATGTAGTCTGAGAAAAGAAAATAAATTACCTTTGGCTTCGTAATACTGTTACATGATTTGATCTGCATAAGTATAACCAGCACCCATGTGCATTATACAAGCATTCCATTTCCTTGTAAGGTTACCTACAAAAAGTTTTAAGTATTTGACTCTAATGAGCTTCCAAATAAGCCTATACTTCTTTGTCCATGTTCTATGGTCATGAACCAGGTACACTGGACACCAAGAGCATTTGACAATGGGACACTAGATATAATAAGCCTTCTGAGTGTACATAATTATCCTGTCATATTTCAACAGAAACCAGATACCTTTCTGAACCTTTAATAATTCCTCAATATAAATGTGTTAATAAACATGGCTGAAGACCTAATGAAGACCCAATGCAGCCAAATTTCAGTTAAGATGCAATTCATATTAATCTCACCAATATTTGACATCATTCCCTCTTGAATCTCCCTCTCTACTCCTAGAAATGGAGGGCAAAGAACTGACTAAAGCAAATACATAATGTATTATTTTATACTGCATATTATATATCATGTTTACATATGTGTATATAAGCACAGACATTAAAAATTCTCCTGCAAACTCCCATGGCAGGCAAACGAAGAGGACTAGAAGGAAGAAGAGCATGTTTGACGGCACTGGCTTACTTCCTACAGACTCATTTTGATCCATAAATTGTGTCTTTCTTTCCTTCTGCTTTTCTCCCCCAATGTTACCTACAGAACTCCACCTCAGTGGACTGTAGTGCTCAGCTACCACTTAAAACAAAACACTTGCAACTGGGAGAGCATGATATTAAGAACAGTTTTCCAACAAGGAAGGCTTTACACATAATGCCGCTGTGAATATCACTACTCCTTCTTCCCTAAAATCAGATTCCAATAACGAAGAATTAAAAACAGATCATAAATCACAGTCCAAGTGAAAGCAAATATTCCTCTTCATTATAGAGAGTTAAGGCAAAAAGCAATTCAAATGTTGATCTTAAAAATGTAGGACTTCCCTGGTGGCGCAGTGGTTAAGAATCCGCCTGCCAACGCAGGGCACACGGGTTCGAGCCCTGGTCCAGGAAGACCCCACATGCCATGGAGCAACTAAGCCCGCGTGCCACAACTACTGAGGCTGCACTTTAGAGCCGTTAGCCACAACTACTGAGCCCATGAGCCACAACAACTGAAGCCCATGCGCCTAGAGCCCGTGCTCCGCAACAAGAGAAGTCACCGCAATGAGAAGCCCACACACAATGAAGAGTAGCCCCCGCTCGCTATACCTAGAGAAAGCTCGCACGCAGCAACAGAGACCCAATAAATTTTAAAAATAAAAAATGAGAGCTTAAAAAATGTTTAAAAATAAATGTAAAATGCATATACCACCAGCCATTGTAGTTCACATAGTCAGACCTACCTTTATTAAGTACGAAGCCACAAGTGCCTCCATGAGAGTCCGCTGTGCTCCTTCCAAAGTACTATAAGCTCCAACCATCATGGACAGTGCTTCTTGAATAGCGAGTCGCGTCTCGGGCTCTTCCTATGAAGATGATAAAAACAGTGTTTCCCTCCCTGTTGGGTTTCCAAGTGAGCATCCAAACAGAAAGCATACACTTGCCAGGTGTTTCCCTACCTTACACAGGGCTTCAAAAAGCTGCTGCACAAGAGCTATATCCTTAGTGAATAAATGGGGCATTCGACTGTAAGAGAATATGAGGTCATCATTACTATCAAAAATTTCCATAAGATGGAAAAAAAAAAGAAACTAAACACAAGCTTTCCTAAACTTGCACTTTCACTTCTGAACTATGTGAGCATCACTGGATTACCTCCCCCAAAGAACCAAACACTTTTTAAAGTAAATATTTAATTCTTCAACTGTCTAATAATGTAATTCTAGATTAATATACCTATTATCCAGATATTCTCACTAGAATATTCCATGCATTCAGTTAACATTTCTGATTTTACAATAAAGAAAACAGATGAGACTAAATGCTATTTAAACTAATGACTCTGGTGACAAGGAGCTTTGTCACTTCATGCCAACACACAAGGGACAAGGTTTGTTGACAACCCTATGCTGTATCAGCTGATCTGAAGTGGCTGTCTTCTGAGCCCCCAAACTCCTTCCCTAC
>NW_006775143.1:7138255-7160244 GCF_000442215.2 Lipotes vexillifer | reverse complement strand
CCCTACACAGTGCAGAAGAGCAAGATCTAGTCTACACAGGCCAACACAGAGCCTGTGCCAGGGTGTAAGCAGCACCTAGTACCACTGAGGATGCTGCTCCTCTATCTCCCTGCTCTGAAATACAGTGAAGGAAGAGGAAACCAGGAGGAACTGGGTGCAGGAAACCATACTAAGCAGAAGAAAAAATATCCAACTTTGGAAACAGGGCCGCTCAGAATCATAATATAATGCTATCAGAAAAGAGAATCACTAGAAAAACTCTTGATTATAGAGATTATAAACACTGGTAGTGAGTAGCAACAAGAACACTTAAGGTCAATCAAACGTCTCTAGGGTACAAGAAAACTGTAACACATTATGACACAATCCAGTTCAAAATCTCATTTCAAGACTGCCATTTAATATGGTAACACATCTTCAGATGTAAGTTAAAATGTCTCACATTCATTATCCTTCTACAAGGAAGACATTTCTAAACAACCTATGACCCTTTCAGAATCATAACAAGTTTATTCTCCATCCATTATTAAATGCCACAATTTTTCTTAGTTTACCAACAGGATATCTCTCACTGAAAAAGAGTTTACTCACCTGGAGAGTTTTCCAACAGCTGAATATGCCATTGACAGTAGCTTAGGGTCCTTGAAATTAAGGGGGGAAAAAAAAAGAACAAAAAGCAGACAGAACAAAAAACACAGTAAACAGCAAAACCTTTTTGCTGCAATTAAATGCATTATTTTACTCCTTATTAAACCTAGGTCTCACCCTGCCTAACTATATGATATCAGCATCTGAACAAAACAAATAAAAATGTCCAAACCCAGAATGCATCACACTACTAGAAGGAAAAACAGAACAAAACTTTACCTCCCCAACTTACTCCAAAAGGAGAATGCAGGGGTCATATATGAAAAGGTTCTCTTAGCTGGTGCTAAGTTCAGGATAGTTTCAATACTATATAACCTGCAAAGACCAAAATTCAACACCAACGTACTAGGAAAACAGCTTAACTTATTAGAAAATTCACCTGCCCAACAGGCTAGGATCCACTCTCTCTCACCCAAAATTGTAGTAAGCTGGGGAGCAAGTGTCTAAAAATCTGCACCATAGGAAACAGCTTCTTCTCATATCTTCCACCATAAAAAATTAAAGGGATCACAGTATTCGGGTGAGTTAATGAGGTTCCCACTCAAGATACAGATAGAATTTTACGTGGTTTTATGAAAACCAATAGTCTGACATTACTTAGAACATAGTAACACTTCTATGAGCTGAAGTTTATACATTTAACATAGGATTCACACACCTACATGGCCACTCTTACAGACTCATCTGTTGGGAAGACATGCAGTGTCATCTGGAGGTAAAAGGATTACAGCCCTGTAGTTTATCTGGCCTCTCTAACCTATCTTCAAATATAGAGTTCCTCCCCTAGAAGCCCCAAAGCATTTTTATTTCTACCAACCATCCAAAGAATCTGACTACACCATAATAATAATCTGAAAGTTTCCCAAGGCCTTATGAACAATGCAAGCTCTATGCAATCAACAGAAGAAGACAGGAGAGTCAGGCCTAACACTGCCCCAAAGCACAGCTGCACAACAAATGAATAGCTTTTCATTAATAATATCTACGAATATGCCTTTACTGTGCTGAATAATTTACATTAATTATCTCATTTAATCTTCACAATAATCCAATGAAGTGATACTATTATCCTCATTTTTCTGATAAAGAACAGAGGTCCAAAGAATTTAAGTAACTCACCAAGGAACAAAACTAGAATTCAAACTCAATTCTAAATCCAAATGGCAAAATACTGGTCACCATACTACTGCAAACATACATTCATGTTTGGCTAAGACTTAGGAAGAAATACTAACTAGAGTTCTTGAAACCTTACCTTTTTTAGCAAATTCCCCTGAAATACTAGAAATGGTAGGAGTGATACAGCAAGGAAAATCAGGATTTGAAAATCTACAATCCAAGGAATCCTCATTCCACTTAGCTTAAGGAATCAAAAATTTACTGAATGCATGTTCTGACAGAGTTTGTTTGTTTGTTTGTTTTATCTTTATTGGAGTATAATTGCTTTACAATGGTGTGTTAGTTTCTACTGTATAACAAAGTGAATCAGCTATATGTCTACATATATCCCCATAGCTCCTCCCTCTTGCGTCTCCCTCCCACCCTCCATTTCCCACCCCTCTAGGGGATAAAAAGCACTGAGCTGATCTCCTTGTGCTATGTGGCTGCTTCCCACTAGCTATCTATTTTACATTTGGTAGTGTATTTGGTAGTCTGACAGAGTTTTGAATCAATAAAATCTCAGTCCCTAAGAATTAACACTGTTTCTCAAAACAAGCAAATCCAAATAGACCTATATGGAAATAAATCATAAAGTAAAATTTAATTCTTTTCATTCCATTTTTGCACAGTGCCTAAAAGTAAAATAAAATGTACTAGCTTTTTAAAATGTTATTTAAAGAAATGATAAGACAACCTCAAGATCCGTATCAGTTTTTAATACTTATTTCAAAAAAAAAAGGGCAAAAGATGGTGGCAATTTCTGAAATTTTCACCACTTCAATTAAAAATGTTAAGAAATGATGGAACAACAGCAAACTTTAACTATATCAACATACAGACCAGCAAAGTTTATAACAGAAAATACTTTAAAATATAAAATGTTAACAAATGTTAAAATGTTAATAAAATGTTAACAAAAATTTAAAAAAACAAGTCACTTACTTCTTTATATTCATTGATTAGCTTGGTGAGGCCATTCAAAAGCATTGGACCTAATGGCTTAATCTTGATTTCTGGACAGCTTTTTGAAAAAATAACACATAGAAAGCAAGATATAAGAATCTCATAATTACATATCTTTTCAGATTATTACTTAAAATAGAGACATAACTAAAGTAAATTTAAATAATCTATTAAAATATGAAATATTTTAAGATAAGCGAACACGATTTCTTTCTAGGTAAGATATACTCGCCTCACTTCATCACTCCAACAGCTTGAAGACTTTATAAATAGTTCAAAAAACTTACGTTACACAAATGTGATGCACAAATTGCAGGGATAATGTTCTTAATTTTGAATTTGTATTTGTACCAAAGAGTCCATCATACACCACCTATGAAAAAGGAACAACGGCCAAGAATACCAATTTACAAGAATAGCAATTTACTATCTTCAAATACTATTAAGGATTCAACAGTAGGTCTTTTGCACTACACCTTGTTCTTCAAAATTAATGCAGTTCTCTTTCATACAAATATTTTAGCTGACGGCCTTAGGAAGCCAATCAGTAGCTTCACAATTAACAGTCTGTGGAGTAACAACAAACACAATGGTAGATGTTACAAGTCTGCAAAATTTGTGGGGCTACCACTAGGAAGCAACACAGAGTTCACGCTGCAGTGGGCTGCCACTCTCATGCAGGGGACGTGAGCAGAGAAGATTATTTGGGGGGTATTAGGTTTCTTAATTACAGGTGGACTCATTTTGAAAACATAAATAACTACAAATAAAGTGTACACCTACAGGATATTCTGCCACAAACTTCTAGCTGCTTATTATATAATGTAGTGTTACTACAACCAAATTTTCTGAACCAAAATTATCAAAGCACTGTCAGGGAAACAGTGCCTGGAAAGTGAAATGGAAGAAGCTCTGTGATTATTTTATGTTTATGGAAACACAGAACAGAGTACTTGAAATCAGTCAAATATCAGAGAGCCAGATACTGGGAATAAAAGTTGTATCATCTAAAAGGAGGAAGCAGCCACTTAGACAAATAAGCCTTAAGAGGGAGAGATGCGAAGGCAAAAGCCAACGTCCACCACACACATACAGGGAGCAAGAGGACAGTGTTCTTACTTTGGGACTGAAAGAGATGAGAGGCAGGAAATGGGAACATTTCAGATAGGAAGGGGCACACCGGAGCAAATCCTGAAACTGGAGTAGATGTTTACCAGGCTACAGGGGGGAGGGCCACAATGCCAGGAGTGGGGACAGAGCCATGAAAACAGCATACTTAAACAGCAAACAATCTCTGTTGGAGCATAAGGTACAGGGAAAGGGTATGGTGAGATACGAGACCAGAAGGGAAATAACTGCTGCCTTTCCACCATTTACTGAGAACTTGCTAACTGAATGAGCACTAGCCACCCTGCTCTAAAGCTTCTACCTGCTAATCCACTCAGTCTTTACAACATTGCTTTGAGGTAGCTGCTATCACTACATCCATTTTACAGATTTTTTTTTAATGTTTAAAGAAAAACAGGAAAAACCCTGAGGCTCATTTAAGATCAAAAGTAAATAACTAATGGCAAAATTATGCTCAAATGAACCTGTCTCCAAAACTGAGCTGGTCATTACTTGGACCAAAAGGCAAGAGTTTTTCCAGAGGGGCTCATATCCCACACCAACAGAGTACAAGGATTTCCAACTGCAAAAATAACTCTGGTGGCAACACAGAAAACAAACCGGCTGTGGGGAAGACTAGAGGCAGGGCAACAAGGAAGACGACTGTGGCAAGGAGAACAAGAAGTGACAATCTCCGTTAACATCAGCATTCGGCAGACGGGGGTGAAGACACTGAGGCAGCAGTATCCAGAGGCTGTGGCCACTACCTTCACGAGGGATTCCAGTCAAGGATGACTCATTTTTCCACCTAAGTGACCAAGTTTCTGGTGCTACCATTTTTGGAAAAAAGCCACCCAGAAAAGCACTAGTTTGAAAGGAATTATCACCATACATTTAGGGTGAATGGTAACCATATACAGCATATATTCTATAATAAAAATTTATAATATATAATATATATTTATATATAATATATATATTAATATATTGATAAAATATATATTTTATTATAGCTATAATTAAAAAGTATTTTCTGCAGCTCAACTTGAGAAAGAATCTCATTAATCTTGTTAGACATATCAACCTACCTCCTGAATATCCATTAACGCAGTTCTTTGTCTAGTTAAACAAACATGAAAGTTGTAAACAGGCCATTTTTCTCTGGAAAGAATGAGTTACCTGAATGTTAGCCGGGAACGTTTCAGCAGCTTGTCTAGAACGAAGGAGGTGGGGGACAATCTTTAACTTAACCCTTGTACTGACTGGGTCCCTTTTCAGCTCTGGCTTCAGAACTGCTCCCTGTTGAAAATATGTGTGATTATAACTCAGCACTTCAAAATTATTGTGAATTGAAAAAAATATCATGAGAGATCACCTAAATCAATGGTCGCTCAAACTTTTGTTTCAGGATCCCTTTATACTCTTAAAAGTTACTGAAACTTCCAAAGAGCTTTTGTTTATACTGAATACCTATCAATATTTAATATACTAGAAATTAAAACTGAAAATATTTTAAGTACTTATTCACTTAAAAATTGGGCTTCCCTGGTGGCGCAGTGGTTGAGTGTCTGCCTGCCGATGCAGGGGACACGGGTTCGTGCCCTGGTCCAGGAAGATCCCACATGCCGCGGAGCGGCTGGGCCCGTGAGCCGTGACCACTGAGCCTGCGCGTCCGGAGCCTGTGCTCCGCAACAGGAGAGGCCACAACAGTGGGAGGCCTGCGTACCGCAAAAAAATAATAATAATAATTATAATAATATTAAACCCATTATATACTTTCATAAATAACGTATTTTTAAGAAAAATAAAAAACTATATTTTCCAAAACAAAAAACCGCACTGAGACAGTGGCATTGTTTTACATTTTCTGTAAATCTCTTCACTGGCCACCTTAATAAAAGAAAGCTGGATTCTTATATCTTTGTCAGCATTTAATTTGTTGTAATATGTTGTTTTGTTTTAAGTATGTTAAAAAAAAAAACAGCTTCACAAAGATATGTGACTGGAAAAGTGGGGATGATTTCAGCCTTTTCAGGTAATTACAGATATTTGATGCCACCCCCAAACTTGATATGCAATAGGTTTTTAAAGGTTAACTGCCACGTGGATTTGAAACCATATCAATGGAACATCTGCATACTGTTCTACTAAATTCCACCAGTCTATCTGCATACTGAATGGCTCCCTTACCCTGTATGCTTCTGTAACATCACTGGTCATTTGGAAAATACTGGCTCACCGAGTTAAGCAAATATTTCATTATAAAACAGAAACGCATACACAAAAAAGTCACATTAATATCATGACCAATCTCATCAGAAAAGTCTGTAAGCACTGACAAGCTGTCAAGCTCATCGTGATGAATACAAATTTCCCAAAATTCTAGCTTCTGCTTAAAAGTTCAACTTTCATCTTTGCCAATAAAGCATGTTAACTGCTTTCTTGAAGCCTCATTTTTTCATTTTAAAAGAGAAAATACATGCCAAATACCCATCTCAATAACTAGAGTTTGCCTCTCTACTCTTTTTTTTAAATAAATTTATTTATTTTTATTCATTTATTTTTGGCTGTGTTGGGTCTTCGGTGCTGCGCATGGGCTTTCTCTAGTTGCGGCGAGCGGGGGCTACTCTTCATTGCAGCGCGAGGGCTTCTCATTGTGCTGGCTTCTCTTCTTGCGGAGAATGGGCTCTAGGCAGGCAGGCTTCAGTAGTTATGGCTCATGGGCTCTAGAGCACAGGCTCAGTAGTTGTGGTGCACAGGCTTAGCTGCTCCACAGCATGCAGGATCTTCCTGGACCAGGGCTCGAACCCGTGTCCCCTGCATTGGCAGGTGGATTCTTAACCCCTGCACCACCAGGGAAGCCCAGTTCTTAGTTTTTTAAGGAACCTCCATATTGTTTTCCAGTGGCTGTATATCAGTTTACATTCCCACCAACAGTGCAAGAGGGTTCCCTTTTCTCCACACCCTCTCCAGCATTTACTGTTTGTAGATTTTTTGATGATGGCCATTCTGACCGGTGTGAGGTGATACCTCATTGTAGTTTTTGCATTTCTCTAATGATTAATGATGTTGAGCATTCTTTCATGTGTTTGTTGGCAATCTGTATGTCTACTTTGGAGAAATGTCTATTTAGGTCTTCCGCCCATTTGTGGATTGGGTTGTTTGTTTTTTTGATATTGAGCTGCATGAGCTGCTTGTATATTTTGGAGATTAATCCTTTGTCAGTTGCTTCATTTGCAAATTTTTTCTCTCATTCTGAGGGTTATCTTTTTGTCTTGTTTATGGTTTCCTTTGCTGTGCAAAAGCTTTTAAGTTTCATTAGGTCCTATTCGTTTATTTTTTATTTTATTTCCATTTCTCTAGGAGGTGGGTCAAAAAGGATCTTGCTGTGATTTATGTCATAGAGTGTTCTACCTATGTTTTCCTCTAAGAGCTTTATAGTGTCTGGCCTTACATTTAGGTCTTTGATCCATTTTGAGTTTATTTTTGTGTATGGTGTTAGGAAGTGTTCTAATTTCATTCTTTTACGTGTAGCTGTCCAGTTTTCCCTGGAGCTAATATGATTTTTTAAACAACTATTAATGGTTTAGAAAGCAAACAAATAATCTTGTATGTCTAGGTTTCTACTTGGAACACTTTTAAACACAGTTAACTAAACAGAACTTATGTTATTAAGCAAACATCTTATTTCCAGAATTCAGAAGAACCCACCTATTGTTCTAGATTCTAGACCACGGGTCAACAAACTACAGCCCATGGGCCAAATCTGGCCTTCCATCTATCTTAGTAAGGTCTGTGAGTTAAGAGTAGTAGTTAACAGTAGTTAAATGATTTTTTAAAAATCAAAACAATATTTTGTAAAAGTATATTTCATGAAAACAATATGAAATTCAAATTTCTACAATGATAAAGCCTTACTGGCACACGGCCATGCTCATTCAGTTCTGTTCTGCCTATGGCTGCTTTCATGCTACAGCAGAGCTGAGCAGCTGCAGCCTCAGAACGATATATCCAATAAAGCCTAAAATATTTACAGAAAAAGTTCACTGAGGCATAATCTGGACAATCGTTATTTAATCACCTGAATTGAAAACACCAGATCAGGTAAACAAAGTTACCAGGAGATTTTAATCCACCTAGACTAGTATGGCTTAAAACTAGTATCAAGGGCTTCCCTGGTGGCGCAGTGGTTGAGGGTCCGGCTGCCGATGCAGGGGACACGGGTTCGTGCCCCGGTCTAGGAAGATCCCACATGCCGCGGAGGGGCTGGGCCCGTGAGCCGTGGCTGCTGAGCCTGCGCGTCCAGAGCCTGTGCTCCGCAACGGGAGAGGCCACAACAGTGAGAGGCCCACGTAACGCAAAAAAAAAAAAAAAACTAGTATCAATATTTCCCACAGCATAGGTTCAGCTTAAACCAAAATAACCTGGAAAAATGTTCAAATACATACAGCCATGTCAATAAAATGCTTTTTATGATGATGTGAGAGTAAACAAAATAAAACCTACCTCTTTTGTCTTCAGTGGTATATCTCCAAGGTATACCTTGTACATCTTATTAATGATGGCAGGATTATTCCAGTCAATCAAGCTACAGAAGGTTTCAACAAAGCTTGTTAAAATTATTTTTTTTTCTCCCACTCCAATAATTTCAAAAAATCATAGCCTCAATATGTGTTACCAAAGAAAAATATTATAATACACAAATGAAATGGGCAACTGACACTGCCCATTAAAGAAGAGAAGGAAAGGAATTAACTTCTATCAAAGTTAGTTTTCAAACAGAAAAAAAAAGTCACTTATCCCACCATGATTCAACGTAAGATAGATCAGTGTATCCAGTGGCCCAATTTGGTACTACTCAAGAAATATGGACTGTCTTCCACTCTCAGGGCCAATGCCACGGAGCAGTTCCAACACAGCAGAGCCATACTACACTTTGTTCAAAGAGCCCTGAGGCATGATTCTTCTGTTCAACCACTTGGAAATTCAAAAGTGATACAGAAAGTGACAAAAAAACATTTTACCCATTAAAGCCACAACCCTAGGAAGCTTGCAACCCATGGCATTTCTCAAATACCATGTCACTGTGATCCCCAGTATCCCCCCTCTTATCTCCCAGCACCCACTTGCAATTTTAGCACCTAATTCTACAGAGCAGTCCTGCTGCCATTAGTCACTAAGACTTATTCCTAATTGGGGACCACAATAAGGTGACTTACTATTGATGGGCACCCACCCTCTGCAGCAGCCCCTGCCAGTCATTTTATAAACCCAGCAATAATGCAATCCTGCATTTCACTTAATTAGTGAGATTTAACCATACTCTATTCTCTTTTGACATAGATTCTGCTTTCAAACTATGTTGTATTTGTGAAAACATAATTTATCATGCTGCTTTGACTGTTTTTCTAATCCACCTCTTCTTTCATAGCTTATCAATCCACCTCTTGTTTGGATATCCACGATTCCACTAGCCTCAAAGACATTCTATAATTCTACTTATTATTTACCTATATCTTTCCCCAGCTGATCGCTACTAACTAATCCTCAAGCTCCATCTTTGCTTCCTTCCTATAAATACTTCAGGTTTAGAGATTTTTGACAAAACACACACACACTTTAGTAAAACAAACTAAAAACTTAATAGTGATTAACTAATAAGGATAATTTTCACTGTTTCTTCTACTTTTCCTCTTGCCATTACTTGGAGTTTTAGTTTCTAGTTTTAGTTTTCTGATTACATGCTTGTGAAAATTCAGAAATGAATAACACAGAAAAGAAAATTCCTTATATTCTGCACCATAACCCTCTCTATTCCTTTTCAGTAACCACTAACTTTGGTGTATATTTTTCTAGACTTCTTTCCTATGCATGTAAAATAGTTGGATGGGCATGGCAGGTAGACAAAGAAACAGACGTATCACTTGAAGAGATACTTTTATTTAACAAAATGGGATATCTACATATTGTTCTCAACTCACTTTTTACCTCTTAACAATGCTACGCTATTTTTGGGAAGATACAATTGTTTTAATAGACAAACCCAAAACTAATTAGAATACTTCAGCACCACATTTATAGTTCCAACAATCCAATCTACTGTATGGTGTAAAGAATGGAGTCAGTTCAAACACAATGAGAAGTTTTAAAGGAAGATTTTTTGGAAAACAGAATGGAGGTTCCTCAAAAAAATAAAAAGAGAGTTTCCAGTGAGATCCAGCAATCCCACTGCTGGGCATATATCCCAACAAAACAATAATACAGAAAGATATATGCACCCCTATGTTCACAACAGCACTATTCACAATAGCCAAGATATGAAAACAACCTAAATAAATGGCCATCAACAGATGAATGGATAAAGAAGATGTGGTACATATATACAATGGAATATTACTCAGCCATAAAAAAAGAATGAAATAATGCCATTTGCAACAACGTGGATGGACCTAGAGATATCCCATTTTGTTAACTACATTTAGCATTAAATTCAAAAAAGAACTATTCCATAATCTGATTTTTTTAATGAAGTATCTTCAATTATTCATGTATTCTCCAGTCTTTGCACATGTCATTTATTAAAATCAGTACATATATCATTTTGTATTATGCTTTATTCATTTGCCATTACTTGGAGGCAATTTACATGTTGCTTTATTATTTTTATAATTATTTGGGCAGATATATAATATTCCATATAGGTCACATAGTTTATTTATTTACCTATTGTGGAAATCTGATTTTGTTTCCTTTCTTTTGAACAACTACAGGAAATGGTATAATGAATGAACCTGTAACATTTTTCTAAATATAATATTTTTCTTCTTTGAATGATTCTCTTAGGATAAACTCCCAAAAGATTCAGATAGAAGATTGTAAATATTTTTATGATTCACTACCTACTACAAACTGCTTTCCAAAAATTATTTCAATTTATAATGTCAATCAACAGGGTATAAGAATAGCAGTTTGAACAGAAACTTAAATGGAGTAATCAAATGTTGCACAATTTTATTTACCAATGGGTACAAACTGGCATACCACTGTTTTTTTGTGCATGATTTGACTTCTTAAACGCGGTATTTTCTATCAGCCTATTTACTATATGTACTTCCTCCTGTGTAAATTAAGATCTATTCAACACCTCTTTTCACGGGACCTGATTTTCATCATATTAACCATAACACCTACATATCCTTTATTAAAAGCCATCTCAAATAATCTGAGATAGAGGCAGAATCAAAAATGAATAACTTCTGGGTTTTGACACTTTTCTTAACATCAGTTCTTTAAGTTCACTTACCTATAGACAAAGGTTTCAATTCTTACGGTTATAATCCTAACCCATTCCAATTTTAAACTACCTCTCCAAACAGCTTTTCTTCTTTGTCTTATACAGAATTCTGCTCTTTAGCAAACTGTCTTTCATACAAATTAGGTATATTTCACAATCTCATAAACTGAATGTCTCACTACACAAAACCCAAAATGAACAAATATGTGCTAAGCAAGCTTTGAGAAATCTAGCCTCTTTTTAATTTCGAAAGTTTAAAAGGGAAGCAGTTTACCTTTGCTTGCTTTTCAACTCCAGGTCCGCCGCTGTGGCTACACTGTGGCGTGTGTCACTAGAAGCAATCACCAGGTGGAGAACAGCTTCGAGCTCAGGTACCTGCTCAGCTTCTATGAATTTCACTATACCCAATTTGCACTGTAGACAAATGAAGGGAAGGAAAACCACTTATCAGAGAAACAAAGACCACCAACCTAAAACATCTGTTTCACATATCAGTATGCTCATAAACCAAAGATTAATAAAACAATAGTAGCCACTCCTATTTAGGCTTACAATGTGCCTGGGACTATACTAAACTATATATATTCATGATTTCATTTAACCCTCACAATCTGTGAGATGAGTACCATTATACCTCTTTTTCTGATAAGGAAAACTGAGGCAAGGCTGAAGAGATTAAGACACAGTAAACGATGAAGGCCCAATCCAAACCCAAGTCTCGGACTCCAAGGCCATTATGATACAAAGCCTTCCTACTTAGGTTAACAGCCCCTCTAAAATGATGAAGCCTTGAACTGAAGTCCAGATCTGGAGCCTCCAGGTAGAAGTGGGGTACATCAGAAGTACTCCATGGATTATTTTGACCGTTCAAAAAGAACTAAACTCACACTCCATGAAGTTCTAATCTATTGTTAACATACTAACTCTGTCCTCAATATTCTTACATACTGAAAAAAACATGATTTCAAACATATGCAAGAATTGCAAATGCAAGTGAAATTCTAATCGAACAGTATTCAATCTAACTGGCTAAAATGAAACACAGACTGAAGAGAGATTCTGCTTAGAACTTCATGCAATGTGAAGAAGCTATAAATTTCAATACAAATAACTCTATTTAGGATAAATATACCTGAAAATGAAACTTTAAGAATCAGTTACATGATAGTTCTCATGTATATGAATTAGGACTGATAAAGTTTACAGTAACTAAATGACAAAGGATGCAATTAAAAAGGATCATAAAAATGCCTGCCTTCCCTCCCCATGTTCAACACAACTGACCTGCAACAAGAGTTACAACAGAGAAGATGCAAGCATTTACTGCACCCACAGTTATGGAAGTCAACTACACAAAGGTATACACAAAAAAGTGTGCAAAGGAGGGGTTTCCCTGGTGGCGCAGTAGTTGAGAGTCCCCCTGCCAATGCAGGGGACACGGGTTCGCGCCCCGGTCTGGGAAGATCCCACATGCCGCGGAGCGGCTGGGCCCGTGAGCCGTGGCCGCTGAGCCTGCGCGTCCGGAGCCTGTGCTCCACAGCGGGAGAGGCCACAACAGTGAGAGGCCCGCGTACCACCAAAAAAAAAAAAAAAAAAGTGTGCAAAGGAAACTGAGAACAATACTCATGTCCAGCAATAGGAGACTAGTTTAAAAAATATGTGGTTTACACATAATTACATTTAATACAGACATTAAAAAGGACATTATTTAAAAACCTGATATACTATTAAATGAAAAAAATGAAGTTCAAATAGTGTGTCATGTGATACGTAAAAATGTATTGTGTAAAATTATATTTGTGTACACACACATGTACACAGAGCAGGCTGTAGGTGACTGACAAACTAGGGTGGCAGGATTCCGGGTAATTTTTTATTTCTCGTTATAATGTTCTATATCACTTGAACATTTACATTATCACTAACTTTATCATTTGAAAAAAATAAAAGCTGTCTTATCTGAAAGAAAAAAATGTAAAAAACGAAAGAGATATTTAAAAATTAGAGGAAAACAGCTGTCATCCTTGAAACTAAACTGTTCAACACTAGATCATGAAATTGACAAAAGGCATACAGAAGCCCTCAGAAATCAGCAAATAACGACCAACGTAAGGTTACAATTTATAATGTTAACAATGAATCTCCAGCACTTATAGCTTTAGCCCTCAGACAGACCTAGATTCAAAGCCTACTACTAGGAGTGAGACTGTGGTGAATCTCAAAACCTCAATTCCTTTTACAAAATGGAACTAAATTTCTATACCTTCTCAGGCTGCTGTGAGGATTAAATGAGATAATGTATTCAAAGTACTCAGTATAGTGCCTGTCACATAGATCACACTCAATAAAGAGTAGCTTCTGTTACTATTTACCCTTCTCTCTTACTTACATCATGGTTTAAGAAGAAAAAAGATCTATAAAACACGAAGATGTTAATCTAATCAAATAGAGCCCTTGCTGAACAAATCATTCTATAAATTTGTTGAGTGGCAAGAATGCCCACTTGCCTTTTTCCCTTTCCTGGGAACACTGTTTTGATCAGTGATCACTTACACTGCCAGAAAGAAAAGGATCAAATCATTTAGACTGCCATGGAGAGATAAAGGAAGGATTGGAAGACTAACCCATGTTGCTTGAATTCCAAAATAATTACATACTGATCTCATCTGTTCTTCCCTGAGGTGCCTGATGACACAGACACAGTGAGGCACCTTCTCTGTAGAGCACCAGTCTTTTTTAAAAGCTGCTCAGAGAACATCTGTGTCCTGTTTAAATCCAGAATAAAATTCTTAATGCCAATTTTTCAATTCCCAGGAAGAAATATAAAAGGGCGTCATGCTTTTCCCCCATATGGTCACTTGTTCCTCACTTTACACAAAACGTACAGCCCTAAAAAGCTGAATAATATAAGATAAATTGTATTTCAACTGCACCAAAGCAGCTAGATAATTATTAAACCTGTAATTAAAAACTAAAATGAAAGTTACTCAATTTACAAATGGGCTGTATTTTATACTTGAAATATGTAAGCAGTATTAGAAAAGCTAAACAGCATTTCCCACTCCTCCCTTTCCCTGGGGCTTTAACCAATAAATGACATGATGACGAGAACACATTACATCAATCGTATCTCATTACAGAGCCTGAATACGCTGGAATTATGTAACACATGCTTCCACGGACTTCAAAGGGGCAAGTGTGCAGGGTTAAGCTCCGTATGAACAAGCAGTGTGTGATACCTGTTCCAACTGTTCAGGTGTCCATGGGTTATCTCCAATAACTCGTTTAGCTGCATAAAAGCTCATTCCTGGGGGAGGCTGTGGTATTCCAGAACCTCCCCCACTATTTGAAGAAGAACCCTGTGCTGAAGATGAATTCTGGCGACTCTGGGATTCATTTAACACATATCTGGAAAGGAAACAGGAATTTAACCTCTCTATAAACACATACAAACACATGCATATATATAGCACATTCAGTTATATACTTTCCTCCCACAGAATGTTGTTAGAAGAATAAACACTTGAAATTAAAATTTTATCATAAAGAAAAATTTTAGAACTATCTAAAAAAGGTATCTACATCTTCAGCAAATTAACCATTAGAGTACATCTGTTCAACCTGGTTACAAATGAACTGTAACAGTTACCAACAATGAATATAAATATTCTCTTCACTCTCAATCTATAAATAATTGTTCTAAAAGCCACTATGGACCCACTACATTTTAAGTTTTTAGTTGACAAATACAAAGGTTTACTGACTGTAATGGAGTGGAGGGGGAACTACTGTTTTATACCCAAAGCAGAGAATATTTATAGTCATTCCCATTTCTGTTCAATTCTCCTTGAACTCCTTATATTTCTGCATTAGAAAACCCACTGAGGGCTTCCCTGGTGGCGCAGTGGTTAAGAACACACCTGCCAATGCAGGGGACACCGGTCCGAGCCCTGGTCCGGGAGGATCCCACATGCCACGGAGCAACTAAGCCCATGCATCACAACTACTGAGCCTGCACTCTAGAGCCCAAGAGCCACAACTACTGAGCCCGCGTGCCACAACTACTGAAGCCCACGCGCCTAGAGCCTGTGCTCCACAACAAGAGAAGCCACAGCAATGAGAAGCCCGCGCACTGCAAAGAGTAGTCCCCGCTCACAGCAACTAGAGAAAGCCCGTACGCAGCAACAAAGACCCAACGGAGCCAAAAATAAATAAATAAAATAAATTTATTTTTTAAAAATAGAAAAAGAAAACTCACTGAAACCTCGAAACCACTTACCATACAAGCACATACACCCCAAAAATGAAAAAATTCAAAAGGATCCAAAGAGGAAAAAAATCATAATAAGGACCAGCTTTTTCCATTATATGTTCAAAGCATACAGCTTTGCAGCTAGTTATTAATTTATCATCCCATTTCTTTTTTAGCTTCTATAGATTAAAAATAAGATTTCTGATAAATTCATTGTGAACCATTAAACTAGCATTCCTCATCTACAAAATGAAAATTTTGACATGAATATTAATTCAAGTCCCTCTGAACTCTAAAATTCTATGCTGACAAATTACCAGACTGGATATTAAAATAAAATACCCGTTATAATAAAAATTAAAGAAAACACCTGAAGCCTAATGGCACAGTAAATTTTTCCACATTACTATATACCATATTTGTTCCATCCCTAAATTCATCTAATTTTTTTTTAAAAAAAACCTGTGAAAGAATCGTTTTAATATTTTTATACAAACAAGGCAAATTCTCACTGGTAAGAAAAAGTTGAGGAACTACTGGCTTGGGTACATTGTGTGCCTAAGTTAAATTTGGATTTCAAAGTTAAATTACCAAAGCCATCATCACCTGCCTGCCAGTTCTGGCTGCCTCCTGATTCAACAACTATAAAAGGAGGTTTTCATTTATTTCTCAGTTATAGCAAGACTGGCAGCAGTAAGTAAATCAATTAATAACTACTGAACAGCTAACATCGTGCAAAACACCATCCTAAACACAAGACAGAGGAACAGCAGGAGGTGTAAGACTCAGGGTCTGCCATCTGGAGCCAGCTGAGACAATAACAACACAACAAGTGCAACAGCATATGATATGTTATCAGATGACAAAGAAACTGCAGGGAAGTAAGAAATGATGTGACAGAGGTAGCGGAAGGTCCAGAAAATAAAGCCGCCAAACTAGAGGAGTGGGAGGAGAGGAAACAGGAGAGGAAATCGTACAGCATGAACTGTCGTGTGGATGGAGGGACAGGTGATGTGGAGCCCCCCATGCCACGCTCATAGTGTATACTGCCTTTTTGGTCAGGGAAGAAATGTAATGAAAGCAATACGTTAGAAGAATCTCTCTGGCAGCAGGACAACCCAGAAAAGGAGCAGGCTGGAAGCAGATGACAACGTGGGCGCTACGCCAGGAACCAGAGCTAGAGTAAACAGCTCCTGACTTCAAAGAGCTCCCAATCTATTAGGATGGGATAAGCCAACAACGCAATAAAAGCACAAAGTGGCACTTCAAATGGGTGCTTAGCCTTATGAGGACAAGGAAGAGTCCTGTGCCTAGGGCAGGGATTTAGTCAGAGACAAGAGAACTGGCCTCTAAGCTAGTTTGTGAGGCTTTTTCAAAGTGGTTTTCCTGGCTGTCGTTTTCTGTTGTTTTCTTTCTTTCCTTCTTTCTTTCTTGATGGGGAAGCATTCTAAGCAGAGAAAACTGTCTTCTCTTAAAATGTAGACAGGCAAGCAGATACAGAGTACATGAAATGCGTAAGTGCATGTAATGACTGGAAAATAACAGCCCAGGGATTTTAAGGGGTCACTGATAAAATCTGTGTTTTAAAAATCAGGAAACTCTGTGGCAGAGTAGAAAGTTCTGAAGAAGAGCAGCTGGTGAGAAAGTCATGAAAAGAGTTGAAAAGAGCCAAAACTAGATGGCAGCAGTGGGAATGGTTCCAGGACACAAGGAGGAGGAGGAAGGAAGTCTTATGGAACTGATACTGCAGCAACGAGGAAGAGAAAGCTAGAGGCAATTTATAACTGAGCGCCTACAAGGCTAAGAGAATCATCACAGCACTGATGGTAGTTAAAGAAGAGAAACTATGTTTACTGGGAAGCCTGATTTCAGCTTGGACGGGGCAAGTCTGAAAGCACAGCAGCAGCTCCACACCCATAAGGTCAGTAAGCAGCAGCGCTGGAGTTTAGAAGAGGTCAGGGCTGCAGCAAAGCAAATCTGAGACATTCATTTTCAAGTGAAAGTTGAATCACTGAAAAGAGTACTTGACTGCACACAGTAAAAGCAATCAAGAACAAGCTTGCTTTGTTTTGTTTTTATTTTTTTTTACTTACCCATAAGGCATCAAAAGGACATCTAGCATGAAGTCCAAAAGCAGCTGCACAGTCTTTGGTTTCTCAGCAAGGTTAAACGGAGAAGCTGATTTTGATGATTCAACAGGGTATTTCATGTGAAAAAGGGTTGGTATTAAAAGATGCATTAAGCTGAAAAAACAATTACATTTATTGCAACTATTTAAAAAATAAGGTTTTTTATACATGCAAATAACAGACAAAACCAAAAAAAAAATAAAATCACATATCAAAAAGTAGCAATCGTAGCAAGGGCCATTCATTTTCAATACCACTAATTTACAAAGTCCTAATCTAGTGAGTGGCCTAGATTTCATTCTTATTTCTTTCTTATTAAAAGCTCAGGATATTGAGTAATAAGTGACATTTAGCCAATCTGGCTCATCATCAAAAACACCTGAGAAAAATGTACATAATATGGGCTCAGTGTTAATATCTATTACCACAAGAGATTTAATATTAAACCTTAGGTAAAGTTCAACTTATAACATGTCCTGTCAATCATTTTTTTCCTTTCCACATTTAATTAAAAATAAAGTCATTCTAAATCTAAAGAAATTAAACATCAATCATGTCAATATTTGGAATACAATATTAAATTTCCACTGTGTGAATTTAAGTAACAGATTCTTTTCTTCTTTCACTATACCTGTTGCTATTAAAACATGAAAATTTCAAACAGTGTTTACAATGTCTATTAATTTTACTTGTAAATATCTGTATTACAATCTTTTAAAAATGTTTATGCTCTAAAAAGTGAAGTGAAAACATGATTTAAATCCATCTTTCCTCCACAACTTCTTTTCATGGTTGTCACCACAACAGGGCTTAGGATACAGAAGTTTTGAGCTAAGCCTAGAAACTAAGGATGATATTTCTTTTCACCTCTCCAATTCCCATATTAATACAAACGAGTAATCAGTTCCTTAAGAAAACTGCTCTGAAACTTTATATCCTCCAAGAAAGAAATGTCTGATGAAAAGCATATTAGATCTCAAATTTTTGCAATCACAGAAAATCAGTTGCTTCAAAATAACTAACCGAAATAAAAATGCATTTAGATTGAGAAAAATGTTAGTTCTACACATTTTTTGATATGCTCACAAGAAATTTTATAATTTATAAAATTAACAAAACTGTAATGTTGAGGTAACACAGAACTGTCAACTCAAAGAGCTCAACTCAAGCCTTTGTATTTGCCCAAGTGAAACCAAATGTGTGGATCTATTTTTGAATGGCAGCTGTTGACTCTCACAGGTGGGCAATAAGGTAACTGAGGAAAGCATACCTGTCCTGCTGGGGCTGAGGCTTCCCTTCCATGGCAGTAAGAAGTGTAGGAGCCAGCTCACATTGTTTTTCCACTGGTAGGCGAGGATAGCCCATCTTAACATAAATTATAGTAAAATTCTAATGCAACAAGAGAAAGTCAAGTAAGTATGAAAGAAATACTCTAGGATTTCAACAAAAACACATGACTAATAACCTAGGCAGCTTTGTTATAACAAAGAAATTGAATCCTCCTTCCTCATGTTTATCACCTGTTTGTTATAGCTTCACCAACTAGTACATCTCAGGAAGAACTCTAGCCCCACTTACTCAAAATGCTTACTTTTAATTTTAAGATGGGCTTCATATGAGAGAGCATGATCTAGTCTAAAGCACTTATACGTATATCAAATCATCACACTGTACACTTTAAATATAGACAATTCTATTTGTCAGTTATGCCTCAATAAAGCTGGGGAGAAAATAAAGTACTCATATGTGCAATTACTTTTCACTGAAAAGAAAAAAGTAATCATTTGACCTACCTAAACCTACATACTACACATCAGTACCAGCTCTCCCAGTTTGTTACATTAATCCTTTCAAGCTAAGAGGAGACCCCATGTTAAATCCTAGGCTGCCATTTCCCAACTGGTCAGTTACTAAAATAACCTTCTCTTTCTAATTCAGACTGACCTCTCATAATCTTTTACTAAGAATCAATCATTCTTTTGTAAATCAACATACCTGACAAGTCATTACACCAACATTCCTTTGCCCTGTGTAAACGGCCGTACATTATCCTGTTCCTACCATTTCCTCCAGATCAATACTCAGTGGAAAAACAGTGTGTCCTTTTGAAGAAAAACACCTCACGTTTCATTTAGTCTAAGGTGAAATTCTAGGCTGGCCAATATACTGACGACATCTAATAAATGTTATGAAATAAAACTTACTGTAAGTCAGAAAATATTCCAAGATAACACTCACTGTGACAAAGGAAACTGCAGCAGGGTCCTGGTACTGAACCAAGAGTGTCTCTACTGGGAGCTGTATCTTGGGGCGGCTTTTTATACGCTTATTCAGATGGACCAACAGTTCCATTACCTAAAATACAGGAAGATATGAACTGAAATTATTGATCATATCTTAAAAAAGAATTCATTTCTCAGATATTACTTATTTTAATGAATGGTAGCTACTTTGTTCTCTTAAAGGAGGTAAATTTGACATCCCAGAAAGGGAGTATACAATATTAGAATCTTGTTCCAAAATGCTATCCCCAAGAATCCATGCACCAGATTTTTAGTAGTGAATTTATTTTTACAATGTCCTTTAGTTAATTAAACTTGAGATTCCAGATGGGCCTACACTGAGGCACAGTCTCCCAGAAGACCTGTGAACAAACAATAGCAACACACCATGCTACAGACTGAATGTCTGTGTCTCCCAAAATTCACGTTTTAAAGCCCTAAACCCCACTGTGACGGTTTTGGGAGGTAAACAGGTTTGGAGGAGATCGCAAAGGGGGGGCCCACGATGGGATGGGTGCCCTTCTAAGGGGATGAAGGTATCAGAGTTCTTCCTCTCCCTGCCGTCTGAGGATAAAGCAAGAAGACAGCCCTCCGTACACCATGAAAAGTTCCCGACGAAGAGCCTGACCATGCTGGCACTCTGACCTTGGACTTCCAGCCTCCAACACTGTGAGAAACAAATGCTGTTTATGTCATCCAGTCTGTGGTATACTGTTATAGCAGCCCAAACTAACTAAAATACAACATGAACACTACAGCAAGAGAAATATACAAGGTACTGAGACTTTCAGGAAGAAAAAGTTATCTACTAAGATCAAGGAGGACTTCTGGGAGGAACTGACAGGTAACTAAGTCCCAAAGAGCAGATGAAATTCCAAGCAGATCAGTTACAAGAAGGTATAAGAGGTCTAAAAGAACATGGTGCGCTGCATCTGACTGAAACACAGAGTGGTAAGAGATAAAAGCAGGACCTAGATTACAAAAGGATTTGGGTAAAATGCTGAGAAATTTTTACTTTATTTTGAAGATCATCTGGTTCTACTAAAAAGTTTTATTTAAGTAAGTAATATCAAGCTTCCTCTCCTTTAAGTGGGAAAAGACAGAAATAGAGGTCAACAAGTCAACAATACCCATGGGTGGAAAGGAAGCTACAGAGGTTTACATCAAATGACCCCATGCTTACAATGAAAGTGGGATTATCTTGCTAAGAAAGCAGCATTGAGATATAGGATTTTTAGAAAGCCTCACCTAAAGACTGAAGAATTTAAAGTGACTATTCCAGAGGGCCAGGCTTACACTATTCTCCATCACTTCTGAAATTTGAGATCTAGCTTCAAAGCAAGTATTAAGGAGAGCTGTACGGATGTTCACAGCAACAGCAAAAGTTCAAAGTTATCTACAGCAATCATGAAATAAGTGAATTTTTAAAATAACAACAAATCTAAAAATCAATGTTTGTTAAATGAGTGATAAGAATAATCGTAAAATAGCTGACATTTATTGAGCAGTTTCCACACAGGACAGCTCTCTGCATTCCTTATCTCATCTGATTCTCACAACAACTGGAGAGGTACTACTGTCATTCCCATTTTACCCTGTGAGGAAGCAGAGGGTCAGGAAGTGAAGTTAACTTGTCCAGCAAGTTACTGAGCCAGCAAGTGGCACAGTCAAGATCTGACTCCAGAATCCATATTTTTAACCTTATCAGACACTGACAGTTGAGCTTAATTCAGCTAAAGTGTCTGTCACTGTGAGACACCCTCGGGAGCCCTCAAGCATTACAAAGACCCAGAAACTTGCATTACCACACATACCTCACCCAACCTCCTGCCTGTCCAGACCTGTGATTCAGCTGGATGACAGGGGAAAAAATCAGGAGGAGCCAGGCTAAAGGAAACAGCCCTCTTCTGATGATCTAAGCTAGGCTGATTCCTCGAAGGATCCTATGCAAAATCATTATTGATGGTGGTAGACAATCATGCCCACAATTACATACTTTCTTTTTTATGACAATTTTTTAAATTTTAAGTAGATTAACTACTTAATTTTCTTCTAGCAATATTTCACCTTAAATATTGACTCATTTCCTATCTTTGGTTATCCACTGCCTGCAATCCTCTATAACCCCATAAAAATTAAGAAATCTGCTGAAC
>NW_006775143.1:7107455-7138209 GCF_000442215.2 Lipotes vexillifer | reverse complement strand
GAACCAGTCCTTCCCCCAGCTAAACTGACAACAGTTAACCTCTGTCAGTAAGCCTACAGAATTACCAGCCTCAGGTATATAGTATTTTGTCCCTATCAGTTCCCCTTATTACTCATTCATTTATATTCATTTACTCATTGGTAAACTTTTTAATTGAAGTATAACATATAGCTGAGGTGCAAAATTGAGAATGTATGTGGCTTAATAAATTTTCACGAAGTAAACACACCTTTGTAACCACCAGAAGTACAAAGGCCCTGCACCCCACTGACTAACCCCTCTTCCTGACTTCTAACACCATATTTAAATTTATATAAATGGAACAAATAGGATGAACTCAGGTGTTTTTCATTCTATATTACATCTGAGATTCATCCATGTTGTTGTTCACTTTCACTGCTCTAGTAGGAAAAAAACAGAATTTATCCATTCTCCTATATCATGATAGATATAAGATTATTTCCAGTTTGGACCATTATGAATAATGCTATGAACATTCTTAGCTATGTCTTCTGGTGCACAGATATACACACTTCTGTTGTATACAAACCCAGGACTGGAAATGCTTGGTCATGAAGTATACATACGATAAGCCTTAGAATATTTCCAAATAGTTTTCCAAAGTGGTTATAACTAATCTACACTCCCACCAGCAGTGGTCAGTTTTCAATTTTTACCTATTCTAAGAAGTCAGAATATACAAGGTTCGCCGTAAAAGGGAATTCTACATAACATATCTCACTTTCCTTAAAATAGTGATATGTCAGTAGAAGTCTAAAACTTATTTCTCTTGGGAATTCCCTGGCAGTCCAGTAGTTAAGACTCGGTGCTCTCACTGTCATGGGCCAATGGCCGATCCCTGGTCGGAGAACTAAGATCCCACAAGCCACGCGGGGCAGCCAAAAAATAAATAAATAAATAAATAAAACTCATTTCTCTTTCACCCAATTTATCCACAAATTATCAGCTGCTACTTTACAGGTATCCTGCTTAAGCCTAACAAACATTATGAAACTGACAGTCAGGAGCCCTAAAATTACAGAACTGAAAGTCAATACTAGATTAATCCCTAGTGTCACTGACTACAAAATTTTACATACTGAAATTATTTATATGTAAGCTTTTATTAAAAAAAATACTCTGCTTTCACATGACAGTCTTATTTTATATGGTAAAAAACGGTCTAATAATTGTAACTGCATTCTAGATTTGTGATCAATATCTACATCCTTTGTTTTATTAACAATTATATAATAACCAAAACTCCAATTATCATATTGGTTCTATTTGCAAGTGGTATTAGTATGAGTACAGGACTGTACAAATCATAAAAGTCTGACCAGGTAGCTATATTTCAAAGTAAATAAAAGTCTGACCGAGTATCTATACTTCAAAACAAATAAAAGGGAAACACACATCAAGCCTCTACTACCGGGAGTCAAAATAACATGCAGGCAAAATTATGTTATTGCTTTCAGACATTCTTTTATCCTCAACTTTCATTCACTGACCCCTCATGTACTGAATTCACTTTCATACATAAGCTAAAGAATGAACGTGTTTGCCATCATGTGAAGGCAAAGCCTGGTAAAAATCATTTAGTCTTGGAATTATCTCTCATGTGTAAAGTCCCTTGTTAGTCATGTGACACAAAGCAAGTTATTTATTAACTTCTCTGAGCCTCAGTTTCTTCCTAGATAAAATGGGAATAACATGAGCACCTATACCCCACAGAGTTGTTAAATGAATTGTAATGAACTGAGACAATGTCCACATAGGCATTTAATGCTTGGCACTATTATCATTTTCTGAATCACTTTCCCCCATTTGCAGAAATCAAATGATAACATTTCACAGGCTATTATGAGGATTAAATGGAAGGATATGTCAGAGTCTAGCATACTGCTTAGAATGTAAACAGGTGTCTCAGCTGTTAGATCTCTTTTCCCTTATTCCAGAAGTTTTCAAACTTACTTAACAACAAAACCCCTTTACCAAGAGAAATCTGATATGTAAAAAAAGCAAACAAAATTAGTATTTTACAATATAAATTAAATATACAAGTTCACAATGATTATATCTCTTTCTTTATTCTATTTTCTTGCTTTTTCATATTATAATAGAAAAACACATTTATTACAATAAATTAAGTGAAAAATCATAATTATCCCTTTTCCCTAGTCCATTCATAGTCACTCAAAGACACAAGTATTAATACTACGGTGTTCATCTTCACATCTTTCTCTGTATCCACAAAAACTTCTACAAACATATTTACATCTTTTTTTTTAATAGATCTTTATTGGAGTATAATTGCTTCACAATACTGCGTTAGTTTCTGCTGTACAAAAAAGTGAATCAGCCACATGCATACATATGTCCTCATATCCCCTCCCTCTTAAGCCTCCCTCCCATCCTCCCTATCCCACCCCTCTAGGTCATCGCAAAGCACGAGCTGATCTCTGTGCTATGCTGCTGATTCCCACTAGCTATATCTTTAGATTTTACTTGTTTACTTTTTACAAAAATGAGCTATATATCACTCATGTTAGCACAGAGTCCACTTTGTTTCCAGTTAAAAATATATCAGCTTCTTAATTTAGACCTAACTCATTCATTGTAGTAGTTGCATAATACTCCATGGGATTCAAAGTTGTTTTTAAAAAATCATCTGTACGACTCATCACAGTAAACACATTTTCATATATTTCCTTCAAGCTTTTCGTAAAAAGGTTAGAAAAATTCACCAATAGATCAAAGTCAGCATTATTTGGAATATGAGAAGAAAATCAAAGGAAAATTTCTAGGGAACAACCTAGTAAGAAATAATAAGAAATATGGGGATATACGTAAATGTATAGCTGATTCACTTTGTTATAAAGCAGAAACTAACACACCATTGTAAAGCAATTATACTACAATAAAGATGTTTAAAAAATAAATAAATAAAGGACAACATGAAAATAAATATAAATGAAAAAAAGAAGAAAAAAGAAATAAGAAGGTAATTACTATTTCTAGTAAGAAATATAAGGGTAGAGGGAGAAGGAAGAAATCTGAACAAGATAAAATAATTTACTTGATGGTAACTGAGTAAAACATCTTGTTTACTTAGATACAAATTAATGACTGAAATGTTAAGAATGTGGATAGAATTGCTTCATTAATCATTATATTAAAACAGAATACAGGTTATCAAACTTTTAAACAGAAAATGTGTGGCGGGAAGAGGAAAGAAGAGAGAAGAGGGAGAGATGGAGAGAATGAGAACAGATCAAGCGATGAGAAAGGTTAATAACTGGAACAACTGATGTACATGCCCTCAATCCAAACCTCAAAAAAAATGTGACATCTCAATTACATTGATGAAGATATGCAGCTAAAGTAAATAAGGTTAAGATTGCTGGGTGGGGCAAAGATTCCTCAATCTAACTTACAGCAAATGAAAACACTGGCTACAATACTAGTATTAGATGATAGAGGTACTGGAGAAAGAAATCTTAAATGAGATTTGAAAGATAAGTAAGTAATACAATACAAATTACTAAGAAACACAAGATCTTAAACTTGTGCATCAAAACACATCAAGGAGGCGCAAGAGGGAGGGGATATGCAGATATATGTATGCATATAGCTGATTCACTGTGTTATACAGCAGCAACTAACACACCATTGTAAAGCAATTATACTCCAAGAAAGATGTTAAAAAAAATAAATAAGGACACTTTAAAAAAAAAAGCATCAAGGTGAAACTATTAAAACTAAAAGGAAAATCAGAAAAACTACAACAGCAGCAGGAGATTGTAATTCACTATTACTTAACAACAGGACTGGAAGACAGATTTCTTGAGAAATGAGAGCACAGTGTTGAGTGGCCTATCCACACACTGAGCTCCATATTCCACCAAAAGGAAATATTTTTTTAATCTTATGAATAGTTTTTATGAACATCAGAAATAATATGCTTTAAAAGACTAGAACATTTGCTCACTGTGGTTTCAAATCAGAATGCAGTAAAACCAGACAAATTTTACACTATTTTGAAACCAAAACCAATGTTCTTATAAACTAATTATTAGGTCAAAAATAAAATAACCTAATACTGCTCACCAGTGTAACTGTGGGGTATAACCAAAATAGTAATCAAAGAGAAATCCGGAAACTGAGGTCGTTTTCAGTTCTGCTTTTCTGTTATCTGACCTTAATGAAGTCACTTAATCATTCCAAGCCTCAGCTTCATCTATAAAATGGAAATAACACCTACACCTCACATAATCTTGTGAGTATTTAAGTGATTAGCATTTTTCCTGGCACATAATGACCTTTACCATTATGTACTTTACAAACTGAAAACTTGTGTGAGAAAAACATATCAAAGGAAAACAAAAAAAGGAGTAATTTGAATAAAAATAGAAGAAAAATACACTTGAAAAAATTAATATAAAAGCTCTTTTTCCTTTTAAATTGGCCCATTAAAAAAAGCAAACCGGGGCTTCCCCGGTGGCGCAGTGGTTGAGAATCTGCCTGCCGATGCAGGGGACTCGGGTTCGAGCCCCGGTCTGGGAAGATCCCACATGCCGCGGAGCAACTGGGCCCGTGAGCCACAACTGCTGAGCCTGCGCGTCTGGAGCCTGTGCTCCGCGACAAGAGAGGCCGCGAAAGTGAGAGGCCCACGCACCGCGATGAAGAGTGGCCCCCGCTCGCCGCAACTAGAGAAAGCCCTCGCACAGAAACGAAGACCCAACACAGCAAAAATAAATAAATAAATAAATAATCCTTTAAAAAAAGCAAACCTTTGGTAGTAACAAAAAAATTAGAAACAAGAATGGAATTTCTCCACTTGAATGGTAACAGAATATTAAGAATAATAGTATGACAGACGTGAATAATATACAACTGAACATATAAAGTAGATGGTTAGAGATGAATGATTTTCTACAGAAGATAAAATACAAAGAAACATAAAACTCCTAAGTAAATAAGTTTAAAAATAAAATAAAAAAACAACCCTACTGAAAATACTCAGCCGAGAAGCCTGGACTAACGCAAAAACTTCCTTCTGTTTACTCTCCTTTTCTCCACTGCAAGTCTTTCTCCACCCCACAGCCAGAATGATTATGTCACTACCACCAATACCCTTTCAAATGGCTGCCGCTGGAATCCCCATGCCTGAACTCCTATCACTCTTCCTCTGGTGCACAGGGTGCATCTCTGTGGCCTTCGTCAGCTCCCTGAAGGTTTTATACTCAGTTCCGGCTCAGAATCTCTACACAGGGCCTTCTCTGCCTTAAGTGGTCTCCCCATCTCTATGCCTGGCTACTTCCTACACACCTCCCTTACACCCTATACTTAATTTAAATCAAGTCCCCAAATATATTCTTTCATACAATGCTTTGCCATCTTAGCATTTATTGCCATTTTAACTCTATACTCTTTGCCTTATTGTTTAATACTCATCTCTCCAAGTAGACGTTTCTTTCCTTCACCAACGTATCCCTAACACCTGGCATATAGAAGGTACCCAGTAAATATTTGCCAAATAAATGATGAGACTGATGAAGCTAAATAAGGAAACAGAAACAAACACATGAAGGCCTTTTATACCTAGTTATTCTTAGGGTAAGAAAAGGCCATAGAAGAGTTTTAAATAGGAGAATGACGTGGTCAAACACGTTATCTATCTTAGCAAAGCAGTATGAACAACAGGTATGTCAAATACGTGACAAGAATGCCCTATTCCTTCCTGTAAACATAACAGACATTCTTAAAGATACTCTTTCTCCACTGAACTCAAATCAGGCCTCAGAATCCCTCTCAGGGCAGACCTCCAGGAAGGTCACTGCCAATCAATTACAGTGGCTCAAGGATTGAAACCTGATGATAGGTCAAAAACCCAAAAGTCTAGTATAAATACACGAGAAGACAAATGAATTATTTTAAAGGTGAAGCGTCCAAATGTTCCATGTAGAACATTAGGTTAAAAAAGGAAATCTTGATGTGACAGTTACCCAGTTTTTACTAATAGTTCTTCAAAAAATTCTAAAACAGGAGCTGTACAACAGTATCTTGCTTTTAAAAACATTTCTTTTGCTTACTTTTAATTAAGACCATATTCACAGTCAGCCAATGATTAAAGAATATTTTTGACCCATTACCACCTAACTTTTCATATTGGACTCAAGGGCATAGATTTTAAATCAGACCTCCATACATTCCAGAATAATTATCTCAATTATGTCATCCAGTACTGATGCCAAGTGTACAGCTGGAGCTAAATGCAGCTGTGCTAAGCATACAAAAGGTACTTTTAAATCATGGAAGCTGGTCCTAGACTTACTGTCCATTTTAAAAAGCCTAATTGGGATCATGAAGCTAGATTACAATAATGGGAACAGAAAACTCACTTCATAAAATACATCCATTTATTCACTATTTAATTCCCCCAACTGTCCCAGCATGCTTACCTTTTTACGTACTCCTTCTTGGGTGCTGGACAGCTTGAGCAAAACAGGAGGAAGGAATTTAGATATAATATTCTGTAATTGTTCATCTGTTTCAGCATGGCCAAGTCGTAAAAAGACTCGTTCAAGCTGATCTACAATATAAAAAGAGAAAAGGATAACTTAGCACATCAAACAGAACTAAGACTAATCACTTTTATAGCTTAATCCTTTTTTCTATACTGCAGATCCTTCGGCCAGAACTTTAACCATAGCTAGCCCTGTAGGCAGATGATTTTGACACAGCAATGAAACAACACTAAAAAGGTTTACTAGCTAATTATACTGTCTTACAACTGTCCTGGTCATTTAACCTCTAGAAGAGAGGAAAACAAAGACAAGAACAACAAATTTCTCTCCTATTTACAAGGTTATTCAGTTTTTCTAAAGGATGTGGATACCAGAAAAGATACAAAAGTTTTGAAGAAATCGTCTAGACCTAGCTAGCAGAGACATGCAGGAGAACTTTAATCAGATACCAGGGATAATATTATATCTTTGGTGAAACCATCTTACTGATGAAATTTCTTCAAAGACAGAATCACTGCCCATTACTGCTGGAATCAGCCAACCAGAATGTGAGAGACAAATTTCCACCAAGAAAGCCACTGAGAAACATACTAACACCAAAGGGATGCTCTCAGCAAAACGCAGGCAACTACAGAACAAGCAACTAACACACTCAGAGCTTCTGTCTCTTCGATCAATACATTGCAGGGGAGGGGAGAGTGCTGAGGTGAAAGGGGAACCTACCAAGGGCAAATGACTGGATACTTGATTTTTTTTAATTATTGTTAATTTTTTAGGCGTTACAATGGTATTGTGGTTATGTTTGTTTTTTAGAGGTTCTTACAAAAATTATCCGTAAGTGATTAGGGAGCATTCTAAGGCACTAGAAATGTCCTATATCTCAATCTGAGTGATGACTACACAGCTATATACATTTATAAAAACTCACAACCTCTATCCTTTCATACTTTCTACTGTATCTATTATACCTTAATTTTAAAATTTAAAAATAAAAAACAAAAATTTTATTTAAAGGAGTCCTTTTTTTCAGAGATAAAGACTAAAATATCTACAGGTGAAATAACAGTTACTTAGATTTACATCAAATAATCAGGGGTGTACGGGAAATCTGCTGAGAGTAAATTTCAGATGTTCTCACAAAAAAAAAAAGGCAACTGTGAGAAAAAGACATCTTAATCAGCTTGACTGAAGTAATCATTTCATTATGTATATGTGTATCAAATTATCACATTGTACACCTTAAATATATATAATTATTTCAGAAACTAAAAATAAATAAAAATAAAGTCATGGCCTCATTCAGGTCCTCATTTTTAAATAAATAAATAATTGGGGGTGCTAGGGTGAGGAATGGGGAGGGGCCATATAAGTGAAACCAAGATTGGTCACTAGCTGATAACTGTTCGAGCTATGTGATAGATACTGAGAATTTGTATTTCTGTATATGCTGGAAATTTCCATAATAATTTTTTCAGGAAGAGATATATATAGACATATAGATATAGATACATAGATACAGATATGTATCTCCAGAGGGAGCCTAGAAGCAGTCACAACCTGGCACAACCTAGTAGCAACAAGCACACCCAGCACCCGGATCTTGGGTTTTTAAACACCATTCTCCAGTAAAAGGAGCCAGACTCTTGGGGAAATGGCTGATTCTAGGGCTGGGGCAGGGAAAAAACAAGATGAACCTGAAGCATCCTATAGGGCCAGAAAGGAAACAGGGCCTGATAAGTCAAAGGGATGCAGGAACCACCCTGAAAGAGCTCCATTATGGCCAAGGCTGGAACAAATTTGAGGAACAAAATAAATAACATAGTTCTGGATTCTAACCCAAAGTATAAAATAAATTTACATGACTCCATGATATAAATAAATGACTGAATGATTAAAGCACTGGGGAAAAGAGACAAGTCTTTCTTACAGAATTCCAAATAATTATGTAGATACCTCCCCCTACAGGAGGTAGAGCTTAATTCGTGCCTCTACCCACCCCTTGAGGGTAGACTAGATTTAGTGACTTGCTTCCAAAGAACAGAAGGGGGGAAGAGGAAAATGTTAACTTTACAGTGGTGAAACCTGATGAATACTGTTTTAACCAAGCGATGCCATGTGGTATCAGGATCACCAACATGACAAGAAAGGCATTTCACCTCTGTGGTATTCCTTCTGAAAACTCATAACCCTCATCTACTCATGAGTAAAACAAAAAACCAACAGAAACACCAAGTTAAGATACATTCTACAGGCTACCTGGCCAGTATTGCTCAAGACTTTCAAGATCGTGAAGAAAAAAAAAAAAAAAAAAAAGAAAGACTAAGAAATTGTCACAGACTAGAGGAGTCCGGGGAGACAGGACATCTAAATGCAGTGTGGTGCCCTGGACTGGATCCCAGAACAGAAAGAGGACATTAACGGAAAAACTGATGAAATCCAAATAGTCTTGAGTTTAGCTTTTAAAATTAATAAAAAGGGAAGGAAGGGAGGAAAGGCAGGCAGGCTGACTCTGAGATTATCAGACCAAATGTTTCTATTTGCTAATAGTTGAATGCTACTATAAAAGGAGCTCTTAGGAACAGTGGATTCAATCCACAACATCCATGGAAGTTACAGGTAAGGAGTCTCTGCCCCAGCGCCTTATAGATCTTAGGCAGTGGAAACTGCCTACCGATTTTAGCTACAGAAACTTAGAAGAACTGTTCTGCGGAAGAAGGCCGAAAGTTAAATTCTTCATAACAAACTGACCTGCAAAATCTGTGCCCAAGGCTTAAAAAAAACCAAGTGATATCTGGTCCTTTTCACTTTTCATACAACCATTTGGGTGCTTCCTATGTATCCCCAGCATAGCACCTAACACTTTCTACTCTCCCTCACTAGAAAGGAAAAGATAACATCCTCAACGCAGTAAAATTGTGTATGATGGGAATGTGGGAATGGAAAAGAAAGGGCACCAAACGTCACACGGGGGTCCTTGTCAAACAGGTCAAGCATACCCAAGGAAGAGGCAAAGGAAGAGCATCAATGTAACACTGCTGCGTCACTCTGACAAACATCTATACTTTAAATAAACGATCATCAAACACGTTCAAACTTTATGAAAAGAAATGTAAATACAAGTGCAGATATAATCAACCACGAACTTTTTCAGCCTACCAAAGTTAGCAAAACATGGGCAAAGATTTAGCAACAGTATGGTGCCTGGATCCTGCTGTTAATGGCACAGAAGGGTGAACCCTGTGCCTTTACCCTCAACCCTGAAAACTGAGCCCCGTGAAAGTGACCATCCAAATTAGGCCTTTGAGCCCAAAAGTGTCTATTCAGAAACAAGAAGGGATGTAACCAAAAGTTCTGAAAATTCAAAAGGAATCTAAAACTCAAGTTCACCTTTCACAAGGACTCAGTGTTTAGTTGTAGGAACTGAGATCCTCCAGGTCATCACCAAAGTATCTGAGGTATGACAAACATTACTTTAGAGTCAGGGGCAAGTTCTACCCTCTCCACAATTTTGATATTATTCCTCTTATTCAAACTCATACTGAGTTAATTTCGCTTACAAGAAAATTAAAGACATCACTATAACCTCAGATAGTCACTGTTAAATGTGGGGAATATATTCTGAACTATTTTTTCCTATTCAAACACTAACATTATTTTAACTTAAAAACTGGAATATGACACATACTATTTTACAATTTGCATTTTTTTTCCTTTTAGTTAACACAAACACATTATCTAAAACCCTTGGAGCAATAGATGTCTCAGGACTTTTCAGATTTTTGAATTAAAATAAAGTGTATATGCTGTGTATTTCAAATAACCCTATCCACCCTGTGTGTTCTAGGGCAGTTCCTATAATTAAATACATTCAGATTACTGCAATAAGACATATGGATGCTCACACTAAGTGGGATAGTCAAAGATTATAAAGAACCTCATATCCATTCAGGTCAGGTTTTAATACCCAAAGAATTACACTAAAAAAAAAAGTGTGGATATGTATAAAATCTTAAATATCTTTGCATAGCACTAAATAAAGATCTAATTGATAATGGCAACTATGTCTACAGAAGTAGTATGATTTATTTAACTATTTGTGCTATTACCAGATTTACAGTACCACAAACGACGCTCCAAAGAACGTCCTTAGATATGGGCATATATGTATATGTATATGTATAGCTGATTCACTTTGTTATACAGCAGAAATTAACACACCACTGTAAAACAACTATACTCCAATAAAGATGTTAAAAAAAAAAGATGTTAAAAAAAATAAAATAAAAAACAAAGACCATCCTTATCCATGTGTATCTGTGCACTTGTATGCGTTTCTGTAAGCTAAAACCCTAGAAATGAAACTTCTGAGTCAAAGGGTAGGAGTGTCAAGTTTAAGAGATTTTGGAAAAATGTCCTTCCAAAAGGCTGTGCTCATTTATACCACCAGCAGTATATGTAAGTACCAATTTCCCTGTACTCACTCCTACAATGAGTAATCAATCTTACAAAGATTGTAAGTAATCAACCTTAGCTGACTATGATAAATTTTAAAAAATCTCACTATTGTTTTATATCTTTTATTACTATGGCAAAGTTTGTTTATTTATTTATTTATTTATGGCTGTGTTGGGTCTTCATTGCTGTGCGCAGGTTTTCTCTAGTTGCGGCGAGCGAGGGCTACTCTTCGTTGCAGTGCACGGGCTTCTCACTGCGGTGGCTTCTCTTGTTGCAGAGCACAGGCTCTAGGGTGCGCGGGCTTCAGTAGTTGTGGCACTTGGGCTCAGTAGTTGTAGCTCGTGGGCTCTAGAGTGCAGGCTCAGTAGTTGTAGTGCATGGGCTTAGCTACTCCATGGCACGTGGGATCTTCCTGGACCAGGACTTGAACTCGTGTCCCCTGCATTGGCAGGTGGATTCTTAACCACTGCACCACCAGGAAAGTCCCTTATTGGTCATTTGAAATATCTTCTTCAGCAAGTTACTTTATCCTTTTGAGTGGCTGACTTCTAAAAGCTTTTATACAATATTGAAAAAACTACCCCCTGTTCTTTCATACATTAAAATATTTTTTCCTAGTATGCCTTGTGACTCTACAGTGCATTCTTTCTTTTCATATCTAAGTTTTTTAAACATAAATTTACCATTCCTTTGTTTTATGGTTTCTGAGTTTCTAGTCATGCTTAGAAATGCCTTTTTAACTCTAAGATTATAAAAAATATTATATTCTGCAGAGAAGAGTTAACACAAGGGGCCTGAGACTGCTATCCTTACAAGGCTTTGTTTGCCAAGGCTGGTCCTTGTCTGCCATCTGGAGACTTGGATTTCAGGAGGGTTCCCACAATTCCCAGAACTGATGAGAGTTACTCGCTGTGCCTGAACTGTTTGTGCAAACAATATGCTTTATGCTCAACCGTGCTTTCCTCCTGAGAATCTAGAATTCTAGTACGTGGTAGGCAGAAGGTGCCAACGTGACCAGCACCAAATAAAAACCCTTGGTAATGAGTCTGTCTCTAAAGAACATCCCCGGTAGACAACATTTCACATGTGTTGTCAAAACTCATTGCTGAAGGAATTACGCATGTCCCATGTGCCTCAACTGGGAGAGGACTCTCAGCAGCTTGCACCTGGTTTCCTCCAGACTCCACCACATGTGTCTTTTCCCTTTGCTCATTTTGTTTTTTATCCTTTTACGGTAATAAATGTTAGGCATGAGTACAAATATGTGCAGAGTCCTGTGAATCCTCTTAGCAAGTCATGGAACCTGGGGCTGGTCCTGGAAACCCTGACACATATATTTATCTATGTTTTCTTCTAGCTCTTATGATTTTCCTTTCTGTATCCAAGTCTTTAATCCAGCTGGAGTTTTTTTGGCACATGAGGGATGTAAGAAACCTAGTCTTTTGTGGGTTTTTTAAATCTTTTTCATTGTGAAATAAACCATTTAGAAAAATACGTACAAAACATAAGTGTAGCTTAATGAGTTATTATAAACACCTACGTAACTACTGCCCAAGTCAAGAAAAAAAAATTTATTATGAAACTTGTATAAAGAATGGTTTTTACTCCACTTGGAGTTGGAGAGGACTGAAAGACTGTTGAATATAAAAAAGCACAGTGAGTTTTAAGGTCACGGAGGTAATTACAGCCAAGCAAGAACTAGAATAGGGTCTTCTGACCTTCAGTCTAAAAACCCTTACCTACCCATGCAACTGTCTACAACGTTGACCCCGTATTTTATATGATACTATCCCTGTATACTGCACCTTCTACAGGGAGCCCTGTTTGAGAGAATCACCAAAAGGTCATAAGAATTTGCCTCATTCAAGTGGTATTTATGATAATGGGAAAATGTACAAATTCAAAGGTCAGAAAACACCACCAGAGAAAGCTCACTACTATGAATAAGAAGCTAAGACCAAACATGTCAAACTAAATTTACCCTTCCTCCTTCTCCCTGCTCTGCCAAATTCTCTCCTCCATCAAGGCCCAGCACCCTAATTCCCCTATCTAGATCACACATTCACTCACACACTCATTCAAGTATGTACTGAAGCCCTACTGTGTGCCAGAGCTTGGTGGTCATGGGTATAGAGAAGGAAGAGGCAAGGCTGGTGTCCAGGTTTAGCACACGTGTATGGTAACTGCAGTAGAAAGAAAACAACAGAAGGCCTGAGACAGACTGCTCAGGACAAGAGCATTTAAGGATGGAGGAAGGAGAGCCTGAAAAAGGGAAGGATAGGCAACAGACAAAAATAGGAAGAAAACTGAGTATGGGGTCATAACAACTCAGGAAAGAAAAAAATGAACTAGTCAGGAAGAACTGGAAAAAATTTGTTTGCCCATTAAAAAAAAAAAAACCTAAAAAAATCCTTGCAGGTAAATTAATGACACAAGTGTAAGAAGCAAGATTTTAAAGCTTTTAAAAGAAAACTGAGAAGGGAAAATTAAAACTCAAGCACCAGGCATTAAAGACTAACAGGTTAAGATTTTAAAATATCATAAAACACACATAAAGTAAGAGAATAAGCTATAAATAGCTACAATGTTTTTAAATGAAAAGAAATTGAGTACAGAATATACTTTTAAAATTCCTACAAATCAAGAAAAAGCAAATTAATCCAAAGATTTTAAATGGACAAAGAATATAAGCAGGCAATTCAGAGATGAGAGTCATATATTTAATAATACATAAAATGATGCTCAATCACGCTGATCAGGAACACGTAAAATTAACACAATAATGAGATACAATTTTGCACCCTACACATTAGAAAAACTCTTCAAATGTTGGCAAAGACTGGAAACCAAACAAGAGGAACTCAGGCTCACCACTGATGGGGTGTACACTGATATAATCTCTGAGGAACAAAGCTCTAGTTCAGTAGCCTCTAGTGAGGTTCAAGAGGCACATCCCCTTCAACCCGGCACTCCTGCTCCAGAGGAACATACTCTAAAGTAGTGCCCAGCTGCAAAGTAGCACAGCTGCAAACTGTTTGTCACCAGCCCTCTAAGAGAAAAGGAACACTTCTTGCTTCACTAAGAAAGTCTTACCAGGATAAGAAACGTTAAATAAATTAACACTGAGAGTTCATTTACATTCTGCCACAAGTTCCCTATTTGCAAGACATAATTCCCCAGTCCTCAGACCACACTTCTTTGTGTATCACTGTCCTGGAGAAAAACTCCCAGGGAAAGACAAGCACAAGGACACTGTAAGAAACTGTTCATAGCCACAGGGTCAGTAAATGCAAAAAAAAAAGGAAACAATCTAAATGTCAGTCAACAGGAAAATGGATAAAGAAAATGTGGCAGGGTCATACAACAATGAAAATAAGCAAGAGTCACATGTCATATGGACCAACATGACAATACCTTAAAAATTAAGATCAAACAGAGAAAGCAAGTTGCAGGATATGTACATTATGGTTCCACTTATGTCAAGTTTTTAAATGCAATATATACATTGCTTATGATATGTACAGCACAGGAATGACAACCCTTGGTCAAGGAGATAAAAGAGAAGAAAAAATGAAGGGGAGAGGAGAGAAAAAAAAGAAAGAAAAGGAAAATTTGTAAGGGGTAGCACAGGGGGTTTGAATTGTATCAGTAATGTTTATGTCTTTAAAAAAATAAAAGACCTAGGGCTTCCCCGGTGGCACAGTGGTTAAGAATCCGCCTGCCAATGCAGGGGACACGGGTTCGATTCCTGGTCCAGGAAGATCCCACACGCTGCAGAGCAACTAAGCCCGTGTGCCACAACTACTGAGCCCATGCTCTAGAGCCCACGAGCCACCACTACTGATCCCACATGCCACAACTACTGAAGCCCGTGCACCTAGAGCCCATGTTCCACACCAACAGAAGCCACTGCAGTGAGAAGCCCGTGCACCGCAACGAAGAGTAGCCCCTGCTCGCTGTAACTAGAGAAAGCCCGCGTGCAGCAACGAAGACCCAACGCAGCCAAAAAATAAATAATTAAAATAAATTTTTTAAGTTAAAAAATAATAATAATAGCTAAATAAATAGAAGACCTGAAGCTAATAGCAAAAAATGTACAGATTTGACAAATATGAGTGGGACATACCTAAGTGTTCCTAAGATAATTCTCTATACTTTTCTTCATACTTGAAATATTTCATTAGTTAAAAAGTATATATATACCATAATAATTGTTTTATGATACTATATAAAAACAAGAAAATACATCAGTAATTTTTCTTCTTTATATTTTCATGTACTTTTCAAATATTCTTCAGTAAAAATAATTTCTTTTTAGAAAAAATAACATACAGAGCAAATTTTTTAAATGAATCCATGTTTAAATCACAGAATTTTACAACTTGAAAGGAACCTTAAAGAACATGGAAGTGGACTTCCCTGGTGGCACAGGGGTTAAGAATCCGCCCGCCAACGCAGGGGACTGGGGTTCGAGTCCTGGTCTGGGAAGATCCCACATACCGCGTGGCAACTAAGCCCGTGCATCACAACTACTGAGCCTGTGCTCTAGAGTCCACAAGCCACAACTACCGAAGCCTGTGCACCTAGAGCCCATGTTCTGCAACAAGAGAAGCCACCACAATGAGAAGCCCGTGCACCTAGACCCCATGTTCCGCAACAAGAGAAGTCACCACAGTGAGAAGCCCATGCACCACAACAAAGAGCAGTCCCTGCTCCCCACAACTACAGAAAGCCCACGTGCAGCAATGAAGACCCAATGCAGCCAAATAAATATAATAAATATATAAATAAATTTTTAAAAAAAAGAATATGGTAGAACAAAAATAAGAACGTCTACTGGTAGAAATGCAAAACGGTACAGCCATTTTGGAAGACAACAACTTAGGAAAACTAAACATACTCCTACCATACAATCCAGCAATAATACTCCTTGATATTTACCTGAGGAGTTGAAAACTTATGTCCACACAAAGACCTGCACGTGGATGTTTACAGCAGCTTTATTCATAATTGCCAACACTTGGAAGTAACCAAGACGTCCTTCAGTGGGTGAATGGATAAATAAAGTGGTACAAACAGACAATGGACTATTACTCAGCGCTAAAAAGAAATGAGCTGTCAGAACATGAAAAGACATGGAGGAAACTTAAAGGCATATTACTAAGTGAAAGAAGCCAATCTGAAAAGGCTACATACTGTACGATTCTAACTATATGACATTCTGGAAAAGGCGTAACTATGGAGACAGTAAAAAAGATCAGTAGTTGCCAGGGAGGAAGAGGAAAGGAAGGATGAATATGAAGAGCACAGAGGATTTGTAGGGCAGTGAAAATACTCTCTGTGATATTACAATGATGGATATATATCATCATACATCTGTCCAAACCCACAGAATATACAACACCAAGAGTGAACCATAATGTAAACTATGGATGTGCGGTAATTATGATATGTCAGTGTAGGTTCATCCTTGGTAAAATATGTACCATTCTGGTGAGTGATGTGGATAATGAGGGTGGCTATACAAATATGGGGGCAGGGGGTGTATGGGAAATCTCTGTACCTTCCTGTCAATTTTGTTGTAAACCTAAAACTGCTCTTAAAAAATAGTCTTTAGGGCTTCCCTGGTGGCGCGGTGGCTGGGAGTCTGCCTGTCGATGCAGGGGACACGGGTTCGTGCCCCGGTCCGGGAGGATCCCACATGCCGTGGATCAACTAAGCCCGTGCGCCACAACTACTGAGCCTGCACTCTAGAGCCTGCAAGCCACAACTACTGAGCCTGCATGCCACAACTACTGAAGCCTGTGTGCTTAGGGCCCGTGCTCTGCAACAAGTGAAGCCAACTCAATGAGAAGCCCACGCCCCCCAACCAAGAGTAGCCCCCACTCGCTGCAACTAGAGAAAGCCCACGCGCAGCAACGAAGACCCAATGCAGCCAAAAATAAATAAGTAAATAAATATTAAAAGAAATAAAGATTTTTAAAAAAGAATAAATATATTCATTTACTTTCCATTAAATAATTCTCTAATTCATATTATTCGCTTGTCTTTCATTTCTCTATCTAAAGGGAAAGATGGGACCTTCCTTCCTTCTACCCCACAAGGAAGAAATAACCAGTAAAGGTTTAAGGACTTCACTTCAGTGTTATCTACCATTGGTCACTGATAATTCTGAAAACATATACTTATTCCTGAGAAATAAAACTGTCCACATAAATCACTCATTCTTCATATCTCTCCAAAAAATACAACTTTGGCTTCTGAGTCAAGGAAGAAAGGCTATTTTTTCACAGGATTATAAAAGGCAAATACTGGCCTTTCACTCATATCATCACTTATGGAAAAAATATTTTAAAAAATAAAAAAGAAAGAAGGAAAGAGGGGCTTCCCTGGTGGTGCAAGTGGTTGAGAGTCCGCCTGCCGATGCAGGGGACGCGGGTTCGAGCCCCGGTCCGGGAAGATCCCACATGCTGCGGAGCGGCTGGGCCCGTGAGCCATGGCCGCTGAGCCTGCGCATCCGGAGCCTGTGCTCCACAGCGGGAGAGGCCACAGCAGTGAGAGGCCCGCGTACCGCAAAAAAAAAAAAAAGAAGGAAAGAAAAAGCAATAAATCACTTTCCTCAGATGAATCACCTCTGCATGACAACTTGAACATCAAAACATTCCTTAGAAAGTATGCAAGAAAAACATCACTGTCAAAAAGACTAGGGAAAGGGCTATATTTAAGGTAGTGGTTATCCTTATGTGGTGGAATTTCAGAGGATTCTTTTTTGGCTTACTGGCTTAATTCTATGTCATTACTAACTTACTTCATGAGCGTGAATTACTTGTGTGAATTTAAAAGAGAAAATGGTTATTTCAGTGTGACAGGTTTAAGATTTCTTTACATTTGTTTAAATTTTCTACAAAGAACATCATTTTTTTCTGAATGTGAAAGTAAATTTTAAATTATAAATCAGGTTAGAAGCCTTAAGTGGAAGCTGAGATTGAAAGGGAAAGCTGAAAATACTTGGACCACTGCCCATTGCATCATAAATAAATTAATAATCTACCGTTACAGGATATTTTGAGAAAGATCTGTCAAGTTACTACCAAAATACACTAGACTATAACAGAATAATTTCACAAGGAAAACAGTCTCCCTAATAGTATTTAACTTCTCCTGCTTCACACATACGTAAATACATTATAGTCACAAAGCAGTTTCATATGGCCTTCTGAGCCTCAGAAAAACATTGTGAGGTGGGCAGCGACTATCTGCATTTGTAGATGAAAAACTGGGGCTCAGGATCTGACTGACTTGCCAAAGGTCACCAAGCTAATGACACAAAGAATCACAAGTTGAACCTAGAGAGGTCTTTATCCTCCAAGTGCACAACAGAACACAGTACCTCCCTCTAAAGTACTATTTATTGAAGTAGGTAATATTAGCTTCAACTTACAGATGAGGAAACAGAGCCTAGAATTCACTGAGAATGTTGATCAAGATTACAAAGGTAGTAAGTAAGTGGCAGGGCTAGGATTCAAACTCCAGGCGGTCAACTGCAAACCCAATGCTCCTTCTAGTATGCTAAATTACAGCACAGCCGAGGCAGAGAAAAGTAGGCGGGGATGACACTAAGCCTTACTAGATAACTATGCACAACATGACTTTGTACCCTGACCACAGCCAATGTGACAGGAATGGTCCCTGACTCATTTATCCTTTCCTCAGGAACTCAGAATTGGGATCAAAGAGTCGAGCCTCCCTTGAGTGCCTGGACCTCTAAGAGTAAGCCAGGAGATATGACATGGGCATCTTCAGTCTACGCCATGGAGCACAAAATCAGAAGCAGCTGGTCTGAAGAAAGAATGGGGGTGCAGAGAGAAGGTGGAAGAACTGGAGGACATCTAGTCCTTAGTTCCAAACCCCTCCTGAGGGTCCCTCTTATTTCCATAAGACTCCATGATTCCTTACAGTAAGTGCCCCATTTTTGCTTATACCACCTTAACACTGTGTCCAAATGCAAATGGAAGGTTTTTGCCAAGGGGGGAAAAAAATCTACTCCCATAAAAGTACATTAAAAAATAAGCAGCTAGCACGTGTAGCATATGCCGGAGGTGAATATCGGATGAGGGAGGAAGTCCTTCCTAAGAGCAGAGACCAATCTAGCCACAAAGGACCTTCACCACGCAGTACACTGCTCCCCAACAGGTGTCCAAACTGCAAGAGCTTCTTAAGTGCACCACAGGTTCTTCTTGCACAATTCTTTTGATCAACCAAGTCCCTCATCCAGGAATACTCTACCAACCTCTCCTGACCATTTCTCCATCTCCACATATCCAAATCCTCTCCATTCAAGATCCAGCTCAAATACTACATGCTCCACACTTACACATCCCATCCTGGCCCTACAAACTCCCACAGACCTTTTCTATATCTCTCCTGGCACTTGTTATCTTTTGCTGTACATTATGTAACTGCCCGATCATCCCTTCCCTAGACCGTAACAGCTCTTTGAGGTGTGACTCCACCTGAGTGCCTACTCATTTGCTCCATCCATCTCCAGAGCTCCTCAGGTTGAGAAACTGTGACGTAGTCTCTTGGTATCCCAGCATTTAACTCAGTGCCTTACAGAAAGAAGTTGCTCAAATATCTGTTGAGTGTATGAAATGTTAATTCCTCATATTTGGAAAAGCCATTTAGAAGTTTATACATCTAATATCTGTGGCAAAGGAAATGAGGGGATTAGTGGCAATTCATAACACCTGACATCAGAATCTCTTGGAAAAGGGACTAAATTTTTTTTTCCAATTTATTTTTATTTTTGGCTGCGCTGGGTCTTTGTTGCTGCACACGGGCTTTCTCTAGTTGCGGTGAGCGGGGGCTACTCTCCATTGCGGTGCGCGGGCTTCTCATTGCAGTGCCTTCTCTTGTTGCACAGCACAGGCTCTAGGCACACAGGCTTCCGTAGTTGTGGCTCACGGGCTCTAGAGCACAGGCTCAGTAGTTGTGGCACAGGGGCTTAGTTGCTCCGCAGCATGTGGGATCTTCCCGGACCAGGGCTCAAACCCGTGTCCCCTGCATTGGCAGGCAGATTCTTAACCACTGCGCCACCAGGGAAGCCCTATGTTTTTAATATCATGAAAAGTGCTTACGGGTTTTTTTTTAAAAAAAAAGGAGGAGATAAATTCCGGAAGGTCTGACTGTGTGACAGAAGTCTTCTGCTCCAAATCAGGAGGGGTGCAGTAGTTACTGCAAAGAGAAGGATAGGAGAAAAAAAAAGATGGAAGGGGAAGACAGACCACGAAAGGGCAGAAAGTCAAGCCCTTTCCCCATGACTCACCACATCTAAGAGCTAAGAGCTCTTGAAGAGCTAAGTGAATTCTTGAAATACTTGGGAAAAGAGAAGTGTGTGTGTGTGTGTGTGTGTGTGTGTGTGTGTGTGTGTGTGTGTGTGTGTGTGTGTGTGTACACCAGTGAAACAAGCGGGTTTCACGTCCAAACTGACATGGGTGGAACCAAAACACCATTTTCAGCAATGGGAGCCCAGAAGCTAAGAAAAGCGTAAGTTAAACTAAACTAGGAAATTCACAAAACTTGGATGTGATAGATTGCAGGGGTAGGTGGGTGAGTACCTCTGGACTTTGACAATCTGCAATTAGGAGTCTGAGGCTAAAACTACGAAGAATAAGGAAGCCCTAGCTGGCATCTAGATTTTGTATGTAATACTCAATCTCTTCTGGTAGATCAATCTACCAGAATTTAAAATCTAGGACTGGGCTTCCCTGGTGGCGCAGTGGTTAAGACTCCGCCTGCCGATGCAGGGGACACGGGTTCGTGCCCCGGTCTGGGAAGATCCCACATGCCGCGGAGCGGCTAGGGCCGTGAGCCATGGCCGCTGAGCCTGCACGTCCGGAGCCTGTGCTCCGCAACGGGAGAGGCCACAGCAGTGAGAGGCCCGCATACCGCAAAAAAAAAAAAAAAAAAAATCTAGGACTTCCCTGGTGGCTCAGTGGTTAAGAATCCGCCTGCAATGCAGGGGACATGCATTCACTCCCTGGTCCGGGAAGATCCCACATGCCACGGAGCAACTAAGCCCTTGCACCACAACTGCTGAGCCTGCGCTCTAGGGCCCACGAGCCACAACCACTGAGCCTGCACACCACAACTACTGAAGCAGACACGCCTAGAGCCCGTGGTCCACAACAAGAGAAGCCACCACAATGAGAAGCCCACGTACCGCAATGAAGATTAGCCCCCGCTCGCCCCGACTAGAGAAAGTTCGTGGGCAGCAACGAAGACCCAACGCAGCCAAAAATAAATTAATTCATTTTTTAAAAATCTAACCAAATACTAACTGGTAGTTAAAGTCCACGTCATCTATTGGTTCCTATATACCATTTCAATTCACTAAATGCCACTCTAATACTTGGCAAAATCTAAATGAGGCCAGTAGGATACTTCTTTAGGAATTAATGCTTAGAACTGTGATGTCTACTTCTGTGTTTTTAAATACAGGCTTGCCCCCATTCCCCACTTATTTTTAAAAGAACTCATTAAACACCAATGTATTAAAAGGAAAATGTTGAAAAATCCAGCAGTAAACACAAATATAGTAAGTCAGGGGTTGGGGGAGGATTCATTCCCAGAAAGAGATAATCCATCGTGGTTCCTGCAGGAGTTGCCTCCATCCACCCAAGGGCAGTCCAAGAACCAAGGGGTCAATAGATAAGAACCTCTGCAGGCAATGAGGTCCTAAGCAGGAGGGTCCTGCTGACAAAGTCCCTGCTGATGCTCCTTTCCCCCAGAACTTAGGCAATCAGACAAGCCATCTTCCTGTTCCCTAGCCCACCAGTCCTACCCCCAAGGCCCAAGCAGATACCCCAATGTGGAAACCCCTGCATCAGGATGCACTAGTGACTAGACTGTTTCCAGGGAAGGGGAAAGAAGCCTTTCTTCTGACACTTCAGAAGTCCTAGCCATTTGCATATGTCAGGCTACTTTAAGCCCCCTACCAACCCAGTATAGCCCAAAGTAAGGCGATGCCTCCCTGTTCACACACAGCCCCTGCCCATCACTCCTCAACCCCCCACAACACCACACACAAAGGGGGAGGGACGGAAGACATCAGAGAGTTAGCTTGGCAGGGCTGGGTCAAGTGAGGAAACAGCAGCGCTCATCTGTACCCTAGATTTAATGAACAAGTACCAGACTCCAGATGCACTGAGGTCCACAAACACTTCCAACTCCCAAGGAGGCCCTTTCCCCCAGATACAGCAGCTGGCAGAAGCCCAATTAGAAATCAGTGTTAGTAAAGTGATGAGCAGAAAGATTAGTTCAGTTTATGAAAGTCAGCTTAAAGGAGATGATACATTCTATGCAAGAGTTTAGACAGCATACAAGTCAAATGTATGATAGTTAAGATCCACCCAAAGCGGCTAATTACCTAGAACAATGCTCATCTGGATGTGTAAACTCTAGAATGTTTTTTATTTAAGTCACTATTTAAATCCCAGCATTTGTGGTTTGACCTGCTTGCCTTCAGTATATCGTAATTAACACATCTATACAGGTCCAAAAGCTCTAAAAAAGAATCTAGGTGTAAATAATGTCACTTCTCTTCTAAACACTTTCTCCAACCTTCCAATTTTCCATTTCTCTATAATGGAATGAAGATATGTGAAATAGTAAAAATAAGCCAAAGTTTATTCTAAAGTTGAACTTTGGTTTATAAAATATTCCATTCATTCCATCACTCAAAATTCCACCTAATGAATTAAGGCATCATACACCATTGGCAGCAACATACACACCAAAAAACAATAGAATGCACTGGGATAAAGGGAATCCAGTAGTTAAACTGAAAGACGGCAACAAAATGCACCTTTGGATTGAAGCTACAAAATCTCAGGTACTCCCTGGATATTGAGCTCATGATACCAGAGAATTACAATCTGAATTTACAGAATTTCAATCAAAGGACCATCCAATATCATCCAAGAGTGAAACTGACACCATATTCTTGTTCAGCCTCAGAACAAAGTAGAAGTGGCTTTTCCATCATAGTGCATGTCAAAATGGCAGAATCAGGAATATCCAAATACCATGATGATGCCTTTCTCCTTACCTCTTTTCACAAATAAAACAATTAAATCCATGATGACATTCCAGGAGCACATAAAATCATACTTCATGGTCATGGCAAACAATACTACTTGTAAACTAACACCCACAGCCTTTTCCTTGCACACACTGCTAAAGAACATCTTCAAGTTTTATCTTTTGCTTACTAATTTTTTAAATTAATGTTTATGTGATGACAGAGAAAGAAGTTTCAAGCATATATAAACTAAAATGAACTTCACTGATTCTCTCAGGATAGCTAAAAAAGGAGAAAAACCCATGAAGATCTTGGGGGGAAATTGCTACTTGATAACCTATGCATTTTTAAATGTTACTACAAAAAAGGCACACATCCTAAGGAACTAAATCTACTAACCTCTACAATCAATGTGATACATGGTTTATCCAGTCTTGACAAAAATCCTCTGGATCACCAATGGTGTGTTCATCCACTCGTACATATGCAATTGTATAAAGAATCTATTATTTGGAACACCAGGGGAAAAAAAAACAATTAAAAGATTTATACTCATAGCTACCATTTAAAAAAACAAACACTTTTCATTTCCATGCTAAGAGCTCCTAATTTGATGCCCTGCTTTGCAAATTCAGAATGAGGGGGGCAAATCACAGTGATTACCAAACTGGAGAAATAGTAAGGAATATGTCCATAAATAAAATCTGGTGTGTAGAAACAAGGTCCTACTGTACAGCACAGGAAGTATATTCAGTATCCTGTAATAAACCATAATGGAAAATAATATGAAAAAGAATATATGTGTATATATATATGTGTGTGTGTGTGTGTGTGTATAATTGAATCACTTTAATGTACACCAGAAACTAACACAACATTGTAAATCAACAATACTCAATTTAAAGAAATGGAGTGTGTAGAACAAATATGTTAATACTTAAAATACATATATACTAATAGTTATTCACTGAAGGCTAAAAAACTCCAATACAACATACATTGTGTGTGTGTACATATATATCATAAACATACAAAACCTTACATTAAAATTAGAACAAAGTGTCTGATTTACATAATAATTTTATAAGAAGAGTATTAGTGGATGGGCACACTTGATTAACACATTATAACAACTGATAATGCAAACATTTGATAGTCATAACCCTGGGAAACCTTTGCCCTCTCTAGGCACTTCTGATCCCCTTCCCTAGTTCTTTTCTGTCTTCTTCTCATCCCTATATATTCATAGCCCCCAGACAGCTGTCCTCTGGACAATCCGTCCACATCACCCCACACTCTCCCAAGTTTCAGAACCAAAGCTCCCACACACCTGTAATCCATGTGCCCAACACTATACCAAGTTCTTAACATGCATTATCTCTTCCTGTTCTTATAACAACCCCGTAAAATAGTTTTGTTATCCCATTTTACAGATGAGAAATCCAAGGCTTAAAAGTTAGATCCCTTGACATTAAAACTAAAAGGTGGCAGAGTCAAGATTCAAAATCAGTTCTGACTTCAACACCAGAGGTTTTAGTTACTATTCAAAACAGTCTCCCTAAACAACTCAACATGGGTGCCTAAATAATTCAACCCATTCATTCAACAAATGATTTATTTCTTGAACAAAACCTGCTCTCTCTTCTCTCCACTCTTACCTCCCCAAATCTGTCTAGAGGCTGTACTCTTGACCCCCTTAATCTCTAGGTAGATTCTGGGAATCCTCTCTAACTCCTCCTTCTGTTGAATAACTCTCCACTACTCAGCCAATAGTTTCTGCATATTTTAGGGATTCTAGATTATATTACCTGTCAAATCCACTTCCACTATCCCAGTTCAGACCCTAAGTTTCTTCTAACTTGGCTACTGTAATATCTTCCTTTTAGTCTTGCTGCTCTTGGTCTCTGGACCCCTGCAATCAATGTTATATCACTGCCACCTGTTATCCTTATAAAAAGGGTCTACTCAGGTTACACCCATGCTTGAAAGCCTTTGATGGTCCTCTACTGTCTATAGAACAAAGTTCAAACTAGTTGTGCTGGGCTTCCCTGGTGGCACAGTTGTTAAGAATCCACCTGCCAATGCAGGGGACACGGGTTTGAGCCCTGGCCCAGGAAGATCCCACATGCTGCGTAACAACTAAGCTGGTGCACCACAACTACTGAGCCTGCACTCTAGAGCCCAGGAGCCACAACTACTGAGCCCGTGTGCCACAACTACTGAAGCCCACACGCCTAGAGCCCATGCTCTGCAACAAGAGAAGCCACCGTAATGAGAAGCCCACGCACCGCAACAAAGAGTAGCCCCCGCTCACCACAACTAGAGAAAGCCTGCTCACAGCAACAAAGACCCAACGCAGCCAGAAAAATAAATAAAAACTAGTTGTGTTGGCATTCCTAGACAAGCTGGTCCCAACCTTATCCTTAGCTTTCTCTCCTACCACCCCCTCCACTAAAAATAATAATCTATACAGAATTTAATTGTTTACACAGTGCATTAACATGTACATTAAGCCTAACAACACTATGAGTATTTCTAATTATCCCAATTTTATGAGAAACTTAAACTTAGTGAGGTAAAATAATCTGCTCAGGATCCCAAATTGTAAAAGGCAGAAAAGGCCAAGTCTCAGACTCCAGATTTTAACTCCTTTCCTAGTACTTCATGCAGCCATAGTACCCCCATTCTAGAATATCAGACTCATTCCAACTTTCCCTGAAAATGCACAATAGCTTTCAAACTCTATGACTGAGCTCAAGCTATTGTTCCCTTAGCCTGGAATACTATCCTCACTCCTTGACATTTCTAAAGAACTGTGTGGGGGCTTCCCTGGTGGCGCAGTGGTTGAGAGTCCGCCTGCCGATGCAGGGGACACGGGTTCGTGCCCCGGTCTGGGAAGATCCCGCATGACGCAAAGCGGCTGGGCCCGTGGGCCATGGCCGCTGGGCCTGCGCGTCCGGAGCCTGTTGCTCCGCAACGGGAGAGGCCACAACAGTGAGAGGCCCGCGTACCGCATCCTATTAGCTATTTATATTTATATATAATCTGCCTCTACACTGAATTATAAGCCCTGTGCGGCTAGGGCCATAAGTTAGTAACTCCATTTTTTTTTTTTTCCTTTCTCTGCGACACACGGGCTTCTCACTGCCGTGGCCTCTCCCGTCGCGGAGCACAGGCTCCGGACGCGAAGGCTCAGCGGCCATGGCTCACAGGCCTAGACACTCCGCGGCATGTGGGATCTTCCCGGACCGGGGCATGAACCCACGTCCCTTGCATCGGCAGGCGGACTCTCAACCACTGTGCCACCAGGGAAGCCCAGTAACTCCATTTTTAAAGACTCCTTATTGAATTGGAAAATGTGTGGGGAAAACAAGTTATATAAGATGGCAAGCATCAAGGCAGAGACCAGCCAGGCTTGAAAACAGAGACCAGCAACTTAGATCAGACCATTTGAGCACAATGGCAGTGCCTACAATTTTAACATCTATCTTCTGAACAAGGTCGAACGTCCCAGTGCCAACTATTCTCACCAACACTGGCCTTTATTAAATATTACAATTTACTGAAAGCATAATTCAAAACAAGATGGGGTAGAAGTGGAAAACTAGAAATTATAAAAAACAGAAATATCATCACTATTTTCCATTTTAACCTTCTGATCTGGCTAAGTACCCAAAATTAAAATAATACAGGCTTGGTGTAGCCTTTCTACATAGCTCAGCTCAGCTGCATATATGGCTGTCACTAAAGCAGCCATCTCTCTGGGGCTGTTTCAGTATGCTCACAGAATCACGTTCACCTACACAGCTACACACACAGCTTCCCCATCTCATCCTCTAAAACAGCCACTAGGAGGCCTGTCACTGGCAGAGACTCTCTCAGAAGACACGTGACATGTTGATTATCTGGCCAACTTTTGCAACTGAAGTGGCTGTGTCGAATGGTCAAGTTGAATAGCATCAATGTGCTTTAAGATTATAGGCTGTTGCTCCTTCATGAGCTGTCTTTATCCCAATGAAGATCAGATTCTAAGGATGCCTTAGAATTATAAAGCCCAGAACATGAAACCAATGAACAGCTGATCAGGTGAAAAGTCTCAAATGCTTCCTTCCCTCTGTCAGAAATCTCCCTACCCATTGCTGAAATATAACTACAATGTCAACTTTTCCATGAACCAGCAGAGGATAATATTAGAAGAAAAACTAGCCCACATGCCTTGCATTGAATTTCATTCCATTCCAAACAGTTATATTACCCTAAATATAAAGAAAGAAAACTACAGACTATGACCTTAAATAATTTACAAACTAGATTTCAGAACTGCCTTTAACAGTCAGAACTAATTGTTCTCTATTTTGGCATCTTACCCCCAAATCTAATATGTCCTATTCGATGAACCAGAATATTGCCACATTTTATACACTATAGCAGGTTTCTTCTTCAGGCTAGCAAGACATGGGGGAAAAAGCCATGTTCATCTTCTTATAAACTATATTTTCCCTTTCAGAGACACTAGTACAGTAGCAGCACAGAATTAACATAAACTTTAGAATCAAAAATTCTGAGTTCAAGCCCTAACTCTGTAACATGAGGGAAGCAACACCAGACAACAATAGTACCAAAGTCACAGGGCTGTTGTAAGGATTCAATCAATTAATTCGTACAAAATGATTAGAACACAATGGTAAACTCTCAAAAAACATTAGCTTTACCATTATTCTATTACAATCACCTGACTCAAAGTGACAATTACAGGATATTTTTGAAAGGGTAACAAACCCCAACCCAAGATTATCCTGCTTACCTTTTGACAACTTTCATACATGATACTACTCCATGATACTACTCGAAAAAAAAAAAAGAGAAGAAAAAGAAAGAAAAGAAAAGAGATAAGTAAAAGACAAACCTGTCAATTCTATTCTCAGGAGCTCCTACAGAGTGTAGTATCAGATACAACTGAAAGCAGCTACAGATTTCATTTAAATTTATGACATGTATACCACTTCAAATGCAAAGGTAAAACGCATTGATTTAAAATCTATAGAAAGGCAGTGTTACGAGTTATACATCTCAAAATAACAGACCTGGGAACCAAAAATAATAATATTACTCTAGCATTACTAACTATAACAAATCATACACTTTGGTCCTTACATATCTGTTTACAAGTATTCTTCCTCTTTCTTCTCAGTAGTATTATAATTCCATCAGTAGACTTTTCATGCTTCTTTTGTACACCACAGCAGTGTTAAACAGCAGTCAAATAATTGGATTAAAGTAAGTAGCTGAGAATTTAGCAATGCACCTGATTTGATCTCTTCATCAGCATTAACGCTCTATGATACAGGGAGGTAACCCAGCCTAAAGGCTGGTTATCAGTGCCTGTGAGCCACCTGGAATCCAGTTCCAACTCCACCACTTACTAGCTGAGGGACCTTGGGAACCTAAAATGTCTGTTTTCCACTCCATAAAACAGCAATAAGAACTTTACCTACCTCTTAGGATTATTTTAATGAATAAAAGAATATAGGGGCTTCCCTGGTGGCACAGTGGTTAAGAATCCGCCTGCCAATGCAGGGGACACAGGTTCGACCCCTTGTCCAGGAAGATCCCACATGCCGCGGAGCAACTAAGCCCGTGCACCACAACTACTGATCCTGCACTCTACAGCCTGCAAGCCACAACTACTGAGCCCGCGAGCCACAACTACTGAGCCTGCATGCCACAACTACTGAAGCCCACGCGCCTAGAGCCCGTGCTCTACAAGAGAAGCCACCACAGTCAGAAGCCCACGTACTGCAACAAAGAGTAGCCCCTGCTCACCACAACTACAGAAAGCCTGCACGCAGCAACGAAGACCCAACACAGCCAAAAATAAATAATAAATATTTAAAAATCTTTAAAAAAAGAATATATACAAAGCACTTACAACAATGCTAGTGCTAAAAAAAAATGTTAGTGCTGAAATATTTAGGGGGAAGGGTACTGATGTCTCCAATTCACTCTGAAATGCATCAAAATAAGATGGATTGAGTACTTAATGCCACTGAACTGTACACTTAAAAATGGTTACAATGATAAACTTTATGCTATGTATGTGTATCTTACCACAATCTTTTTTAAATAATAAAATAACTAAAATAAAATAACATTTTAAAATGTGGCTTGAAAATGGACACATATGTGATAAAGCTAGTAGTAAAATATCACATGTAGAATCTAGGTAGTGGGTATATGAATGCTCACTTTCAATTTTTCTGTATTTTTGAAGAGTTTTATGATAAAATATTAGGGGGAGAAACAATGCTGGCATCTAGTAGTTTGCTTTTTTATCATCTATTAGTCAGAAATAATAGCCAGCTAATATTCAGATACTTAGCTCCTTTCTTTTATAGCAGAATTCTAAAAAGCACCTTTTTACCAGCCATCTCTCCTTTTACTATAACCTTTCTGAAACTGAAAATGGTTTATTTGAAGTTCCTTATATACATGTTCGGTATATATGAGTGTGATTTCAAGTTAAATTATTCCAAGGTACCAACTGCCAAGTATTTAATCTCGCCTGAAGAAATGCAGAAACCAAGTCAACAGACATCTGTGGCCAAAGACTGGTGACTTAATCAAACAAAACAAGAAAAAGCAAGCACTGGAATTACTTCTTCCTAACTTTTCCAGTAGCTGCTAAAGCCAATAAATTCCTCAACCAGAAGAACTAGAAACGTTTTAACAGGTACCTGATGTACAGGAGCACAATGCATATATACAAATACATCAGCCACTTAAGAATGATATCCAGGGCTTCCCTGGTGGCGCAGTGGTTGAGAGTCCGCCTGTCGATGCAGGGGACACGGGTTCGCGCCCCGGTCCGGGAAGATCCCACATGCCGCGGAGCAACTGGGCCCGTGAGCCATGGCCGCTGAGTCTGCGCGTCCGGAGCCTGTGCTCCGCAACGGGAGGGGCCACAACAGTGAGAGGCCCGTGTACCGCAAAAAATATATATATAGAAAATAACAAGTGTTGGCGAGGTCCTAGAAAAACTGGAGCCCTTGTTTACCGCTGGTGGGAACATAAAATGGTATAGGCACTGTGGAAAACAGTATGGCAGTTCCTCAAAAAATTAAAAATAGAATTATCATATAATCCAACAATCCCACTTCTGGGTATATATCCAAAAGAACTGGAAGCACAGTCTCAAAGAGAGATGTGTACATCCATATTCATAGCAGCATTATTCACAATAGCTAAAAACATACAAGCAACCCAAGTGTCCCTCAACAGATGGATGAGAAAATATGACATATGCATACAACAGAATACTACTCAGCCTTAAAAGAGAAAATCCTGTCACATGGTACAACACAGATGAACCCTGAGGACATTATGCCAAGTGAAATAAGCCAGCCACAAAAAGACAAATCCTGTATGAGTCCACTTACATTAGATACCTAGAGGTATCAAAATCATAGAGACAGAGAGTTCCCTGGTGGCGCAGTGGTTAAGAATCTGCCTGCCGGGCTTCCCTGGTGGCGCAGTGCTTGGGAGTCCGCCTGCCGATGCAGGAGACGCGGGTTCGTGCCCCGTTTCGGGAGGATCCCGCATGCCGCGGAGCGGCTGGGCCCGTGAGCCGTGGCCGCTGGGCCTGCGCGTCCGGAGCCTGTGCTCCGCAAATGGGAGAGGCCACGACAGT
>NW_006775143.1:7105235-7107445 GCF_000442215.2 Lipotes vexillifer | reverse complement strand
AAAAAAAAAAAAAAAAGAATCTGCCTGCCAATGCAGGGGACATGGGTTCGATCCCTGGTCCAGGAAAATCCCACATGCTGTGGAGCTACTGAGCCCATGTGCCACAACTACTGAGCCCGTGTGCCACAACTACTGAAGCCCATGCGTCTAGAGCCGGTGCTCCGCTACAAGAGAAGCCACCGCAGTGAGAAGCCCGCACACTGCAACAAAGAGTAGCCCCGCTCGCCGCAACTAGAGAAAGCCCACGCACAGCAACAAAGACCCAATGCAGCCAAAAATTAATAAATAAATTTTTTTAAAAAAAATCATAGACACAGAAAGTAGAACAGTAGCTGCCAGGGGCTGGGAGGAGGGGGGAAAGGAAGGGTTTAGTGGGCACAGAGTTTCTGTTTTGCAAGATGAAAAGAGTTCTGGAGATAAACGGTGGTGATGGTTGCACAACAATATGAATGTCCTTAAGACCACTGGCCTGTACAGTTAGAAATGGTTATGATGGTAAATTTTATGTTATGTGTATTTTACCACATAACAAAAAATGGGAGAAAAAAGATCAGGGAGCTGATCTCCCCAAAAGGCCTGATGGTGCTCCAGCTTGGAACTGACACACAAGCAATCAACTCTGTGGCTATCAGGCCCTGTCTATCTCTAACCACCGCATGAGACCTTGTCTACTCAAGACTCTCCATCCTGCCCAGGGTGACACCAATTCTTTATTTCAGCCTCAAAATGAGCAAACACCACTGCTGCTACACCAGTTTTGTGTCAAAGCAGCAAGGAACTTATCTCTCTAAGCCTGCCTCCTCTTTAAAACAAGGATAATTACTACCTACCTGCCTTACTAGGCTGTTAGGAGGACAAAAGTGAGATCGTGTATATAAAAGTATCTTTAAACTGCCAAGCCCAAAGAAACAGAAATTATTGTGCATATAGCTACTTTCATATGAAAATTCAGAGGGGGCTGTAACAACAGAAACTTCACAAGCCTTGAGACACCTCACCCAGGCTTCATTCCATTTAAAACCCACCTCATCACTAAATAACACCTTTCTAGTTCTTCATAAACTGCAGGGCAGCGTTGAGAAAACACCTCTGCCTAAAGCTTTTCACCTAACCACCCCAAAGGCAATCAGAAATTGTCTTGCATGTTTTAGGAAAATTCAATTTTTATGACCCCAGCGTGGGCCTGCGGCACCCGGGGACTACACTTCCCACAAAGCACCGAGGCGAACCCGGGCGACGGGCGAGGTGGCCTGCGATTCAGGGTGACCACCGCTCTCCCCGAGCGTGGATCGCCGTCCCCCGGAAAACTGCAACGTTTAAGGTCAAGTGTGCACTGGCTCTCCTTTCTGAAAGCGCTGTCACCCCGAGGTTTCCACTGCGGCTAGCGCCGCGATCCTCCCTGCCCGCCCGTCCTTCCTGCTCCACCTGAGGGTCACCGCCTGTTCCTGACCTTTCCGCTGATTTCTAGTGTCACAACACGGCACCTTCTCCTCCTTCCCGAAAGCTCCACTTCTAGAACTCGCCCAACAGTTGGGCCCGGGGTCCACGGAGGGGTCTGACGGGACGGCAGACACAGCCCGCCCCCATGGGGCTCCGGCCGCCCGGCCAGCCCACCCCTACGGGCAGGGGGCTAGGCTCCCCCCACCCCCGGGCCGGGGCGGATCGCACACAGAGGTGGCTCCGCCCGGGGCTCCGGTTTCAATTTCGCAACGTGACGGTGCAAACCTGAGGCCTACAAACGCCGGCGGCGGCCGGCGCCCCGCCCGCCCGCCCGCCAGGCCCGAGCGCCCCAGCCCCCCGCGCGCCGCGGCCTCCGCCCGCCCGCCAGCCCGGCCCTGCTCCCAGGCCCTCCCGCCCGGCCCCGGCCGCCGCCCCCGGCCCGGCGCTGCGCCGGCTCCGGCTCGCTGCCGCAGGCTCGCCGTGGCACTTACTCAGCTCGTCCTGGGAGGCGGAGGCGGCGGCCGCAGCCATGTTGCGCCGGGGAGGGAGGGAGGGAGGGGCCGGAGGGGGAGGGCACGGACTGGCGGCACTGGGGGCTCGCCGCTCTCGGTGCAGCAGAGGCCGGCAGCCACGTCTAGTAGTTCGGCGCGGGCCAAGCTGCGCCGACAAGCCCGCCCGCCGTCGCCGCCTGCGTCCTCCTCGCTGCACGCGTAGTTCTCGCCGTCCCCCACGAGCTCGCGACTCGGGCGCTCCCGCAGTCCGGCGCCTCT
>NW_006775143.1:7065113-7104795 GCF_000442215.2 Lipotes vexillifer | reverse complement strand
CGCAGTCCGTGAGGGGCTTGGTCGAGCTGGCCCAGGCTGCCCCGGCCGGGGGAGGTCCTCGAGGCGGGACGGGAGCTCTTTCTGTAAAGGTCTGTGGTTGTCACGTTGGCTCGTCCCGACCTGGAGAAACACGCCTGTCCGAAGGAAGAGACGTGGACTCGGAAAAGTTGAGCCGGGTTCGGAGTCGGCGGGAGGAAGCCCCGCCCTGCGCCTCCCGTTGAACTTCTCGGCCCCGCAGCTGACTCAGTCCCGGGCGAGCCCCGGTGCCCAGGGCGCCTTTTTTTACTTAAAGATAGTGATAAAGTGTAGGTTTCTGATGCTCTTCGAAACTAGAACTAGGACTACCGAGTGAGGGAAGATCACTAAGCCCCACTAAAGTTCAATTTCAAGTATATATGCTTATAGGAGTTGTTTTCTTAGATTTTAATTCTAATCCCTACGTTCTTTTTGATAACCCGAGTGATTTATTTTGAATATAGCGATTTTAACTTTATGCCTTCAGTTTGTCTGTGAGTTCACTTAGTGAAAAACACTTGCAATATGGAATTCAAATTAAGGGGTTGCATAATTGCTGTACTTTAAGTGATAGTACTGTCATAAACTAGGTACAAGGTTCAGATACACTTTTTTATTTTTTGGTATAAGAGGAAGAAATCAAGATCCTAACTGAATTGAAATTGCCTTTATCCCTAAAAGAAATCTGTAAAGCCCTAGTTAATGTCTTAAAAAATGAATATATGTCATTCCAGATGTAACTTGGGCAAGTACAAGTTACTTACACAACATTAAAGACATTATGTCCTGTATTGCTTTTATTATAGAGATTATACATGATCTTTGTAAAAATTGCAAATGATTCAGAATTTCAAAATGAGAGTGAAAGGCCTTGCTTCCCCTCCCAGCATCCCACTCCCCTGAGAAAACTATGGTTAACTAGTATAGTTGAGCATGCACCCTCCAAGGCCTTGTTTCTGTGCACATGTGTATACGACCCCTCAAATAACGAAGTGGGGAGGGGGGTCAGACTCATGATAAAGTTCTGTATCAGTGTTTTTCCTCCATAAACATTCTTCCACGTTAACTCAAAAAGCTCTACACCACCACCACTTTTTATTAATGACTTCATAGTATATTAAGTTAACCAGACCCTTTTTTTGAGCACATTTTGGCTCTTTTTGTTTGATGGTGACACAAAATCGATGCACAATGAAGTGTCTGCAAACAATACTGAAGTGTATAAAGTAAAGGTTGTCCGCCACCTTCCTGCTCACCGTCCCCTCATCATACTCCCTAGAAATAATCCCTGTTAACAGTTTGGTGCAGGGATTTCCTTCTACTACTTTACTGATTAAACTCCTAAACATTAAACTCTTTAATCTACCTATAATTTTTTTTGTTTTAAGTTGTAAGGAAACTGTTTGTCCTCATATAATTAACCAACTGAACTATATATTGAATAATCACTCCTTTCTTTCCCCACTTACTTGATTTAAAAAAAAAAAAAGTTCGTTTGAAATTTTAACTTCCAGACAAGGCCAGTTAGCAACTCATAAATTCCTCCTATATAGACATTCCAGAATCCCACATGTGTGCAAATCACATATAGGTATTTACACGCAGATTTTGTTTGACAAAAATGGAATCCTACGATACATATTACTGTGTAACTTTACCTTTTCACCAAACTATATATCACAAGTATCCTTCTATATCAGTAATAACAGCTAATACTAATTGTGCCAGGCACTATTTAAAGTGTTTTACTTGGATGAATTCATTTAATCCTTACAACAATCTTATGAAGTAGGGATTTTTATGATACAGGAAGATTGAGGAACAAAACTAAAGTGCCACAAACTAGTAAGTGCTGAAGCAGGAATTTGAACCCAGACAGTGTGGATCCAGAGTCTACATTCTTTTTTTTTTTTTTAATGAATTTATTTTATTTATTTATTTATTTTTGGCTGTGTTGGTCCTTCCTTGCTGCGCGGGGGCTTTCTCTAGTTGTGGTGAGCAGGGGCTACTCTTCGTTGCGGTGCATGGGCTTCTCATTGCAGTGGCTTCTCTTGTTGTGGAGCATGGGCTCTAGGCGCGCGGGCTTCAGTAGTCGTGGCTCATGGTCTCTAGAGTGCAGGTTCAGTAGTTGTGGTGCACTGGCTTAGTGACTCCGTGGCATGTGGGATCTTCGCAGACCAGGGCTCAAACCCATGTCCCCTGCTTTGGCAGGTGGATTCTTAACCACTGCACCACAGGGAAGTCCCCAGAGTCTACATTCTTAACCATTCTGATCTGTATGTGCAGAATTACCTCATTCTTTCAAATGACTGCATGATAGTCTTTTCCAAAGACTTGCAAAAAAATAACCAAACTTTCATGATAAGTACATGACAAAATTTAATCATTCCCCTATTGATGAGCATTTAAGTTTTTACAATTTTTTACTCTGCAAACAATGCTACTGTAAAACATTCTTATATCTTTATGAAGTTACATATTTCTATATGTAGACATGGAATTGTTAGGCAAAAAAAAAAAAGATGGCTTTAACATCTCATTATGTACAGTAGTTTATAGCAGCTTACAATGCTGCTTCTAATCACTACTGTTCAAGCATTTTTATAGTTGCTTCTTCCTTCAAACTACTTATAGTTTATTTTTCCCACTAAATAACGTCATCATCTTACTAGGCACTATGGTTTTGAATAGTAGCCTTGAGATACTTCCTATCTAGAATTTTTTTCAACTTTAAAAAACAGACAGGACACTTCCCTGGTGGCACGGTGGTTAAGAATCCACCTGCCAATGCAGGGGACACGGGTTCAAGCCCTAGTGCAGGAAGGTCCCACATGCTGCAGAGCAACTAAGCCCGTGCACCACAACTACTGAGCCTGTACTCTAGAGCCTGCGAGCCACAACTGCTGAGCCCACATGCCGCAACTACTGAAGCCCTTGTGCTTAGAGTCCATGCTCCCCAACAAGAAAAGCCACCACAATGAGAAGCCTGTGCACTGCAACGAAGACCCAAAGCAACCAAAAAAAAAAAAGAAAAATCCACAAGAAAATCCCTCATGGACCATTGGTAGGAATGATAATTGGTGCAGACACTATGGAAAATAGTATGGAGCTTCCTCAAAAAATTGAAAATAGGGGAATTCCCTGGCGGTCCAGTGGTTAGGACTCCGTGCTCTCACTGACGAGGGCCTGGGTTCAATCCTTAGTCAGGGAACTAAAATCTCACAAGCTGTGCAGTGCGGCCAAAAGAAAAATTTGAAAAAAAAATTGAAGATAGAACTACCATATGATACAGCAACTTCACTTCTGAGTATTTACCTGAAGAAAACAACACTAATTCAAAAAGATACATGCGCCCCAATGTTCATAGCAGCATTATTTACAATAGCCAAGAAATGGAAGCAATTATGTACAATTATTTACAATAGCCAAGAAATGGAAGCAACCTAAGTGTCCATCAGTAGATGAATGGGTAAAGAAGAAATGGATACATGTATTATTATTCAGCCATTAAAAGAAAGAAATCTTGCCATTTGGGACAACATGGATGGATCTAGAGGACATTATGCTAAGTGAAATAAGTCAGACATAGAAAGACAAATACCATATGATCTCACTTATATGTGGAATCTAAAAGCAAAACAAAGAAAACAAGAGGATTTCCCTGGTGGCACAGTGGTTAGGAATCCGCCTGCCAGTGCAGGGGACACAGGTTCGATCCCTGGTCTGGGAAGATCCCACATGTCGCAGAGCAACTAATCCCGTGTGCCACAACTACTGAAGCCCACGCGCCTAGAGCCCATGCTCTGCAGCAAGAGAAGCCACCTCAATGAGAAGCCTGCGTACCACAACAAAGAGTAGCCCCTGCTGGCCACAACTAGAGAAAGCCCGTGCACAGCAACGAAGACCCAAGAAACGGTGAAATAGGGACTTCCCTGGTCGTTCAGTGGTTAGGACTCCGTGCTTTCACTGCCAAGGGCCTGGGGTCAATCCCCTGGTTGGGGAACTAAGATCCCACAAGCTGTGTGGCGTGGCCAAAAAAAAAAAAAAAAAAAAAAAAAAAAATGGTGAAATTATGTCTAATTTCAAGCAACAAAAATCAAGGAAATATGAAGTATATTTTACAAAGGTTTTCATCTAAAATGATTATAATAAGTAAGCAACTGCTGGTGCTTAAAGGTTTAATTCTAAGCTATCTAGAAAATCCAGCTATCCTAAAAGATTCAATTATCCATTCCCAAAGAGCCCCAGACAAGCCAAAATTCTATATAAATAAGTCTAATATAAATAAGACTTATATAAATAAGTCTAATTGTTTTGGTTGCTGAAAAAGTTAGGGACTGGATCCAATCTGCCAACAGAGGCACAACCCTAATGATCTTCTTCTCTGCTCTTTTCGGTCAGTTATTGACTGAAGACATATTTCATGGCATATAAAACCATGTCATGACTCAAAACATTCCACTTTCTAAAACTTGAACTCAGAAACATCAGTCTCTAACCACCATATAGAATCTTTCCTCTCTTTTACTAATTCCTGTGGATTGGAGTACATTTTTTTAATCATTGAACATTTTATTTTTAATTTTAATAACCAAGTAAAACAGTAGGCTTGTCATAGCAAACTAGAGAATTAGCAAATTGGGAGATAGAGGAATGCTAAAAGTATATCTTTCAGAAGAATTAAGAGAGAGAAAATACAAAAAATGAGTTTGAAAACATAGAAGCTTCAAACTTCTCTATCAGAAGACTAGGTGGAAAGAACATAGAAAATTGTGGAAAAGCAATTTTTGAAGCAATTCCAATTGTGGCATGGCTGACTGCAACTAGAAACTAATGCAATAGCTGTAATTTGTTTAGAAGGGCCTGAGTCAACAGATATGTCATTTTTGCTTCCTGCCTTTTCTTTTAATTCTGCCTGGAATTTAGACAAGGCTGGAGCTCCAGAGACCATATTGTGAATATGACATACCTACAGGCCATTTAAGCAGAAACATAGCACGAGGCCAGGTCTCTGAATGTATTGTGAGAGCTGCCGTACAAGCTATGGTCAGCCTGATTCCGATTTTATTACTGAATGAGAAAAACGAAATCCTGATTAGCTTAAGCCTTTATTTTTAGGAACATAGAGTACACTTTAGATCCTCATCATCACCTAGAAGTTTTTGACCACTTTATGTTCATGGCAATGAATCCTTATTAGCACCTTCAAGTTTTTCTTTCCTTGAATTCTCTCTTACATACAGTGCCAATCAATTCCCAACCTTGGGCAAACCCCACCATTCATTTTATTTTTCCCCTCCCAAATATCACTGGAGAAAGGCAAAAAGCTTATCTGGTCCAGTATAATACTACACCTTGCATTTTGGAGAATGAGGCAACCTGTCCCCTATCTTCTAGAGAGAGGATTTATCCCTATACCAAAAGATTCTACCTCTCTGATTTCCTTAGGACAGTGACTTCACAGGTTTTCATTCAGGTTTCCCCCCCAAAAAAATTTTTTTGAAAAACAATGTAACTCATTTGCACATTTTTAGGTTGGCATCTAAAATTTCCCCTTATTACTTAAATAATTGAAAAGAAGAAATTTTGACAATGAATTCTATTGTAAATAGTAGCATTTTAAATAAAGGCCCAGGGACTTCCCTGGTGGCACAGTGGATAAACTCCACGGTCCCAATGCAGGGAGCCTGGGTTCCATCTCTGGTCGGGGAGCTAGATCCCACATGCATGCCACAGCTGAGGAGCCCGCGTGCCACAACTAAGATTCCACACAACCAAATAAATAAATAAATATTTTTAATAAAACAAAATAAAGTAAAGGCCTGGAACTTCCCTGATGGCGCAGTGGTTAAGAATCCGCCTGTCAATGCAGGGGACACGAGTTTGATCCCTGGTCTGGGAAGATCCCACATGCCATGGAGCAGGTAAGTCCATGTGCCACAACTACTAAGCCTGTGCTCTAGAGCCCATGCTCCGCAGCAAGAGAAGCCACCGCAATGAGAAGCCTGCACACTGCAAGAAAGAGTAGTGCACAACAATTTATACTAAGGCAATATAGTTTTAACCTTGAAAGTCTTGTTTACTTTATCATCCTTTTCTTCAACAAAAATATGTATATAAATTTAAATATTTGAAAATTTTTCTATGGTTATTTAAAAAATTACTATGACTGAATAATCATAATTAATAGTACACAACTTATCAAAAACAACATAAATACATTACAACATTTTTTAAGGTTTTAACTATTAGTGATTAGCATATTTTTTATGTTACAGCTTTTTTTTATGTTACAGCTTTTGAGAGTTATTAAACATGAAAAGTAAAATTTTATTGGAAATGTATCTCAATGAAAAGGACAGGGGCTGTTTGTTTTTTTTTAAAAAAGATACCCAGTTGCTGTTATTCACGTCCTCATTACCTAATTTAATGTATCAAATTGTCCCTTTGATGTCAAGTTCTTCCTCTGAAGACAATCAACCCTCTTAGTTGAGAGATGGCTCAGAGGCATGGCTTGCTTTTGTAAAGTGAGAGAAGGGCCATTGTGAAATAGGACATCCTGACTTTTAAAGGCATTCTGAGGCAAAGCAATTTGAAGAAACACTATATACGATCTAGAGATTGATTTTCTTAGTACTATCCATGCCCCTATATCCTAAGAAAATCTTCATGTACTCCTGAGGACCCTTGTTCCAGAACAATGCATCTTCAGTGTTCTTCCTTCTTATCCTATTCTGTCCCTAGTCTCTCTTTGAAAAAATAACCTACCCAATACCTTCTCTTTCCATTCTCATATTCAGGCTGCACCTTTATTCTTTCCTCAACCCCCTGGACTTCCCTGAAATTAATTGCCTGAGGATCAACCAACTGCAAACTCCCGTGGTCACTTTTTCATTCCAATCTCATTAGAACTATTGACTCCATCATCCCTTTCAAAATTCTCCTCTGTTGGTTTTCCTTTACCAGTTTCTCCTGATTCTTTTCTACTTACCAGTTAATTTCACTGCCTTCTCTCTCTGCCACCCCCTCAAAGTCAGGATTTCCTTGGGTTTTAACCACAGACCGCTTCTCACTCCACTTGCTCTTCATTGCAATTCTCACTCCCTCATCTTCAATTACTAAATGACTCTTTAATTTCTTTCTCCTGTTAAGTCATCTCTACCTAGATGTCCCACATGTGCTTCAAACTCAATGTATCCCCAACTGAATTTTAATCTTCTTTCTCAAACCTTCTTCCTGTGTCCCTTAGTGTATGTGGAGCCAGCATCCAGTTGATCAAACCAGAGACCCTGGAGTAGCCTATAATCCTTTCTTCTCCCTCACTTTTATTCACTATCTACATATTGTCACTGAGTACTGTCAGTTGGGGTTTCTCTGGTTCCTGGCACAGAAAAATCTCATGTATGTACAAAAATATTTGAAGAAGAGTACTGGAGTAGTTCATAGAAACAAAGAAAAACTAAACATCACGAAGGATAGGAACTGGGCAGCTCCCAGGATCTCTGTAACAGGAATTGAAGATCATCTCCCAAGGAACTGCAACCAAATGATCCAGCAACAGCATAGCCTTTCATTTCTGGATGTTGCAGAATGAGAATCCGAAGTCCCAAACTTTGATTCAAGCTTGGTTGAAATTAAAACAAACCTTAGGTTGAGATGATAATAGATAAGAGGTAAATGACCTTGTTGACATAAATTCTCTGGGAATCCAAAGTACTCTGTTGGTCTAGCATTTCTCAACAATAGAAGAGATAATTAGAAAAATTTGCATTCTGATGACTAGAGGAGCACAATGAATAAGAGATTAACTCTTAAAGGGGTAAAGGTCATGTTTAAATCTCCAACCTACACATTCTCTATTTCTTTTTATTATGATATAGTTCTTTAATAAGAGGTTCCTGTCTTAAGCAATTGTATTTTCTTTTTCTTTTTTTGGCTGCATCAGGTCTTCATTGCTCTGCGTGGGCTTTCTCTAGTTGCGGCGAGCAGGGGCTACTCTTCGTTGCGGCGCGCGGGCTCTAGGCGCACAGGCTTCAGTAGTTGTGGCACATGGGCTTAGTTGCTCCACGCGCGGCATTTGGGACCTTCCTGGACCAGGGCTCGAACCCGTGTCACCTGCACTGGCAGGCAGATTCTTAACCACAGCACCACCAGGGAAGCCCCCTCCAGGTTCTCGTTGATGTCCCTCCATTTTCAGCCAGTCAAGGGGAGGTGGTAGCGGAGAAGAATATGCATTCAGACCTGGGACTGGACAACTTCTTGACTTCGGGCAGAGCCCCGTTTCCTCGGCTTGCCTTGCTGTATGTGAGATGAGTGCAGGGGTTCATTTAGTTGAGCTTGTTCTGTTCCTTTAAAGTCTCAGAGCCTTGACTCACCCTGCTCCTTCAGTCTAGAATGCTTTTCTCTCCCAAGGGCACCGCTCCAAAAGTCACTTAGTTATAGGACACTCCCGACAATCCTTCTGGAGTTCGTCAGCCCTTTTTGCTATTCCCCCAGTAATCCCTGCAAGTACCATTCACATATTCAACAAATGTCTGTTGAGCACCTACTACACGCCAGGGCCTGGAGAGTGTATTTCCATGGAACAAACCAGATAAAAATCCTTATCCTTGTGGAACTGATAGTCTAGTGAAAAAAACAGACAATAAGCAGTAATCAAGTAAGAAAATGATATGATATGTTGAAAGGGGAAATAGGAGTGGGGATGGGATTCCACTTTAAGCAGAGAAGTGACAGAGCTTCACTGAGAAGATATGAAAGGATGGGAACGTGAGCCATACAGGATACCTAGGCAGGCAGCAAGTCAGCCATACGTGCCAGGCAGGTTGGAGGGAGAGGGAGAGCGAGGAGGCCATTGTGACTAGAGCAGGGAAATGGGGGTAGAGGTCAGGAAGGTTATGAGTGGCCAGATTCCATTGGCCTTGTAGCCCACTTTAAAAATTAAAATTTCTACCCTCGGTGAAATGGGAAGCCTTTAGCGGGTTTTCAGTAGAGGAAGTCCATAATATGTTTTTTGTTTTTTAAGCATCTCTCTGGCTGCAACGTGAAGAGACAAGAGAAGAAAAGTGAAATCAAGAAGCTATTGCAATAATCCAGGCGAGACATGATGGTGGTTTGAACCATTATGGTGGCAGGTGTGTAAGCCATAAAATTAATATTTGTTTAATTCAAGTTGCGGCATTAATTATGGCTTGGAGTGAATGCATCACTAATATGCTTCTGCGGTGGGTTTTTGCAGCCTGGATTTCGGAGAAGGGTAAGGAAGAGGGGAGGGACGGTTTGAGGTTACCAAGGAAACAGAACATCATAGATCTGAAAACCTGAGACGGCTCTAGGCCTTTAGGCCTCTGGCGCAGCAATAATTTTGCAGCTGAGACCACCAGCGCTTCCCAAAGACCATGCGCAACAGGCCGGGCTGGGAGCCTATGGAAAGCACGGGACTTTCGCAAAGCGGGACAGGCGCATCCCGGGAATCGTAGTTCTGTGTCCCTGCGCAGGCGCAGTGAGCCCCCCGCCGGTGGGGCTTGCGCGCGCAGCTCCTGCAGGACCAGTTTCTAGAAGCTTGTTGCGGTGGCGTGGGTCATGGCTGCGGGTCCTGACGCAGGTAGTGGTTGCCCCGGTCCCTTAGTTTGGGGGCTGCGGCCAGGTCGCCGGCTCCGAGGGCGCACCTTGGGCGGGGTGGGGGCCGAGGGCATTCTCGCTGTGCACACTCAACGGCGCAGCTTCTGCGGGAGGTGGGCGCGCTCCTGGATGGAGCTTTTTTCCATCGCTTCCCTGCGCCCGTGGTCTTGCAACTTCGCTACTTTGGTATTTTGGGCGGGAAAATTCATTATGTGAGCATGGGGGTAGGGGACTGTCCCGTGTATTGAGGGTTGTTAAGCAGCCTTTCTGACTCCACTCATTAGGTACCCGTAGCATCCCTTCTCCTTAGTCGTGATAGCCAAAATGTCTTCAGACATTGCCAAACGTCCCCTGCGGGGCAAATTCCCCCCCGCACCCCCGTCGTTTGAGAACTGCTTTCTGCCTGCGTCACATTTTCGCAGAGCCTTTATTGTAAGCTCCCTGGAGATCGTGACAGGTGCCTTTCTTAGCCACTGCAGAGTCTCAGGTGTCCAGCGCGGCGCCAGGTACGTGGTGGGCGCCTAATATTTGGCGGAGGAATAAATGACGTCATGCATACTGTGTGGCGGCTTTTGTGCTCGGAGGTGGGTAATTATTGGTATGATAGATGCAGCTGGAGGACAGTGTCCTCACTTGCTGGAGTGAAGCACATCTCAGACTGTATTGTCATTTCTTGGGTGCTCTGTGAGGGTGGGGGCCCTGTCTGACCGTCCACGCCTGTCTCCTTTGTGTCCCGCTCTCAGGTCATTGTATATTGTCAGTTATTTGTGGAATGAGAAAATGCGTGCAACACAGGCTCTGTGTAGGAGAGTACTTGGGGATCAGAGAAAACCTCATACAAGAGGTGACAGTGGAGAGGAGTCAAGTTTTAATGAGTAAGCTTGGTAAGAGAGGAAAAGAAGGCAGCATTCCAAGGAGAGGGAATGGCTCTAGTGCAAAGGCGGAAGGAGTTAGAGTTTCTGGAAATGGAGAGATACTTTCTTACGGCTGCAGTGTCCATTAGGGGCAGCTAGAGCTGGAGGTGAGGTCATCAGGGCAGGGTTTCTAGACCATCACTTATAGCTTCAGTGTTTGAATTTTATTTTGAGGCAGTTGGGGAGTGATAGGACCATATCTTGCATATTAGAATGAGTCCTTAGGCTTTGGGGTGAGACTGAATCGAAGAAGGCTGTACTTAGGTAGTTTCAGTAGAGAGAATGGAGAGGTTCTTATGAAATAAAGCCACCAGAACTTGGTTATTGATTTTGTGAGAACTTTGAGAGTCAAATATGAAGTCAGGTTTCTCAGTTGAGCAGCTGGTGGGAAATTGTGTGGCCATTCATTGAGAGAGGGCAGGAGTGGAATAGGTTTGGATCCTCTTGTAGCAGTGAGCCTTTTCTGATGTGTTTTGCTGATGAGGAATATTTAGCCTGCAGAAACTGTTTTCTTGGAGGGTACCTTTAATTACCCTCAAGTAACTTCTCAGCTTTTCACCTACAGAGAAAATTATTCTTTTAATACAGTAGGGCAGTTCTAGGCCTCTGAGAATGTGTTTGTGTGTGTGTGTGTGTGTGTGTGTGTATCAGAACCAAACTAAGAACAGTGTTTTTTAGGAGTCACAATTTGTTTCATTTATTTCATAACTTATATTTCTTGACAGTTTCTGCAAGACCATAAAGTGGATCCTTGGAACACTTGATATTTTGCTGGAGAGTGCCTTTTGGTGGCCTGTGTTGACACTCAGAGTCTAAAGGGGACTGAATTCCTCCTGGTGATACACATTGCAAGCCGGAGTAGCCTGAACGAGATGACAGCCATCTCCCCGGATCCTCACACTTTGGTCTCAAGTGAACAAAACAAGTTGCTAAGAATGGAGACCCCTGGAGATCAAGAAGCTCTCCTAAGAGGAGGCACTGCTGACCCAGAGTTTTTCAGACAGAGGTTCAGGTGGTTTTGTTACTCCGAAGAGGCTGGACCCAGAAAAGCCCTGAATCAACTGTGGGAGCTCTGCATTCAGTGGCTGAGACCAGACATCCACACGAAACAACAGATTCTCGAGCTTTTGGTGTTTGAGCAATTCCTGACCGTTTTGCCAGGGGAAATTAAGATTTGGGTCAGGTCACAACATCCTGAGAGTAGCGAGGAAGTGGTGACCCTAGTGGAGGAGTTGACCCAAGTGCTTGAAGAAAAGGAAGGTGAGATTAATAGATGGAGGGAGGAAGTGAGAGAGATCTCCTCAAGATATGAAACTAAACTCCCTAAAAGAGCACTTTCATTTAATAAGTGATTCTTGCTCAAGCCACTGTGCAAGGACTATGAAGAAAACACATTACTACATAAAACAGATGTGTTATTTCATCTTAATATACCTTATAACTATTTCAAAGATTATTATGAAAACTAAGTATGTTAAAACGGTATATGGAATGAGTGAAATCAGATTTTGTGAGCTTATAAATTGAAAGGATATTTTATAAGGTGGGGGGGAAGCTTGGGTTTTAATAGGAAACTGTATCTTTGGCTGTCCTCTGTGTCTTCACAGCGTAGGGAAAACTTTTTTTCTGACCTTTTTCTCCAGAGTGATGTATATAATAATTTCTAGTCTGAGGAGCTCATTTAAAAGGTTGGACTGTTTTTCCCCCCCTTCCTAGATATGATCTCTCAAGATTCTGTTATTTCCCAAGAGGAGAACCCTGAAGAAGATAAAACAGTTTCTGTTCCTCCAAATACTGAGTCCCAGGTAAGCTTCCTCTCACTGGTTTTCATTCATTCATTTTTTTTGAACTGGAAATTTTCATTCTTTTTAAGTTAATTAGTTTCAGGTGTATGATGTAATGATTCGATATTTGTATATATTGTGAAATGACCACCACAGTAAATATAGTTAACATATGTCACCATATATGGTTACAGGTTTTCATTCTTTTTTTTTTTTTTTTTAGCAGTAGGCTAACACTGCATATCTGTGGAGAGAGAAAGATTGAGGATGCAGAAGAGAAAGATACCATTCCAAGAGAGAAGTCTTTGAGGTGACCAGAGGAGATGGCACTTCCTGGACCCTGCTGTCAGAGTGTCTTCCAAAAGGGCAGTTTCGATGATGCAATTCCTCCTTTGCAATTCCTTTGCAATTGCTCCAAAATTGCCCATGGCTCCCTACTGCCGTGGGCCTCTCACTGCTGTGGCCTCTCCCGTTGCGGAGCACAGGCTCCGGACGCGCAGGCTCAGCGACCACGGCTCACGGGCCCAGCCGCTCCGCGGCATGTGGGATCCTCCCGGACCAGGGCACGAACCCATGTCCCCTGCATCGGCAGGCGGACTCTCAACCACTGCGCCACCAGGGAAGCCCCACAGGTTTTCATTCTTAAGTAGATACTCACTGAGTTCCTCCTGGATGGTATAAAGATGCTAGAATAATTAAGACAGTCTCCTTTTCCTCATAGTCTTCACATTCTTAGAGCTCATTCTTCATATGCTATTTTACTTCAGTTACCAGAATTGATCATGTCTGACTCTAATAAAAACAAAAATATTTATTAAAATTCAACAGTTATTCCTGATAAAATTGGTCAGGTGGAAATAGAATTATATTTCCTGAACACGATAAGAAAATTCTCCAGCTGGATAATGTTGGAAAATTAAAAGCAGTCCTCACAATAAAAAGTAAGAAGATAAGGATGTCTTACCTTACTGCTATTAATGAGTATTTTCTGAGTATTCTAGCCAATACAGTGCTAGAAGAAGGAAATGAGGTAAGTACAGATATGAAAGAAGCAAGTGTATATTACTTACAGATAATGTAGTCTTTTTGGAAAACCTCAGAGAATCAACCGAACATGTACTGAAACTCATACAATAGCTGACAAAAGTAGCTGGTTACAAATCAGTAAGTTTCCTGTATACCAATAACTCATCAGTCAGGAAAAAAAATTCTTATTCACAATGGTAAATAATAGTGCTCTGGTAGGCTGATAATGGCCCCCTGAAATATGTCCACTTCCTAATCCCTGGAACCTGAGAATGTTACTTTATTCGGAAGAAGGTCTTTGCAGATGTGATAAAATAGGGATTTGAAATGAGGAAATAACTCTGGATTATATGGGTGGGCCCTAAATGCCATCACAAGTGTACTTAGAGCTTGAACACAGGAACAGGAGAAAGGGACATGGCGATTGGAGTGATAAGGCCGCAAACCAAGGACCACCGCGGAATGCTGACAGCCAAGGAAGCTGGAAGAGGCAAGGAATGGATTCTCCCTCAGAGCCTCTGAAGGGTGTGCAGTTCCCACAACACCTGGATTTCAGACTTCTGGCCTCCAGAATTTGGGAGGATAAATTTCTGTTGTCTTAAGCCACCAGAGTTGTGGTAATTTGTTACAGGAGCCACAGGAAGCTTCTCCAAGTGGTAATAGTCACTCTGCTGTACTGCCTCTCAAAATGTCATGCTGTAGAGCATGCTATGGAAAGCGTGTTTTAATGATTAATTGTGCTCATTTGTAATTTGGAGTAATTGTAAGTGTGAGTTTGTCACTGAACACAGATCCTTGTTTGATTGTGATAGAAGATAATTGCTACTTAGAGCCAGCTAGAAATTACAGTTTAGAATATAGTCACTGATGTTACTCTTACATGTTTAATTATTGCCTGTAGAGCTTACATTAATTCTGCAGATTCCGGGTTTGGGAATGTAATTTGTATCGTTCATTTAATATTTTCTGTTAATCCTAGAAATCAGTGTGTTAGGGTGAATTTGATCAGTGTTAGACATTGCAGAGAATCCTTGTACAGCATTTCACACCAGGAACTAAATGGCAAAGACAGGGATTGTTTCATAATCTTGTTTTGTGTCACTTGTAATAGATGTATAACAGCCACCTTGAAGTTTGCTTTGGAATTCTCAAAAACTTGAATACCATCAAAACTAGTACTTTATATCCTAACTACTACTCTGAATTCTTAGGATCTGTTTGGGAATAACCCAATGCAAAAAGGCTGTCTTTGGTGTTCTAGGAATCCATGACACTCAAGGATGTAGCTGTGACCTTTTCCAGAGGAGAGTGGAGGGCACTGGAGCCTTCTCAGAAGGAGATATATAAGGAGGTGCTGCTGGAGAACTACAGGAACCTAGAATTTCTGGGTAAAGACATCTTCTCATATTCTAGCATCTAAGCTGGGTATCTTTTTGTCCATTCTTATTGAAAGATAAGTGCTATTAACTGTTTTGGCTGGGCTTACAGGGGTGATGTGACTAATCCTAAAAATGCGTCCTAAAAATGTACTTTTCTACAACGTTTTCTCCAAGAAAGAGTCTGCTTCATTGAGCTGAAAATGTTGAGCATCATTTTGCTGTTGCCAAGGCCATACCTTCCCCGATGTTTTCCTCAAATGCCAGTATTGAAGTCTCTTTGGCAGCATCTTTTCTTCCCTGGAGAACCAGAGGCTGTGAATGTTGGAATGTCTTTGTTCTAGGCAAAAACAGCCATTTTCTGTTCTTTTCTCTATGAGCAGGCTTTCCAGTTTCCAAGTTAGATTTGATTTCCCAGCTAAAGTGGGCTGGACTACCACGGCTGCTGCAAAAACAAGCCTCAAGAGGCTCCAGACCAGGTGAGTTGGTGAAAAGTGGAGGAGGAAATTGAAGTAGTTGCTTTACCAAACCGTTTGGAGGAATTTTGGAAATGTTGGGTGGGCTAGGTGCTAACATAGAAAGATGATTAGAATATCCACCTTGCCTTCCTGGAATGTTCATTTTAACAGAGGAGACTGTTAGTTTGGGTCCTCGAGAAGCAGGTGCCCAGATACGATTAGCCAGGTCAGAGACTTACTGGGGAGAATTCCAGGGAAGGAAAGCAGGGAGGGGACTGGAAGAGGCTGGGATTGCTGTTCAGAGCGTGATGCAGGTCTGACACCTGTGACGAGAGAGGGAAGGAAGGAAGGCTGGGTAGGACGAGTGTTAGAATGAAGTGCAGGTTGAGGAAGTCTTGGCAAAGCCAAAAACGAGTCTTCCCGCCAAGAGTCACCTATCACAGTCGTATGCCTCACGGAAATGGGCCTAGTATCCCTGCCATACTTGTCATTGACTGGGAGCACCCGTGGGAAAGTGACCTTGGTGTGATGCTGTGGTGGTCATTGAGCAGCACCGGGGGGCTGTTGGATAAGCACCCCAGAGGAGGAGCTCTTGAGAGGCACATTCCCATGGATGCCATAGATGCAGACATCAGAACTAAATGTGTTGGTAATAGGTTGTATGTCATAACGATGGCATGTGTAAGGAACAGTGGGAAGATACAGGAGCAAGGGCTTAATTAACAATTGAATTGAGTCTTGGAGAAGAAATAGTTCGTTCAATGGACAGCATGTATAGTATAATCAGTTTGTTAAAAGGAAAAAAATGTACACATACATGTATATGTTTAAATTTATAGATACATATGGGATTTACTGTCTGGAGAACATTCATGTTAACCCTGGTTATCATTGAGGGATTACTTTTTTTTTTTATTCTTCTCTTCCTTACACTTTAATAATAAACATATTGTTTGTATTTTTAAAAATTAAAATTATTACTTATATATCAATACCTTGGTTTGAGGAAAAAAACAATAATTTACTTTGCTCTATTCCATCTTATTAACCATTCATTTTAGTCAACCTATTGGCTGTTTCCAGCATAGTTATACAAATAAAGGATGGCAGTTGTCTTTTTATGTTGAAGTACATTGGGGAGAGTTATTTTGAAAATGGATTCTAAAAATGTTTTGAGTAAAATCTAGCAGCATTGGTATAAATACTGCCTCTCCCCCCAAGATGCTTATGTAAAAGAAGCATCATTTAGATGTACAGCTTATTTAAAAAGTCATTTACAACGGAATGGAGAAAAAGGTTTTGACAAAGCGAGAATCAAGGGCTATGATTTATAAAACGCTTGTGCAAATCAGTAAGGAAAAATGAGCAAGGAACTTCAACAGATAGCTAACCAAAATAACTGACAAAAATAAAATTTAAATAGCTGTTAACATGAAAAAAGTGTTCCAAATCACTGGTCAACAATGTAATTTACATTTAAGGAACAGTACTATTTATTATGAATCAAATTTGCAAAGGTTTAGAGAAAAAGCATTTGACCATAGATGAGTAGTCAGGTACTTATCATCATGTATTATGTGGTGATAGAATTTTTCTACCCTTTGGTTCAGTGATTCCACTTTTATGACTTAGTTCTGAGGAAATATTAATCATTTGATGAACATGCCATAAGGAAATAACTAAATAGTATTATATTGATATGATGGATTATGTGATTAAAATCGTGAAGAATTAACCAATGAGATGGGAACGAATTATGAATAAAAAAAAGTAACCCTACATATTATACATAGATATTCTATTCTACAATGTACAGAAAAATTTCCAGAAGAAAAAACACAGAATTTTTAATAATGGTTAACTTCTGGGTAATAGGATTTTATGTCTTATTTTATTTCTTTATTTTTTGAAAAGCACTCGTTAGCATTTAATGAACCTCCCTCCATGTAGCTTCAGGCTGCCAGGACAGTGCCCCCCCCACCCCCGCTCCCTGCCAATCTTCTCAGCTCTTCTGCTGAAGAATTTGGCCTTCAGAATTACAGGCTGCTTTAGGAGCTCTCTCTTCCCCAGAACTTTGTAGTAGCCCGATTGCTCCACATTAGTGATAGGAGCAGCTCCAGTCTTGTTTTTGGCAGCATTTAGCATATCTGCTCACTGACCAAGGTCCACAGTTTATCCAGGTTGACATTGGGGCAGAAGCTCTAGTTCCTTGCTAAGTGGTAATGCCTCGTACCAACTTTCCCAGAGTAACCTTGGGTGATATTTGTTGAAATTGACCCTGTGGTGACGTGTGCCACCAGCATTACCCTGGCCTCCCAGATGCTTCTGGTGTTTGCTGATGCGGTCATGACTGTGGCTCATGTGGCCCCCTAAGCTTCCAGGTCTTCCTTAGTCTGGGTGGAATGTTGGTGACTGTCAAGTCTTGAGAGCCATCCAGGGTTTCGTATTTTATAGTTATCTGGTTAAAAAACCGGTCTTATGAAAGTGACACTGGAATCTCATAACTAAGAGCCAGGATGAATGATGTGGTTAACAAAGGAATTCAGGGTTCTGAGAGGAGCACAGATCTCAAGAGGGTGGTGTTGGAGATTGTGGGACTCGTACCCTAGGCCCTATCAGATTTCTGTGTTTGTGATAGTGAAGGTGCACAGGGATTGATTCTAGGCAGTATGAAGTATTAAGATGCGGTCGTGTAGTAGGGACACTAAATGGATGCCTGGTTAGAGTATTCATAAAGTTGGTAGGGCTAGATTGTTGTAACCTTTGAAAGTCTAGCATAGGTGTTGTTGCATATCTGTGATGTGATTAACATTGTCTATAAACTTAGTGCTATTTGGCTGCTTTGAGGAGAGGCAGTATGGTATAAGGGTCAAAAGTGTGGGCTTTGGTGTCAGACTGGGTTAAAAATCTGGCTCTACCACTTGTAGTACATGTGACCTTGGGAAAGCTGCTTACACTCTTTGTGCCTAGTTGTCACATCCATAAAACAGGGATAATAATAGGACCTACTTCATAGGGTTATTGTGAAAATTAAGTGAAATACAAGTAAAGTGTTTGGTATGGGACCTGGCATTTGGTAATTATTCAATAAATGATTGCACTATCATTATTATTTGGAAGGAGGATAGATTGGATGGTAAGAGGAATAAGTTTGGACCTATTATAGAAATTTGAAATGAGGGTGAGAACTTGCATCTCTAACTGTAAAGCACAAACCTTTCATCTTCCTCAGTATTTTTCCTAAGCTCTAAGTTTCCCCAGTTCCCTCATGTCACTTTTCCCTTCCCTGTTTTATGAGACTCTGAGAATTGTCCACGCCCTGTTCCTTACAGTCTCTACTGTCTCTGTTCCTATTTTAGTCCCCAATGCAGCAGCTTCCTTTATTGCAAACAGGAAATATTCTATTTGTTATTTCTTTTAGAGTGTGAACTTAGCGGTGAATTGAAGGAATCTGGCGGAAATCAAGATGTTCTTATGGAAGAATCGACTTTAGATAAAATAATAGAAAGGTATCTAATGAGTGGTGATTGTGACTTGACAGGAGAATCCTGGAAACATTATGGCAGACTAGAGGAGTGTCGTAGTGATAGGGAACATTCACAAGTAGCAGTCATACAAAAGAAAACTCATGGGAGAGGCAATAAGGGTGAGGAATTTGACTCAGAAAAGAGCCCTTTTGGAAATAACTTCAAACCACCTTCAGACCTAATTAAACATCTCAGAGTCTACTTAAGGAAGAAATCTCGGAGGTATAACGAAGGCAAGAAACCCTTCAGTTTTCATTCAGACCTTGTCCCAAACCGCAAGGAACACAGTGGAGAAAAACCACGAAAATGTAATGAAGGCAGGAAAGCCTTAAGTCACTCTTCATCTCTGACTGAACATCAGAAACATCAGAAAATCCATTTGGGGGAAAAGTCCCAGAAGTGCAGTAACTGTGGGGTAGCCTTTACTCAAAACTCATCCCTTAGTAAGAGAAAAAACTCCTCTGCATGCGAAAAATGTTGGAAAGATTTAGGTCAAGATGCAGCTGTAGATGAGGGAACTGAGACTGGAGAAAAAACCCATAAATGCAGCAAATGTGGAAAAGCCTTTGGCTATAGTGCCTCACTGACCAAACATAGGAGAATTCACACTGGGGAGAAACCCTATATGTGCAATGAGTGTGGAAAAGCCTTCAGTGACAGCTCATCACTCACACCACACCACCGAACCCACAGTGGAGAAAAGCCCTTTAAGTGTGATGATTGTGGAAAATCTTTCACCCTGAGTGCCCACCTCATTAAACATCAGAGAGTTCACACTGGAGAGAAACCCTATAAATGTAAAGAATGTGGGAGGCCCTTCAGTGACAGTTCATCTCTTATTCAGCATCAGCGAATTCACACTGGAGAAAAACCCTACACATGTAACAACTGTGGAAAATCCTTCAGTCATAGCTCATCCCTTTCCAAACATCAGAGAATTCATACCGGAGAGAAACCCTATAAGTGTGGTGAGTGTGGGAAAGCCTTCAGACAGAATTCTTGCCTTACCCGACATCAGAGGATTCATACTGGAGAAAAGCCGTATTTGTGTAATGATTGCGGGATGACTTTTAGCCATTTTACGTCTGTGATTTATCATCAGAGACTTCATTCAGGAGAAAAACCTTACAAGTGTACCCAGTGTGAGAAAGCCTTCCCTACCCATTCGCTCCTTAGCCGTCATCAGAGAATTCATACGGGCGTCAAGCCTTATAAATGTAAGGACTGTGGGAAATCCTTCAGTCAGAGTTCATCTCTTAACGAACATCATCGAATTCATACTGGAGAGAAACCCTATGAATGTAACTACTGTGGAGCAACCTTTAGTCGAAGCTCAATTCTTGTAGAACACCTGAAAATTCATACCGGAAGGAGAGAATACGAATGCAACGAATGTGAGAAGACGTTCAAAAGTAATTCTGGCCTCATCAGGCATCGGGGATTTCATTCTGCAGAGTAATTCTTGGAAATATAGTAAGGTGGGGGGTGGGATTTAGTCACAGTTGTCCCTTATCAAAAACCTGGGGTGTAAACTACCACAACATTGATTACTAGGAAATTTAGTCACAATTGTCCCTTATTAAAAACCGGGGGTGTAAACTACCACAGCATTGGTTAGTAGGAAATTTAGTCACATTAGTCCCTCATTAAAAACCTGGGGTGTAAACTGGTGCAGCATTGATTAGTAGCTGCAACTTTGATGGGTTGGCAGCTAGGAAAAACATATTTGTCATTCACCCCTCTTTGCAAGGATGTCAACTTTCAGTAGATAGTGATTCGGGTTGGTTAAGTCACATGAAAAGAGAAGAAAGTAGTAGTATGAGATGTGAAATGATTCTGAAAAGCCAAATGTGAATTTAAAAAGCAGGAGAGGGGTGCACAGGGCCCATCTTACTAACCTCTTCAGATTTTCTTCTTTCCTAGCTTCCGATTTCACTACCATGTAGTTTTATAGAAAGAGGACCTGACTGTAGTCAGGTAATCTGGGTTCTGTCCCAGTTTGCTGACCAACTTCCTATATAACCTTGGAGAAATCATTTGACCTTTCTGAATTTTAGTCTCTTTACTGGTAAAGTGAAGGGGTGGGACTAATGATTTCTGAGGTTTCTTTCTTTGGTACTTCTTGTACTTTCTGAAGCTGTGGGAATAAGTTAAACATTTTTGATTCTTTGGCATTTTCAATTTGCCCTAGTAGGAAATAACTCATTTAAGCTACTGAACTTCTGGCTTAGTGACAACACAGTATGCTTTTTGAATACTCAATGCCAGAATTGTTCAAATGCTGTGCACGAGAACAAGTCAATAGAGCTCAAACAAGTTTGCCTTCAGGGAATGTTTTGATTGGACAAAGCACCCCAACCTGTTTTTCCTCTAGACTTTGGCCATGGGGATTGGGAATCTCTGTGGCATGCTCCTGGACCATCTCAGCCATGAGAGTAACAGTCCTAGAAAATAGGTGAGGGGTTGGGGGGGTAAACGGGTATTGAAAACAGCTATTTTGGATGAATCGTCTTTTGCAAAATAGAATTCTATTTTTTAAAAAGTTTGCCTATACTAAATACAGCTTCTTGTAATCTAAGTGCAAACATTCTGTATGGCAAAGGTCACAAGCTAAGATTGGGCCCTTTTACATGTTTTAGTTGGCCTGTATGGTAAGGTGGTTGTGTGTGTGTGTGTATGTGTGTAATTAGTTGTCATCATTTAAAAATTAGGAAATTTCATACCCACCCAAAAAGAGTCTTGTTTTGAAAAATTATAAGGGCTGACAGTACTGGGCCCATATTTCAGTGGGGCAGTCAGCTGGTTTCGGGTGTCAGCTTTTTTCGGGTAACAGCTGCTACCATTAGATGGGGAATCTATTCTCGTACTTGCAAAGTTGTCTCATTTAGGTAGCTTGACTTGCCCACTGTAGGAAACTGACATGATCCCCTACCATCTGGAGAATACATATCCTAAAATCTAAAGGGACTCCACTGATAGTAAAATTCAAGAAAATAATGTAGAAATGATACAGAATAAATTTTCAGTTGTTTTCTGTTATGAAATTAGACCTCACAGGAATAGACTATATAGATGTTAGTGGGTTGCATCTTATGAATGTCGGTGGAGTCTGAATAATAATTTCTAACTGAAAAAGGAACTGAAAACCCTGGGTCAGTTAGGTTTGGGTCTCAGGTCATAGGGTTCTAGAGGAGCCCCACTGACTCAGCAGTGGTGCAAAGTTCCTAAAGTTGAAATTTGAGGCAGCTCTTATAGAAAGAGAACGAAACGGGTAAACTTTCGGCTTCTGGAAGTGAAGAGATGCTTAATGCTCATCTGAGATTCAGCAATATTTGCTGTGATTTAATGGGTTTAGTTCGCAGTGCTACTTCTGGATGATGTTTTTGGCTTCTTCCTTGTGCACCACCCTACAGTAGTTCAGGGGTTGCTGTGGGATAAATTAGTCTGTAGTTATTGCTAAGTGGACCAGCCGGAGACATTCTAGTCATGAAAGGAATATGGCTTATCAGAATTATTCACCCCGGCTTAGGTTTATTTCTGAAAGGATAGAAACCTTGGTATTTTTTCTGGAAAGATAATCTATAGAGAGAATTAAATACGTAAAAATCTTGAGAAGAGGCTTGTTCCAGGATGTTTACTTGTTACATTCTCCAGCATTCACAAGAGGAAGTTTTATATAAATACCAGTTGGGAATCTGGAACATAACCCCCCCCCCTTTTCTTTACTGTGTTATTGAGGTATAAATTATACATTGTAAAAGTCATTAAAATGTATAATTCAGTGAGTTTTAGCCAACTCACTGAGTTGTACAGTTGGCGCCACAATCTGATTTTAGAATATTTTATCATCTTGATAAGATCCCTCACACCCATTTAGAGTAATCCCATCCCCACCCTGATCCTAGGCAACCACTAATCGGCCTACTCTGTCTCCTTAGATTTGCTTTTTCTTGACATTTTATTTAAATGTAAACATATGTGGTCATCTTCAGTTTTTCATTAACTTGTTTCTGAGTTCATCCGTGTGGTTTTCTGAATTCATCTGTGAGGTAGCATATTGGTACTTTAATCCTTTTTATTGTCAAATATCTGATTGTATGGATGTGCCATATTTTGTCCATTCACCAGTTGAAGGACATTTGGGTTGTTTCCATTTTCTGGCTGTGAAAAATAATGCTGCTTTGAACATTAGCATGCAAATCTTTGTGTGGACACAATGTTTTCATTTTTCTTAGATGCCTGAGTGGAGTTGCTGGGTTATATGGTGAATTTTAGTTGAACTTTTTAAGAAGTTGCCAAGTTGTTTTCCAAAGTGACTATGTCATTTTACATTCTGAACTTGAGTGTATGAGGGTTCCTGATGAAGTTATATCCTCACCAACCCTCGTTATTGTTTGTATTTTTTATTATAGTTAACCTAGTGATTGAAGTGGTATCTCTTTGTGGTTAATGATATTGAGAATCTTTTCATGTGTTCTTTAGCTGTTGATGTGAAATGTGTTGGTGAAATGTGTTGTCCACACGTTAACTTGCAGTTCTTTTTATTCTACCTATAAGTCCTTTACCCAATGTGAACTTTCTAAATATCATGTACTAGCCACAGAAGACAACCTCAAATCCTACTGTACAATATTCATCAAAAGTTTGGTTTTAGTAACTGCTTACATAAAATTGCCTAAAGGATATTTAGTCTGGCCTATTATCTAAATATTTAAATTCATTTTTGGGGTTATATCAGACCATCAAAAGGTTTTAAACTTCTTTGGATTCCGTATAGAATTGCTTTTATTAACCTGTTTTACTGTATGCTCTTTATCTATGACACATTTTACTTGAAAATGAAGAACTTGCATTTAAAAATGTTTCCACTTAATGAGATTCTATTGAAGAAATTTCTTTTTGGTCTCAGGACAAGACGAGGCTTCTCCTGTGAGTTAATTCACTTTTACTTACTTATTTTAGAGTTCCTTTTAAAATTTATTTTTTATTTATTTTTGGCTGCATTGGGTCTTTGTTGCTGTGTGTGGGCTTTCTCTAGTTGTGGCAAGCGGGATCTACTCTTTGTTGTGGTGCATGGGCTTCTCATTGTGGTGGCTTCTCTTGCTGCAGAGCACTGGCTCTAGGCACACGGCCTTCAGTAGTTGTGGCTTGCAGGCTCTAGAGCGCAGGCTCAGTAGTTGTAGCGCACGGGCTTAGTTGCTCTGCAGCATGTGGGATCTTCCTGGACCAGGGCTCGAACCTGTGTCCCCTGCATTGACGGGTAGATTCTTAACCACTCTGCCACCAGGGAAGTCCCTAGAGTTCTTTTTTAATGTGGTAGAATATACATAACATAAATTTGACCATTTTAATTCTTTTTGGGTGTACAGTTCAGTGGCATTAAGTACATTCACATTGTTGTGCAATCATCCCCACTATTCATCTCCAGAACTTTTTTTGGCCATACCGCATGGCATGCGGGATCTTAGTTCCCTGACCAGGGATCGAACCCATGGCCCCTGCAGTGGAAGAATGGAGTCTTAACCACTGGACCAGAACTTTTCCATCATCCCTAATTGAAACTCAGTCGTTAACCATTAACTCCCCATTCTCTCCTCCCCCAAGCCCCTGGTAACCACTATTTGACTTTTTTTTTCATTTGTCTGTGATTTTGACTATTTTAGGTACTTCGTATAAATGGAATCATTCAGTACTTGTCCTTTTGTGTCTGGCTTGTTTGATTTAGCATGGTGTTTTTAAGGTTCATGTTGTGTCGTGTCAGAATTTCATGTTTTTTCATTATTTTAACGCTGAGTAATATTCTGTTGTAAGTATATACCACATGATTTGTGCATTCATTTTTCAATGGGCGTTTAGGTTATTGCCATCATTTTGGCTCTTGTTAATACTGCTATGAACAGTGGTGTGCAGATACTGTTTGAGTCCCTGTGTTCAGTTCTTTGGGATACATACCTAGAAGTGGAATTGCTGGATGCCCTCAAGGTTCATCCATGTCGTGGAGTACAACAGGATTTCCTTCTTTTTTAAGGATGAATAATATTCTATTGTATGTAGATACCACATTTTCTTTATCCATTCATCCATCAATACACATTTAGATTGCTTCTATCTTGGCTATTGTGAAAAATGCTGCGTGAACATGGGTGTGCAAATATATCTTCAAGATCTATTTTCAGTCTTCTGTGTATATACTCAGAAGCGAGATTGTTGAATCATGATAATTCTATTTTTAATTTTGTAAGGAACTTCCATGCTGTTTTCCACTGCAGCTGCACCCATTTCACATTCCTACCAGCAGTGCTCAAAGGGTTCCTGTTTCTCCACATCCTTGCAACTCTTAACTATTTTCTGTGTTTTGATAGTGGCCATCCTAACGGGTATGAGATGATATCTTGTGGTTTTGATTTGCATTCCCCTGATGATTAGTTATGTTGAACATCTTTTCATATACTCATTAGACATTTCTATGCCTTCTCTAGAGACATGTCTGTTCAAGTCTTTTGCCTCTTCTTTTAATGAAAAATTACATTTCTTATTCCATTCCTTTTCACTGCTTTGATTGTTTTCTTTGCTATGTAGAAGTTTTTGTGTTTGATGTAGTCCTATTTGCCTGTTTTTGCTTTGTTTTGCTTGTGTTTTTGGTGTCATAGACAAGAAATCATTGCCAGATCCTATGTCATGAAGTTTTCCTCCTATATTTTCTTTCAGGAGTTTTATCACTTCAGGTCTTAATATTTAGGCCTTTAATCCATTTTGAGTTAATTGTTGTGTGTGGTATAAGGGTCCATCTTCATTCTTTTGTCTGTGAGTGTCAAGTTTTCCATGCACCGTTTGTTGAGGAGATTATCCTTTCCACATTGTGTAGTCTTTGTACCCTTGTTGAAAATCATTTGGCCATATGCACTGGTGTGTTTCTGGGTTCTCTGTTCCATTGGTCTGTATGTCTTTATGCCAGTACCATGCTGTTTTAATTACTGTAGCTTTGTAGTTTGTTTTGAAATCAGGACATGTGAGGCCTCCAGCGTTTTTCTTCTTTCTTGAGATTGTTTTGGCTATTTGGGGTCCTTTAAGATTCTGTATGAATTTGGGGATGGTTGCTTGTGTTTCTGCGAAAGACCACTTGGGGTACTATAAATATTTTAACAATATTAAGTTTTCAAGTCCATAAACATGGGATGTCTTTCCATTCATTTTTGTCAACTTTTTTTCAGCAGTGTTTTGTAGTTTCCAGTGTACAAGTCTTTTACTTCTTTGGTTAAGTTTATTCCTAAGTAATTTATTCTTTTTGATGATAGTGTAAATAGAATTGTTTTTTTAATTTCCTTTCTGGGTCATTCACTGTTAGGGTTTAGAAATGCAACTGATTTTTGAATTTATACTGTGTAACTTTGCTGTATTTGCTTATTAGTTCAACAGTTTTTTTGTGTGTGTGTATGTGTGTGTGTAATGGTTAGGGTTTTCAACACATAAGATCATGTCATCTGTGAAAAGAGTTAATATTACTTCTTTCTTCCTAAGCTGGATGGCTTTTAATTCTTTATCTTGTGTGATTGCTCTGGCTAGGACCCAAGTACTGTGTTGAATAGAAGTGACTAAAGTAGGTATCCTTATTCTTGGTATTGGAGGAAAAGGTTTCAGTTTTTCACTGTTGAGTATGATGTTAGCTATGATCTTTTCATTAATGAACTTTATTATGATAAACAGATTTGCTAGATATAGAATCCTCAACCAACAGTTTTTTTTTCTTTATGCACTGTGAATAAATCAACCCACAGACTTCTGGTCTCCAAGGTCTCTGAGAAGAAATAAGATAGTTTCATTGAGGATCCCTTTTATACGATGAGTTACTTCCTCTTGTTGCTTTCAAGGTTCTTTGTCTTTGGATTTTGACAATTTGATTATAGTTTGTCTAGATTTGTGTATCTTTGTGTTTACATGCATACCTTGGATATATTGTGGGTTTACTTCCAGACCGCTGCAGTAAAACAAATGTTGCCTAAATTGGATTGCACAATTTTTTTGGTTTCCCAGTGCATATAAAAGTTATGTTCAGGGCTTCCCTGGTGGCGCAGTGGTTGAGAGTCCGCCTGCCGATGCAGGGGACACGGGTTCGTGCCCCGGTCCAGGAAGATCCCACGTGCCGCGGAGCGGCTGCGCCCATGAGCCATGGCCGCTGAGCCTGCGCGTCCGGAGCCTGTTGCTCCACAATGGGAGAGGCCACAACAGTGAGAGGCCCGCGTACCGCAAAAAAAAAAAAAAAAAGTTATGTTCACACTCTACTGTAGTCTGTTAATTGTGCAATACCATTATGTCTAAAAAGCCGATATGCATACCTTAATTAAAAAAGATTTTATTGCTAAAAAAATGCATCTGAGCCTTTAGCAAGTCACAGTCCTTTTGCTGGTGGAGGGTCTTGCCTCATTTATGGCTGCTGACTGATCAGGGTGGTGGTTGCTGAGTTGGGGTGGCTGGGGCAATTTAAAATGAGACAACATTGAAGTTTGCTGTATTGGTTGACTCTTCTTTTCATGAACAATTTCTCAGTAGCTCTCAGTGCTGTTTGGTAACATTTTACTCACACCAGAACTTCTTTCAAAATTGGAGGGACTTCCCTGGTGGCGCAGAGGTTAAGAATCCGCCTGCCAAGGCGGGGGAATGTGGGTTCGAGCCCTGGTCCGGGAGGATCCCACGTGCCACGGAGCAACTAAGCCCGTGCGCCACAACTACTGAGCCTGTGCTCTAGAGTCCGTGTGCCACAGCTACTGAGCCTGCTTGCCTAGAGTCCGTGCTCCGCAACAAGGGAAGCCACTGCAATGAGAAGCCTGCACACTGCAACAAAGAGTAGCCCCCACCTGCCGCAACTAGAGAAAGCCTGTGCGCAGCAACAAAGACCCAACACAGCCCATAATAAATAAATAAATAATAAAAAAAATTTGGAATCAGTCCTTCCAAACCCCGCTGCTGCTTTAGCCAAGTAAGTTTATGTATGTAATATTCTAAATCCTTTGTTGTCATTTCAGCGTTCTTCACCAGGAGTAGATTCCATCTCAAGAAACCACTTTTTTTTGCTCATCCATAAGAAGCATTCCTCATTCCTTAAAAATTTTATTATGAAATTGCAGCAATTGAGTCATATCTTTAAGCTCCGCTTGTAATTCTAGTTCTCTTGCTATTTCCACCACATCTGCAGTTACTTCCTCCACTCAAGTCTTTTTTTTTTTTTTTTTTTTTCCTTGCGTTATGCGGGCCTCTCACTGTTGTGGCCTCTCCCATTTGCGGAGCACAGGCTCCGGACGCGCAGGCTCAGTGGCCATGGCTCACGGGCCCAGCCGCTCCGCGGCATGTGGGATCTTCCCGAAACGGGGCACGAACCCGCGTCTCCTGCATCAGCAGGCGGACTCTCAAGCACTGCGCCACCAGGGAAGCCCCTCCACTCAAGTCTTAAACCCCTCAAAGTCACCCATGAGGGTTGAAATCAACTTCTTCCAAACTCTTGTTCATGTTGGTATTTTGACCTTGTCCCATGAATCACGAATGTTCTTAGTGGCGTCTAGAATGGTGAATCCTTTCCAGAAGGTTTCAATTCACTGTACCCAGATCCATCAGAAGCACCCATCTCCATCAAGTCATCTTTTCATTCTGTTAGCTCTGAAGTTTCTCCAGGATCCTGTTTTGAAACCCTTCACCCCCTCACTTTTTTGCCATATCCACAATCTCTTTAATCATTTCCTTGGTTGGCTCTGTTGTACGTTCTGTGGAGTCATGCACATCTGGACACAGTTTTCTCCAGCAAGAATTTATTGCTTTGGGTTTGGCAGGAATTTATTGTTTCAGTCATGATGGCTTTCATGGCTTTTTCTTTTAACAACGATGGTGTCTTTAATGATGTAATCCTTTCAGACTGTAATGATGTCCTCTCTGTCTAAGTTCTCTTCCACAGCACTGACAGTCCTTTCCGTAGAGTACCATGTGGAATGAGCCTTAAAGGTCTTATGGCCCCCTGCTGCAGGGGATGAATTAGAGATGGTATGTTGGGGACAAGTAGATCACTTTGACTTCTTCATTGTTGAACTCATGGGGTTCTGGGTGGCCAGGGGCATTGTCCAATATCAAAAGAACTTTAAAAGGTGGCCCCTTGTTGGCAAGTTACTTTCTGACTTCAGGGACAAAGCACTGATGGAACCAGTGCAGAAAGTGTTCTTGTCCCGGCTGGTGTTTATCTTTTCCCTTCAAGGTTCCGTGTTAGCAGCTTCATAGTTGAGGGCAGCCCTGATCATAAACTCCACTGCATTTGCACAAAACAGAGTTATCCCATCCCTTCCTGCCTTAAATCCTGGTGCTTGCTTCTTGTTGTTACTAATAAATGTCCTTTGTGGCATTTTTTCCCATAATACGGCAGTTTAACATCTGCATTAAAAACCTGTTTAGGCAAATATTCTTTCTCAACAATTTTCTTAGTGGCATCTGGGAAGTCTGCTGCCTCTTGGTTGGAAGAAGCTGTTACTGCTGTTATCTTGACATTTTTTTAGGGCTAAACCTCTTTCTAAAATTATCAAACTATCCTTTGCAGGCATTAAACTCTCCATCTTTCCATCTTTCAACTTTAAGTTGTCACCTAATGACTTTGCTTTTTCTTGAATCATTAAAGTCTATGGATATGCCTGCCTTAGAGCAACCTTGCATCCACATAAAAGCTGCATTTAAAGGTTAAAAAGGGGGACTTCCCTGGTGATCCAGTGGTTAAGACTCCGTGCTCCCAATGTGGGGGGCCCAGGTTCGATCCCTGGTCCCACATACTGCAACTAAACCCCTGCACCGCAATGAAGAGCCCGTGCGCCACAACAAAGAGCCCACATGCCGCAAGAAAGACCCAGCGCAGCCAAAATAAATAAATAAAAATTTAAAAAGGAATGAAAAGGTATGTATTTTGTAAAAAGAGCAAGGTTGAGCTAGTATGGTTATGGCTTGAGAAAGATTGAAAGAGGTATGGGAACATCCAGTTGTTATAGCCTCACCCAGTAGGTAACATCCATAGGCTTGTAGATATAATTGGCAGTGACATGGGATTAAAGAGAAACTGGTTACAGATAAGACCAAGGGGTCTCAGCTATCGTGAACAGACTGGAGTTTCTGTTGACAGATCCAACAAAAAGGTTTTCCCCTTTTGCAGTGGATTGGGAGATGTGGACAAGAGCATTGCCTTTCCAAGAAAGGGGGAAAATAAGGTACGAAGCAAGAGCAAGAAAATGGTGTACAATCCTGGTCTCATCATTTTGGGAAAGCTGTCTCCCTTGGCTGTCGTCTGCTTCAGTTCTTGGAAATCTTCAGGGTGACGTCACCAGTTGGTGTGCAGGTCCCATAAGGGTTTGAGGCTTTCTTTAGATGAGACACATGGATCCAGGAGTCAACTCCTTGGAGTTTGGTGGCACAAGGATTGGTCAGTTACGCTTGATAAAGGCCTTTCCAGCATGGTTGAATAAAGTGTTTTGTGGAGATGTCTTTTCCAATAAAGAAATCTCCAGGCTGTGAAGTGTGGCATTTGACGTCTTCTACTTTAAAACGATTGCTCTATTAAAGCATGGTTATTTTTAATAGATGTAATTAGACCTATGCAACATTGCAGTTTATCTCGTTTCATTAGTTGTAGATGAAAGAGGCAGGAGCTAGATGCATGGGGTGCCCAGCAGTTAGCTCAAAGGGTGAGAGTTTATGAGTTCCAAAGTGAGTGGACTTGAGATTGAGAAGGACCAGAGGCAGTGCCTTTGGCCAAAGTCTTTGGAGGATTTCCACAAATTTTGACTATTGAGTTTTTTTTTTTTAATTGGGTATAGTTGCTTTACAGTGTTGTGTTTCTGCTGTAAGTTGAAGTGAATCAGCTATATGTATCCATATATCCCCTCTTTTTTGGATTTCCTTCCCATTTAGTTCACCACAGAGCATTGAGTAGAGTTAGCTGTGCTATACAGCAGGTTCTCATTAGTTGTCGCTTTTACACCTAATGGTATGTATGTCAATCCCAATCTCGCAATTCATCCCACACCCCTTTCTCCCCTTGGTGTCCATACGTTTGTTCTCTGTGTCTCTATTTCTGCTTTGCAAATAGGTTCATCTGTACAATTTTTCTAGTTCCCCATACATGCGTTAATATACGATACTTGTTTTTCTCCTTCTGGCTTACTTCACTCTGTATGACAGTCTCTAGATCCATCCATGTCTCTACAAATGATCCAATTTCGTTCCCTTTTATGGTTAAGTAATATTCCATTATGTATATATACCACATCTTTATACATTCGTCTGTCGATGGACATTTAGGTTGCTTCCATGTCTTGGCTATTGTAAATAGTGCTGCACTGAACATTGGGGTGCATGTGTCATTTTGAGTTATGGTTTTCTCAAGGTATCTGCCCCCTAGTGGGATTGCTGGGTCATATGGTAGTTTTATTTTTATATTTTTAAGGAACCTCCATACTGTTCTCCATAGTGGCTTTATCAATTTACATTCCCACCAGCAGTTCAAGGGAGTTCCCTTTTCTCTGCACCCTGTTTAGCATTTATTGTTTGTTGATTTTTTGATGATGGCCATTCTGACCGCTGTGAGGTGATACCTCATTGTAGTTTTTTTATTTTTTGCGGTACGCGGGCCTCTCACTGTTATGGCCTCTCCCTTTGCGGAGCACAGGCTCCGGACGCGCAGGCTCAGCAGCCATGGCTCATGGGCCTAGCCGCTGCGTGGCATGTGGGATCTTCCGGGACTGGGGCACAAACCTGTGTCCCCTGCATCGGCAGGCGCACTCTCAACCACTGCGCCACCAGGGAAGCCCCATCATTGTAGTTTTAATTTGCATTTCTCTAATAATTAGGTTGAACATCTTTTCATGTACCTCTTGGCCATCTGTATGTCTTCTTTGCTGAAAGGCTATTTAGGTCTTCTGCCCATGTTTTTGATTGGATTTTCTTTTTTGTTATTGAGGTGCGTGACCTGTTTGTATATTGTGGAGATTAATCCCTTGTCAGTTGCTTCATTTGCAAATATATTCTCACATTCTGGGGGTTGTTTTTTCGTCTTGTTTATGGTTTGCTTTGCTGTGCAAAAGCTTTTAAGTTTAATTAGGTCCTATTTATTTATTTTTGATTTTATTTTCATTACTTTAGGAGGTAGGTCAAAAAAGATCTTGCTGTAATTTATGTCAGAGTGTTTTTCCTATGTTTTCCTCTAAGAGTTTTGTAGTGTCCAGTCTTACATTTAGATCTTTAATGCATTTTGTGTTTATGTTTGTGTATGGTGTTAGGGAGTGTTCTAATTTCATTCTTTTACCTGTAGCTGTCCAGTTTTCCCAGCACCACTTACTGAAGAGACTGTCTTTTCTCCATTATATATTCTTGCCTCCTGTGTCATAGATTAGGTGATCCTAGGTGCATGGGTTTATCTCTGGGCTTTCCATCCTGTTCCATTGATCTATATTTCTGTTTTTGTGCCAGTAGCATATTGTGTTCATTACTGTAGCTTTGTAGTATAGTCTGAAGTCAGGGAGCCTGATTTCCTCCATTCTTCCAGTTCTATTTTTCTTTCTCAAGATTGCTCTGGCTATTCGGGTTTTTTGTGCTTCAATACAAATTGTAAAATCTTTTGTTCTAATTCTGTGAAAAATGCCATTGGTAATTTGATAGGGATTACGTTGAGTCTGTAGATTGCTTTGGTAGTATAGTCATTTTCACAATATTGATTTTTCCAATCTAAGAACATGGTATATCTCTCCATCTGTTTGTGTCATCTTTTATTTCTTTCATCAATATCTTAAAGTTTTCTGCATACAGGTCTTTTGCCTCCTTAGGTAGGTTTATTCCTAGGTATTTTATTTTTTTTGTTGCAATAGAAAATAGGATTGTTTCCTTAATTTCTCTTTCTGATCTTTCGTTATTAGGGTATAGGAATGCAAGAGATTTCTGTGCATTAATTTTGTATCCAGCAACTTCACCAGATTCACTGATTAGCTGTAGTAGTTTTCTGGTGGCATCTTAGGATTTTCTGTGTATAGTATTATGTCATCTGCAAACACTGACAGTTTTACTTCTTTTGCAATTTGTGTTCCTTTTTTTTCTCTTTCTTCTCTGATTGCTGTGGCTAGGATTTCCAATACTATGTTGAATAATAGTGGCAAGAGTGGACACCGTTGTCTTGTTCCTGATCTTAGAGGAAATGCTTTCAGTTTTTCACCATTGAGAATGATGTTTGCTGTGGGTTTGTCATATATGGCCTTTATTATGTTGAGGTAGGTTCCCTCTGTGCCCACTTTCTGGAGAGTTTTTATCATAAATGGGTGTTGGATTTTGTCAAAAGCTTTTTCTGCATCTATTGAGATGATCATATGGTTTTTATTCTTTAATTTGTTAATATGGTGTATCACATTGATTGTGTTGTGTATACTGAAGAATCCTTGCAACCCTGGGATAAATCCCACTTGATTATGGTGTTTGATCTTTATAATGTGTTGTTGGATTCTGTATGCTAGTACTTTGTTAAGGATTTTTGTGTCTATGTTCATCAGTGATATTGGTCTGTAATTTTCTTTTTTTGTGATATCTCTGTCTGGTTTTAGTATCAGGATGATGGTGGCCTTGTAGAACGTGTTTGGGAGTGTTCCTCCCTCTGCACTGTTTTGGAGTTTGAGAAGGATAAGTGTTAACTCTTATCTAAATGTTTGATAGAATTCGCCTGTGAAACCACCTGGTCCGGGAGTTTTGTTTGTTGAAAAAAATTTTTTGTCACAATTTGAATTTCATTACTTGTGATTGGTTTGTATATATTTTCTAATTCTTCCTGGTTCAGTCTTGGAAAGTTGTACCTTTCCAAGAATTTGTCCATTTCTTCCGGGTTGTCCATTTTATTGGCATGTAGTTGCTTGTGGTAGTCTCTCATGATCCTTTGTATTTCTGCAGTGTCGCTTGTAATTTCTCCTCTCTCATTTCTAATTTTATTGATTTGAACCCTCTACCTTTTTTTCTTGATGAGTCTGGCTAAAGGTTTATCAATTTTGTTTATCTTCTCAAAGAACCAACTTTTAGTTTTTTTGATCTTTGCTATTGTTTTCTTCATTTCTATTTTATTTATTTCTGTTCTGATCTTTATGATTTCTTTCCTTCTACTAACTTCAGGTTTTCTTTGTTCTTCTTTTTCTAGTTGCTTTAGTTGTAAGCTTAGATTGTTTATTTGAGATTTTTCTTGTTTCTTGAGGTAGGATTGTATTCCTGTAAAACTCTCTTAGAACTGCTTTTGCTGTGTCCCATAGGTTTTTTTTTTTTTTTTTGCTGCATTGGGTCTTTGTTGCTGTGCGTGGGCTTTCTCTGGTTGCAGCATGCGGGCTTCTCATTGCAGTGGCCTCTCTGGTGCGGGGCACAGGCTCCAGGTGCACAGGCTTCAGTAGTTGTGGCACACGGGCTCAGTAGTTGTGGCACACGGGCTCAGTAGTTGTGGCACGTGGGCTCAGTAGTTGTGGCACGTGGGCTCAGTAGTTGAGGCACGCAAGTTCTAGAGTGCAGGCTCAGTAGCTGTGGTGCACGGGCTTTTGCTCTGCAGCATGTGGGATCTTCCTGGGCCAGGGCTCGAACTCCTGTTCCCTGCATTGGCAGGCGGTTTCTTAATCACTGCACCACCAGGGAAGCCCATGCATCCCATAGGTTTTGGATCGTCGTGTTTTCATTGTCATTTGTTTGTAGGTATTTTTAAATTTTTTCTTTGATTTTTTTCAGTGATCTCTTGGTTATTCAGCAATGTGCTGTTTAGCCTCCATGTGTTTGTGTTTTTACAGTTTTTTTTCTGTAATTGGTTTCTAATCTCATAGCATTGTGTTCAGAAAGGCTGCTTGATACAATCAGTTTTCTTGATTTGTGACCCAAGATGTGAGCTATTCTAGAGAGCATTCCATGTGCACTTGAGAAGAATGTGTATTCTTCCGCTTTGAGGTGGAATGTCCTGTAAATATCAGTTAAATGTGTCTGGTCTGTTGTGTCATTTAAAGCTTGTGTTTTCTTATTTATTTTCTGTCTGCATGATCTGTCTATTGGTGTAAGTGAGGGTGTTAAAGTCTCCCACTATTATTGTGTTACTGTTGATTTCCCCTTTTATGGTTGTTAGCATTTGTCTTATGTATTGAGGTGCTCCTATTTTGGGTGCATAAATATTTATAATTGTTATGTTTCCTTCTTGGATTGATCCCTTGATCATTATGTAGTGTCCTTTCTTTTCTCTTGTAACAGTCTTTATTTTAAAGTCTATTTTGTCTGATATGAGTATTGCTACTCCAGCTTTCTTTTGATTTCCATTTACATGGAATGTCTTTTTTCATCCCCTCACTTTCAGTCTGTATGTGTCCCTAGGTCTCAAGTGGGACTCTTGTAGACAGCATATATACGGGTCTTGTTTTTGTATCCATTCAGCCAGTCTGTGTCTTTTGGTTGGAGCATTTAATCCATTTACATTCAAGGTGATTTTCGATATGTATGTTGTTGTTACCATTTTCTTAATTGATTTGGGTTTATTTTTGTGGGTTTTTTCTTCTCTTGTTTCCCGCTTAGAGAAGTTCCTTCAGCATTTTTTGTAATGCTCTTTGGTGGTGCTGAATTCTCTTAGCTTTTGCTTGTCTGTAAAGCTTTTGATTTCTCTGTCAAATCTGAATGAGATCCTTGCTGCATAGAGTAATCTTGGTTATAGGTTTTTCCCTGTCATCATTTTAAATGTATTCTGCCACTCCCTTCTGTCCTGAAGAGCTTCTGCTGAAAAATCAGCTGATAACCTTATGGGGTTTCCCTCATATGTTGTTTTTTGCTTTTCCCTTGCTGCTTTTAATATTTTTTCTTTGAATTTAATTTTTGTTATTTTGATTAATATGTGTCTTGGCATGTTTCTCCTTGGGTTTATCCTGTATGGGACTCTCTGCTTCCTGGACTTGGGTGGCTATTTCCTTTCCCATGTTAGGGAAGTTTTCGACTCTGATCTCTTCAAATATTTTTTCAGACCCTTTCTCTTTCTCTTCTTCTGGGACCCCTATAATTTGAATGTTGGTTCTTTAATATTGTCCCAAAGGTCTCTGAGACTGTCCTTGATTCTTTTCATTCTTTTTTCAGTTTTTTTTTTTTTTTAAGATGTTGGGGGTAGGAGTTTAATAATTAATTTATTTATTTTTGCTGTGTTGAGTCTTCGTTTCTGTGCAAGGGCTTTCTCTAGTTGTGGCAAGCAGGGGCCACTCTTCATCGTGGTGTACGGGCCTCTCACTATCGCGGCCTCTCTTGTTGCGGAGCACAGGCTCCAGACGCGCAGGCTCAGTAGTTGTGGCTCGCAGGCCCAGTTGCTCTGCGGCATGTGGGATCCTCCCAGACCGGGGCTCGAACCCGTGTCCCCTGCATTAGCAGGCAGATTCTCAACCACTGCGCCACTAGGGAAGCCCCATTCTTTTTTCTTTATTCTGCTCCTCGGCAGTTATTTCCAGCATTCTATCTTCCAGCTCACTTATTCGTTCTTCTGTCTCAGTTATTCTACTATTGATTCCTTCCAGTGTATTTTTCATTTCAGTTATTGTGTTGTTCATCACTGTTTGTTCTTTAGTTCTTGTAGGTCTTTGTTAAACATTTCTTGTATTTTCTTGATCCATACCTCCATTCTATTTCTGAGATTTTGGATCATATTTACTATCATTTCTCTGAATTCTTTTTGAGGTAGATTGCCTATTTCCTCTTCATTTTTCTTGTTGTGTAGGTTTTACCTTGCTCCTTTATCTGTAACATATTTTTTTGTCATCTCATTTTTTTTGATGGGTGGGGCTGTGTTCTTGTCTTGCTGGTTTTTTGGCCTGAGGCGTCCAGCACTGGAGTTTGCATGCAGTTTGGTGGAACCGGGTTTTGGTGCTGAGATGACGACCTCCACACTGATTAATATTCTCTGGGGCCTAAGGTTCTCTGTTAGTCTAGTGTCTTGGACTCAGTGCTCCCACCACAGGAACTTAGGCCTGACTCCCAGTCTGGTTGTGCAGTGATTCCTCCCATCCCCTTAGGTGTCCAGGGTCCCCCACTAGCACCCAGTAGGTGCTCTGCAAGGATTGCTGCAATGCATTCTTTTTTTAAAAATATTTATTTATTTATTTATTTATTTATTTATTTAATTTATTTATGGCTGCATTGGGTCCTCGTTGATGCACACAGGCTTTGTTTTAGTTGCTGCGAGTGGGGGCTACTCTTAGTTGCGGTGCATGGGCTTCTTATTGCAGTGGTTTCTCTTGTTGCACGGCACGGGCTCTAGGTGCACAGGCTTCAGTAATTGTGGCTCATGGGCTCTAGAGTGCAGGCTCAGTAGTTGTGGCGCATGGGCTTAGTTGCTCTGCGGCATGTGGGATCTTCCCAGATCGGGGCTCAAACCCATGTGCCCTGCATTGGCAGGAGGATTCTTAACTACTCTGCCACCAGGTAGGCCCCTCGATGCATTCTTGTACTTGTGAGGAGATACGAACTCCATGTCCTCCTACTCTGCCATCTTGACTCTGCCGCCCCCCCATTGAGTTTTTTTTTAAACTCTAGTTTTTGTGTTTTTTTAAAAAAATTAATTAATTTACTTATTTATTTTTGGCTGTGTTGGATCTTCGTTGCTGCAGATGGGCCATCTGTAGTTGCGGTGAGCGGGGGCTACTCTTTGTTGTCATGCACGGGCTTCTCATCACAGTGGCTTCTCTTGTTGAGGAGCACAGGCTCTAGGTGTGCCAGGCTTCATTAGTTGTGGCACATGGCCTCAATAGTTGTTGCTCGCAGGCTCTAGAGCGCAGGCTCAGTAGTTGTGGCGCATGGGCTCAGTTGCTTCTCAGCATGGAGGAGCAAACCCGTTTCTCCTGCATTAGCAGGCATATTCTTTTTTTTTTTTTTTAAAGGGAACCCTCTGACACTGTTGTTGGGAATGTAAATTGGTGCGGCCACTATGAATTTATTTTTTTTTAATTTATTTATGGCGGTGTTGGGTCTTCGTTTCTGTGTGAGGGATTTCTCTAGTTGTGGCAAGTGGGGGCCACTCTTCATCGCGGTGCGCAGGCCTCTCACTGTCGCGGCCTCTCTTGTTGTGGAGCACAGGCTCCAGACGCGCAGGCTCAGTAGTTGTGGCTCACGGGCCCAGTTGCTCCGCGGCATGTGGGATCTTCCCAGACCAGGGCTCGAACCCGTATCCCCTGCACTGGCAGGCAGATTCTCAACCACTGTGCCACCAGGGAAGCCCTGGCAGTCATATTCTTAATCACTGCACCACCTGGGAAGTCCCCCCACCATTGAGTTTTGATGACACTTAGTTCATTTGATTAGTCCTGAAGCCTGGTGATGATGTGTACAGTGAAAGTACTGAAGATCTGGCCAAACAACACATACTTGCTGTGATATTTGACCAGTAAAACAGGTCTGTTGGTTGCTGTGGAGCTCAAGAGCTGTTCGTCAGGTAGGGATGATTTTTTCCAGTAAGTTTTAGCTACTGAAGAGGCAATAGTTTGTCTACGTGGGAAAGCTTCAGTCCAGTGGGAAAACATACAAATCATTACCAAGACATATTTATATCCATGGGGTGAGGATAGCTGAATAAAGTCCATTTTCCAACTCTAATGTCAATTTAAAGTGTTTGGGGGCAGTGCGGACAGGTTTCCCTGGATTATATGTTGAACAGGTGTGGCTTCTGTAGGGGGTACAGAGATAATTAGAGGGGATCCCATGATTATTTTTTTTGGTGGCCTTAACTAAAAGGACAGTAGCAGGGATGACTCTAAGGCAAAAGGGGTATCCTCGTGCCCAGGGTCTAGCTGCCAACTCTAGTACCCTGTGGGGTGATGGTGATCCCCATGCTTTTGGGTAAGTAAGTGCTTCTCTCCTTCTCTTGTATGAAGAGGAAAAAGGGAAGTTGATCAACAGTAGGGAGATTTATCAAGCTTGCCTTTATTAAAAGCTAGATCATTTGATTCATCCAGTTGGCTGTTTTGGTTGCTGCTATCCAGTTCTAGATTTATCATCCCTTTTTGGTACAAATGCCAGCATGACATTTTTCTAAGGAATCTTGGCCCAATAAATGAACAGGGATAGAGGAACTAAAGAGAAAAGGGTAGCTGTCTCTTAGTGAGCCTAAACCAAAGGGGATAGGTTAACAGACAGGAACTTGGGGAAGTTTATTTTGAGACCCCCCCCCCCCCCCACTGAACCATTCTAATCCTCTGAGTCAGGGGCTATTGAGTAACAGGTTGAGCCCCAAGACTGTAGCTCTGGTGTCAGTGAGGATGGAGGGACTCATTCCCAAGCTGGAGAGTGGTTTCTCTAAGTTGATTGAGAGGAAGGATTGGGGAAAAACCCTGTAATTCCCTGGGAATTGGGGAAGCTGGTTAGAGGATTGAGGGTGCCTGGTGCACTTAAGCTTGTGACAGTCTTTCCTTCAATGTCCTGGCTTTTTGCACTGATGGCAAAGACCAGGAGGGTTTGTGTTTCATTTAGGGGCCTCTACTTGGTGGAGTTGAAAATTGAGGATTTTAGTGGTCGGTCTTTTAGTTGAATCATCTGTGGTGCCGGTGAGCTGATTTGCTGAATTAAATAAATCTGGAGTGGAAATAATTTCCCATTCCATCCTGGTCCTTTTAACTAGAAGAGAAAGATCCCTATTCAACCCATTAATGAACATAGAGTTAAAGGCTACCCCAGGGGCCAGCAAAATAGAGTTTGTTTGGGAATAACAGAGAAATTACAATTTGGGACATGCAAACTATGGTAAACTTATAGACATGTCTGGAGAAGGAAGGGCAGGAGTGTTCTTTTTACAGAGGAATGGAGGAAGTTGGCAGGGGCTGTTTTGAGTGAAAGTTCATTGGAGGAGAATGAGAATTCAGGGTTGTGGTGGCTTCTCATTGGCTGAGTTGCAGTGGTTTCTCATTGGCTGGGCTGTTGTTGGCGAGGAAGAAGTCT
>NW_006775143.1:7049507-7065103 GCF_000442215.2 Lipotes vexillifer | reverse complement strand
TCCTGCTGAGGAATGTAGAGTAAGCTGGTATGTGCTTGAGAGCTCTCCCTTCAGGGCTTCCAGTCTTCATTTTGCATGAGGTTTTCTTTTTATTTGTTTTCACAAGTTCTAAGAGATTATTTCAGGCTGGGGTCCTTAGGTGTCTCTCCCTATAGAGTGGTTCTGATAACTTACAGCTTTGCTAAATCTACCTTTAGCTCTTCTGGGGCTTTTCCCCATTGATATTCAAGATGTTTATGGGTTTGTTTTTTTTGTTTTTTTGTAAAGTACAACCAAGGAGAGCATTCCTTTTTAAATTAATCATTAATGGATGCATATTCCCCAGTTTTTTTCTGCTTTGAAGAATCTTCATTTTCTCTCTTGATCTGCCAACATGTTCAGAACCTTCCTTTAGCTCTTTGAGCATATTTGACAGTTATTTTAAAGTCTTTGTCTAATAGGTCTGAGTTCCTCAGGTATATCTCCTGTTTCTCTGTATGCCTTGTGATATTTTTTTGTTGAAAACTGGACATGTGAATCTTATATAGTCATCCCCCCTTATGTGCAGGGGATGACTGAACCTGCGGATAGTACTGAACTCTTATATATACTATGTTATTTCTTTTACATACACACCTGTGATAAAGTTTAATTTATAAATTAGTCCCAATAAAATATTAGCAATAATAATAAAGTGGAGGGCTTCTCTGGTGGTGCAGTGGTTGAGAGTCTGCCTGCCGATGCAGGGGACACGGGTTTGTGCCCCGGTCCGGGAAGATCCCACATGCCGCGGAACGGCTAGGCCCGTGAGCCATGGCCGCTGAGCCTGCGCGTCCGGAGCCTGTGCTCCGCAACGGGAGAGGCCACAACAGTGAGAGGCCCGCGTACTGCAAAAAAAAAATAAAAATAAAAAATAATAATAAAGTGGAATTATAATAATATAGTATAATAAATATTATGTGAATGTGGTTTCTCTCACAAAATATTTTATTATACTGTGCTCATTCTTATGATGATGATGTGAGATGATAAAATGCCTATGTAATGAAATGAAATGAGGTGAATGACATAGGCAGTGTGACATAGCATTAGGCTACTATTGACCTTCTGACACTGTGTCAGAAGAAGGATCATCTGCTTTGGGTGATCCTGGATCACTGAACATGATGTTGATGGATAGATGTTGGGAGCAGAAGATGTTTTTGGTTGGGAATACCAGGCAGGTTGGAGCAGGATGGTGTGAGATTTTATCACACTATTCAGAATGGTGTGCAATTTAAAAGTTATGAATTGCTTATTTCTGGAATTTTCCATTTAATGTTTTCGGGCTGCAGTTGACAGCTGTTAACAAACTGTGCAGAGCCAGACCATGGATAAGGCAGGGGACTACTGTAGTGTGGTAGCTCTGGAAATCAGATTCTCCGTCTCAGATTTTTTTTTTTTATTGTTTGTTGTCGTCTCTCTGCCAATGATCAGTCTGTGGTGAATGCTTAGACTTTTCTCAGGTCTTTTCTGAACCTGTCTTTCCCTGGGCAGAGGCAGAGGCTTTCTAAATTCTCCCATACATGTGGGGATGGTTCAAGTGGTAATGCGAGCAATGGGGAACGACAGATGAAGCTTTGCTGCTCACTCGCCGCTCACCTCCTGCTGTGCGGCCCGGTTCCGAAAAGGTCGTGGACTGGTACCGGTCTGTGGCCCAGGGGTTGGGGACCCCTGCTTTAAATCCCCTGGGAGCCACTTTAGCCAGTGGGGGGAGTTGGAAGAATGGCCACTCACCTCTGTGTCTGCTCTTCCTTCTTGATTAGAAGCAACCATCCACAGTCAGGACCTGGGACCCTGGTATTTGGAGGAAAAGGTCTTTATTGCCCACCTTGGCTCCAGCAAGTCAAACTAGAAATGTTTGGGCTGGCTGATGGGGAATGGGTAGCTGCTACTGTGCTAAAGGCTAAAATCCACCACTGTTCGTTGCAGTTTACCACTTAAGGTTTCGCCTGGACACTACAAGCCTCAAAGTAGACTCCTGTGTTCCAAATAATCACTTTAGATACTTTCCGCCAGTACAGTTGTCTAGGTGGAGAGATGGCTTCCTGGCGCCTCCTACAGCTCCATCTTCCCTAACATCAGTCCTTCCATGTCTTTGACTTTTATCCTTCTTTCTGGAAGCTGTTGTCAACTTTTATCTTCCAACTCTACTACTAAATGTTTTGAATATTTTATTTTTGTTGTCATATTTATATTTCCAAGTGCATTTTCTGATTCTCTGCTTACTCCTTTTTTTAAAAAAATCATATTCTGTTTGTGTCATGGGTGAAATACTCATTTCTCTGAGGATGCTAATATGGTATCCTTTAGTGTTACCGCTCCCTTCATTATCTTTCCTCTGAGTTGTTTTTACTTGTTTTCTCTTTTTCTCCTTGGAGGCTTTCCTCAAACTTCTGGTGATGTTTGACTACTCACATTTAAGAAGAGGGCTCTAGAACACCACTTGGAAGGTGTTTCAGTTACTGTGGCACTGTCCATTAGGAATAGAATGTGAGCCACGTAATAATTTCAGATTTTCTAGTAGCCACTCTAAAAAGGTAAGAGGAGACAGGTGAATAATATATTTTGTTTTACCCAGTATATCCATAATATTATATCAACATATATAATCAGTATAAAAAATTATTGGTGAGATATTGTATATTATTTTTTTGCACTGTCTCCCAAAACCCATGTGTATTTTGCAGTTGCAGCACATCTTAGTTCATACACTAAATTTTTATTTGAAATACTTGAGCCATATTGAGATTACTTAAGAGTTGAAACTTAAGAGTTGAAAAGTAGATTTACATAGTTCTTCCAAATGCACTTTGTTGTTAGTCTACATATACGTAAATTTTTCAAGTATCAGAAAATTATTTTCCTTCGATATTTGCATCCATATTTACAAAGTTGTTCATCTTTTTATTGGAAGAATTGATTTGATTTTGAAATAAAAGCATATAGTTTCAAAGCAATATCTATTTAAATAAATTCAACTCTTCTGTCAACTCTGTTACTACCATTAAATTCAATGAGGTATTGCATAAATGGAAACAAAACTAAATTTATCAGTATCAACCATTCTTCACATTTTTCTTGTATTTTGCAGCCAATTTATACAATGCTATTGATTACATTGAAAATTTGCATGTTGACTCATGTTAGAAAAATGTCATATTTATATTTAATGTAAAGTCATTATTTTTTGTTTATATTATGAAATGTTTCAATTTTAACTAATTTTTCTCACCTGAGTAGGTCACAAGTTTTTCTCATTCTAAGAAGCTTCACATGTAGCTCATTCATATTCAGTGTGATACTGCCACTTTTTGTCTTTGATTTTCGAATACTTAGCAGTCATTCCTTTCATTTCAAGAAAATCTTGAATTGGAATTCCCAGTACAGGAAATCTTTGTAAAATTCTTTTATGATTCAACCAAGGAGTATCAGTAAAGAACACAAGATCATTAAAAACGTTATTTTCAACAGTTTCATAAACTAGCAGTGATTATATCATTTGCACACATGTACGGAAGAATTTTAGCATCTGTATTCATGTCTCTCTTCTTGGAGTCTGCTTCAGAAAACTGAACAGATATTTTCAATAGTTACCATATAGTGGAACAAAGCAATGAGGGAAATACCGTTCTCTTCCTTTAAAATTCCAGTATATCTGTCTTTGGACCTAACACAGCTGCAGTCTTATCTTTATGATAGAAACGAATTTTTTTCTCTAGCTGAAATTTCTTCTTTATCAGGTGGAAAATTGTCAAAAATATCTGTCATGAGTTTGAGTTTTTAGGCAATGACTTGCCATTTCTTTATAAATTTGGATGTTCTTTGAGACAGAATGTACTCAAAGTTTTCAATTGGCAGTGTCTTATATGTTATATTACACACCTAAAGCTAAATACTTGAAATTTTTCTAATTTTGAACCAATTGATCTTTGATATTATGAGAAATTTCTTGTCTTCTATGAGCAAAATTAGGTTAATTAAAAATTTCAATTTTTGTGTGTCTTTTTAAGTCTTCCTCATAATTTTCTAACTAGATTACCATAATTAAAATGGTCATTTATCATCTCTCCATCGAAGATTCTTGTGTGTGTGTGTGTGTGTGTGTGTGTGTCTCTCTGTGTGTGCGCGCGCACATGCAAGAATTCAAACCATTTTATAGCTGGCCAAGTATAAGCTTGAAATCCTGTTAAAAATTGTTTAAATTTTTTGATGGAAATGTAATTCTCATTTCATAGGACTTATTTCGTGGATTCTTTCTTGACTATTGGGAGAATACTTATCACTAAACTGTTGCTGAAAAAATGAAATAACTATTAGCTGCTGTTTTAAATATTGTCTACTGTATTGAACACTTGTGTACAACAAACAGCCTTCTCATTTTCCTGTGCCTGCAGTGAGTTGCATTTGCTACTCATCATCGAATGTGCACTGTACCCTCTTGCACTCTTTTTTCTTTGCTGTACTCGTTGTGGTACTAGCTTCTGTATTGCACTGAATTCTGCCTCATTAATATGCCTTCATTAAAAATCTAAATATTTTTCCATATTTTTAACCTAGATAATTTTATTATATTACAGTTAAAATAATGTGTCTCAATTTATGATTATGGTTTACATATAGGTGTCACTGTAATTTGTGCTGTCTGCATAGGTGTTCTTTAACTTGTACTATCTACATAAAATATCCAAGTAGACATATTGTGATGTTACTTCAGTGCATAGAAAAAAATCATCTGAACTGAATCAGTCTGTTAATACTGACTAGATTGGTGAAGTGTTTATCTATAATACTAGAAGTCATGCACGTTCCTGTACAAGCATTACAATACAACAGCAACGTCCTGTGCCGTGCAACAGTTCAAGTGAATTGTAGTTCTACCAAAACAATAAAGTTGTGTTTAATGGAAAAATATTTACTCTGCCTCAGTTTTTTAAACCTTGAAATGTGGCACTCTATCTGTATCTCCAGTTCTCAGTTGCCTTAAGTGGCTACCATATTGAACAGTACAGAGTTGGAGTACGCAGTGCTAGCCACAGAGAACCCAACAAATCAGAGTGATGTTAACTCAGTAAAAGTTTATTTCCCAGTCAGACTTCAACCTTTTTCTTTCCAACATTTTGTAGTCATGCCATCTGGAACATATGGCCTCCAAGGTCCCAGAGGCAAGGAAAGCAAGACCTGGAGCATTATACAATGTTTCTAAGCACTGGCCTGGAAAAGCTTAGAACCTTGGGTCCCATTTTGGTGCAAAGGTGTCCCAGGGCACTGTAGAGAATTCACAAGGGCTTCCTAGGATATTTTAAATTTTAGGGAAACCGCTCTAATTACTGGACATGGCACCAACTAATACTATTATGTTGCTTGGATCTAACTATTTAGCAAATGGAACTGTCAGGTATTTCTTTTAGCCCAGGGACACTGTGAGAAAAGGATTGTGCTACTAAGGATGCTGTAACCAAGAAAGTTTGGGAACCTCTGGCTTAGAAATCACTTCTACTCTTTTCATTTGGCCAGAAATCAGTCATATGAGCCTAAGCTAACTGCAAGGGAGGCTGAGAAATACAGTTTTCCCCTTGTGAGCACATCCACTGCTTCTGCCCCAGTCTGTCCTGATAACCACACCCTTCCCTTCTTCCCACACCACACGTTGTACATACTTTCCCCAAGGGAGACAGTCCGAAGTCTGATTCGATCCATGTTCCCAGCTCAAAGTCCAGGGTCTCTGGGTTGGAAGTTTGAGTCCATGGGAGCAGCAGGTCAATTTGTGGGCTTCACGGAAGGGTGATGGGGGTGTTCACTTAGATTTTGCCTTTGGGACCCTAAATGTCAGTGTCTCTCAGTCCTTGCAGCAGTGTTATTTCTTCAGAAGGGTCTACAGTTTTTCCAGGGAAGGACTTAAGCTGCCAGAGGCCATAAGCCTGGCTATTTTTCTGGAACAGGTGGAAGAAAGCCGCATGGTAGTATGGGAGTTGGAGTTCACCCGTATACGGAATTCCACTTAATCTGTTTTCAGCCTTATGTCTTCCAGGGCCAGCGTCCCCAAGTTAAAAGCCTCTCAAGTTCTCTTTGGTGAAAGATGATACCTCAGATTTCTATGGGGATGAAATTTTCATAGGGTGATGGACAGTTCCTGACCATGAAGGGTGGGAGTGGCAACGCATGTTTTCAAGCACTTTCTCTCCTTTGAGTCCCTGATTTCCTCCACCTTGTGAATCGTCTGGATCTCATCAGCACCTTTTCGGAAGGCAGTTGTGGCTTTTTCTCCTGCGTTAAGTCAGTAAAATTCTTCCAAATGGTATATGTCTTCAAATATTATTGTTTGGGCTTACATATGTCTCTTAATTTTTATATCAGGTTTATTGAGATGGAATTTACATAAAATTCACTTTTCAGATTTTGTCCATCTAGTACAATTGACAAAAATGTAAGTTAAAGTATATAACATGATGATTTGATATACATTGTGAAACGAGTCCACACATCCATCACCTCACATATTTACCTTTTTTTTTTTTGGCAAGAACATGAAAGTTCTACTCTCTTAGCAAATTCCAGCTATACAATATAGTGTTAAAAACTGTAGTCACCACATTATCCACTAGATCCTCTGACCTTATTCATCTTATAACTCAGTTACACCTTTTGATTAACCACTCCCTACTTTACCCAACCCTGGCAACCCCTTTTCTACTTTCTACTCTATGCATTCTTATTTTTTTTTGAGTCCACATGTAAGTGGTACTATACAGTGTTTTTCTCTGATTTATTTCACTTAGCATAATGTTCTCCAGGTTCATCCATGTTGCTGCAAATGACAGAAGTTCCTTCTTTTTTTAAGTCTGAATAATATTCTACTGTGTGTGTGTGTGTGTGTATGTATATACACACACAACACATTTTCTTTACCAGCCCATCTGTTGATGGACACTGAGGTGGTTTTGATACCTTGGCTACTGTGAATAATGCTGCAAAAAACTACCTCTTTAAATTTCACCATTTTACATTCCACCAGGAGTGTATGAGTAAATTGGTAAAATCATTGTTTCATCTTTTCACCATCACCTGTTATTTTGTCTTTTTTATTATAACATTCTACAGCTTCCCCTAAATTTTTCTTGAAAACTTTTTTTGGGGGGCTGCAACGCGTGGTTTGTGGGATCTTATTACCCCGACCAGGGATCGAACCCGAGTCCACAGCAGTGAAAGCCCACGTCTTAACCACTGGACCGCCAGGGAATTCCCCCCAATTTTTGTTTCTTATCATTTATATTGTTTTGGATTTTCCAGAGGAGAAGGCAGAATTCTTTACTACCTTAAAATTGGAATCCAGGTAGATCTTGCTTAACCTTTTCAGTGGGGCTGATAAAATCTGTCATTGGTGATATCCTGCCTGGTTCTTACCAGGGAATGTCTATGGAATGTTGACCACCACTTTGCTATCGAGATTTCACTGAAAAAGATTTGTACACCTGGGATATACACCAGTTCACAGAACATAAACTAAACGTCTGAGTTGTAGAATAATAGTACATGCTGGCAAAAATCGTATTTTCTTGATGCAGTGAGTTATATCAAGTCCATTTAGCTACCTGGCAGCAGTTATGGATTTGCCATAAGCATCAGGCTAAAATATTGTGGCAAAAGTTCTAAATGCATTAATCTGAAATACTGTATTCAAAAGAGCACTGTTTTCTTTAATACTTTATTTCAGAAATGCACAAATTGTGCATAGATTGATAGGTGTAGTTAAAAACTGTCCAGAACTCCAGCAACAACCAATCAAAAATGTAATGGAGGGACTTCCCTGGTGGTGCAGTGGTTAAGAATCTGCCTGCCAATGGAGGGGACACGGGTTCGAGCCCTGGTCTGGGAAGATCCCACATGCTGCGGAGCAACAAAGCCCGTGTGCCACAACTACTGAAGCCCACGTGCTCTAGGGCCCATATACTGCAACGAAGGGTAGCCCCCTCCCCCCGCCGCAACTAGAGAATGCCCTCATGCAGCAACGAAGACCCAACACAGCCATTAATTAATTAATTAATTAATTAATTAATTAAAAATGTAACGGAAAAAACGAACAGATGAGTCTAGATGTGGAACCATGTTATCTATTAATAGATTGTAAAGGAAAGGTGGAATATTCCATAAGTGGTGTATGAAAAACTAGCTTGTCTCTTGGAAAAAATAAAGATGGATACCTATCTTACTGTTGGGCTCAAAATAAATTCTGGAAAGAGATTTAGATGGGCATGGGGGAAGCATGAAGATCTTTGTTCTTCCTGTGTCTCTTCTTAAGCTGAAATATATCAGTGCCCACTTGGGAGGCTTCCCTACAAAGAATGTAACGTGTGATTGTGGATCTTACAGATGTTGGCCTTTCTTTGGCTGTTTATTGTACTTCTTTCTCCCTACAAGTAAGCCAGGACTCCATAGCACTTTGGTAGCAAGGAAGCTCCTGTCTTGTGGCCTAAATTTTTTACTGGACCTATTTTTCTTCTTTTTAAAAGTTAACTTTATTGACGTATAGTTTGTATACAATAAGATGCATGCATTTAAATGTACTGTTTAATGAGTTTTGACAAATGTCCACCCTTATGTCATCCCCATCCAAACAGAACATTGAAATCACCCCAGAAAATTCTCTTTTGCCCCTTTGCAGTCAATCCCAATCCCCTATTCCCTGCTCCATCATAGATCTAACATAAATGCTAAAAGGGTAAAACTTACAGAATAAAAATATGGGAGAAAAATTTCATGACCTACAGATAGGCAAAGATTTCTTAGGTGAAAGACTAAAAGCACTTAACCATCAAAGAAAAAATGGTAAGTATTATCAAAATTTAAAATATATCCTCTTGGGAATTCACTGGCAGTCCAGTGGTTAGGGCTCTGCACTTTCACTGCCAGGGCATGGGTTCAATCCCTGGTCGAGAAACTAAGATCCAGCAAGCCACACAGGGAGCCCCAAAAAACACACAAAAAACAATATATATATATTTATTTATAATATATATATGTGTGTGTATGTATATACATACACACATGCTCTTGACCTCTGGTTTCTGGTCCAGCATGTATTGCGTTTGGGTGTCATCAGTCTGTCCTAACAACAGGAAAAACATTGAGCATAAAGAAAATCAACAACTCTTTTGAGATCCAGCAGAGACCTTAGGTCACGGGGTAAACCACTGCCCCCAGAGTGGGAGAGTCAGACAGATACCGAGAGTCACAAGCTACTGGGGTGGAAGCCTTAGAACAGAACCCACCACGGGACCCGGTGCCGGGGCAGGAACCCTTCACCTGGAGCTGACACGCTGCTGGAGGCTCAAACTTGTGGACAAGTTCAACAGGTAAAAACACCAGGGGGTGCCCAGCCTTAGGGGTGATCCCACCTTTTCCTGAGTTTTTTCTCATGCATATGTTATTTCCCCCATATGGGAAGGGGACACAGAAGCACAGGGACTTTAATTTTTTTAATTGAATTTATAATAGTGAATAAATTTGTTCATTAGATTCAGAATTCAAAAAGCACAAAAGTGTAGTTTTTCTCTTATCCCCCATCCTTCAGGCACACCTCAGTTCTTGTTATTACATCTTTCCAGAGGTTTTATACACACACACACACACACACACACACACACACACACAATCGCACTTTTTTTCTCTTATTTTTTCCTTGTACTCCAATTTGATCCCTCCTCTATTTGGTAGCAGAATTGATCAACAGAACTGACATTTTCATGATACTGAATCTCCCAGTCCAAGAGCATGGTAACTTCCATATGTTCAGTCTTCTTTTGTGTTTCTTAGTCATGTTTCAAAGCTTTCTTCATAATAATCTCTCACATTTTTGTTGGCTTATAAAGATTCCCATATGTTATCTTTTTTTGTAGCTGTTGTGAGCGCTAGATTCCTTCCTTGGTCTGCCACGTTAGACCTGCCTGCAGAGGACCAATGGGGGCTCCCCTGAGTCCGTGTACATCAGCAATGTAACCATAAGCCATAGGGGTGGTGATCTTGACTTCAAATTCACTGATTTCTGCAGGGAGGTAGCTAACACTTACTGAGTACCTAATATATGCCATGTGTTATGCTGGTGTTTTAAATAAATGTATAATATGTATGTGAAGCAGATGTTACTGTCCTCACTTTACAGATGAAAAATCAGAAGTTCAAGGTCACAGAAGCAGTAAACGTTTGGACTCGAGAGCCATTATTTTCTACCATAACCCTGAGAGAACTATAGCAGGCAGTAAGTTCACTTGGCCATTGTTCAATATGAAATTTTCCCTCTCTCTTGCTAATTATATTCCACTTAAATGTATTTTATTAGGTAGATCAGATGCATTACAGTTAATGTTTTTTAGATCATGAAGACAGCATACCTTTTACTAAATGATTATAAAGAAACTAAGTAATCATCCAAATGATTTCTAGATTCCATGTGTCATTTTTGTTCATGCTTTCACTATGGCTTCCCCAAATTCTCTCCTTTTCAGCATTCCCATAAATGCAGCTGGCATGTTTTCAAATCCTTCAGTGATGTCTTCATGGTACTGGATTTTACCCTGTATCAAAACAACAACAAATATAATAGATTAATTTCATATTCTAAATTATATACTCTTCTCACTGTAGCAACAAATTTATCAGTACATCATGGGAAACTTGGAACTAGGAAGTGCAGACCCGGTCCTCTTTGAACTTATAGTCATTTGGGGGGCATGACCCACATACACAGTGTATGTAACAGATTACAGCACACATAAGAGTTTAATAATAGGCGTCAGATCACAGCATAACAATACGAGAAATGTCACAAGGAAGCAATTAACTAATTTCTAAGTAAACTGAACAAAAAATTTAATAATGTAATGATCTCAGAAGAGGCGGAAGCAGATGGAGCAGGGGACATCCTTGCAGGGTATCATCTGTGTTCATCTTTCCAGTAGCCCAATGCTGTAGCACCATTACCTCTATTTGACCCCTGAAGAGGCAGAACCTGTTCAGGAAATGTAAATACGATGGCAGTCTAATATGTCTTCCCTTCAAGCCAAGATCTGTTCAGTACGTGTTTAACATTCATTTAGGAGTGTGGGAGGGAGGAGCTCATTTAGTGAAGGAGGATTTTCATTTCTCTTTTTTCTACAAGGCACAGTCTACTAAACAGAACTAATTCACATTCTCACATTATTTTAAAGAGGTCTTATGTGGAGACCTAAGTCACCTTATACTATTTTTCCCTAATGTATCCAGTGATGGTTTAGCATCCTTTATGGATTTATGGAGGGACTATTTATTTGCTTGAGGTCACTCAACTAGTATGTAGGGAAGCTGGGATTTGAACACTTAACTATCAATAGAAAGCCCCAGCTCATTCCTGTTCTTGAAGAGGCCAAGAACCTGGAAAGGGTCAAAAGCTATAATCAAAAGTTTAGAGGTTAAAAGTAGAGGGTGAATACTAATATAAAATGTTAATAATATGGGAAATTAGGATATAATAGAATACAGGGTATATGGGAACTCTCTAATCTCAGGAATTTTTCTGTAACTCTAAAACTATTCTAAAATAAAAAGTGTATTAAAAAAGGGGGGAGGGGGCTTCCCTGGTGGCGCAGTGGTTGAGAGTCCGCCTGCCGATGCAGGGGACACGGGTTCGTGCCCCGGTCCGGGAAGATCCCACATGCCGCGGAGCAGCTGGGCCTGTGAGCCATGGCCACTGAGCCTGCGTGTCCGGAGCCTGTGCTCCGCAACGGGAGAGGCCACAACTGTGAGAGGCCCATGTATCGCAAAGAAAAAAAAAAAAAAAAGAAAGGGGGAGGGATGAAAAAGAAATAAGTAGATGAGAGAGAAATTAAACCAATTCACTAGTTACTTAGAACAAAATTATAATTAGGTTCACTTTGTAGGAAGAAAGCATTTGGGACACCAGCACAGTGGTGTCTGCTGTCAGCTGTGATCATGTTTGATTTCACCAACAGGGACAAAGAGGCTACACACTGGGAACTCTAAACGCATCCCACTCTTCCCAGCTCCCTGGAAAGAGCGCAGCCCAGCACTCGGAGAGTGTTAGACTGGGAAAAACACCAAGCTCCAGGGGATGCCAGGGGAGCAGTCTATGTCTTTGAATTTGGACATGATCAGGAAGCCAGGAGTTAGGAAGTATGGTACCACTTTTTTCCTGGGAAACGAAAATAATGCCACCTTGGTTATTCAGATTTCTGTTGACTAAAACTCCACATGGCGTAAGGTGGGAAAATGATCACAGCTCAGGACAAAGCAATTGGATTCTTCCTCTGGATCTATAAGGCATGGCTATAAGACGACTCCACTCTAGGACCTGGAAGAGCCATGGCAAAATATACGCCCCTCTAACACTCATTCATCTCGACAATGTTCATCTAGTGCCTATTCAGACTATTCTGGGTGGTGTGGATACATCAGAAAACAAAATGCATGAATATTGCTGCCCTCCTGGAGGTTACATTCTCATGGGAGGGAGACAGACAATTAAGTGAATTATAGTGTATATTATGTTAAAAGATGATAATTGCTATGGATCAAAGTACGATAAGGAGGATCAACCAGTGAAGGGGGATTGCAATATAAAATAGGGTCATGTTCAAAGCTTCCTCATTCAGAAGGCAGTTTTCAGCAAAAACTTGAAGGAGGGGGTGAGAATTAAGTAAGCAGTTACAGAGAAGTGGAGGGTGTGGGGAGAGACAGTAAGCAATGAAATTAGAGAAGTAACGGAGGCCAGATAGTGTCCAGCCTCGCAGGGTTTTATTCTAAGTGAAATGGGGAGCTTTGCAGGGTTTTGAGCGTAAGATGACTTGGTGTGATTTATGCTTTAAAAGATCAGTCTGGCTGCTGTGTTGGGAATTGTCTGTAGGGGTGAAAAAGTGGGAGAGCAGATTAGAGGCCACCACAACATCCAGGCCAGACAAGATGGTGGCCTAGACCAGGATGGTGGCAGTGGAGGAGGGGAAACAGGGCAGATTCTGAATGTATCTCCGAGGTTGGGCCACCAGAATTTGCCGACAGATTAGACATGGATATGAGAGAAAGAAAGGAATCAAAGATAATTTCAGCGTTTTTGAATTGAGCAACTAAAGAGTTTGTCATAACTGAGACGGTGCGGTCTATATATAGAGCAAGTTTGGCAGGAAAGATCAAGACATTTTCGGTTTTTAACACTTTAAGACAGAGATGGAGAAGTGTATTGCACATCCAAGCACAGCTGTTGAACAGTCTAGACTAGAGCTCAGGGGAGAGATCTAGGCTGGAGACCGACAGTTGGGAGCTGTCAGCATACTGATGATATTTAAAAGCAAGAGCGTGGGGCTTCCCTGGTGGCGCAGTGGTTGAGAGTCCACCTGCCGATGCAGGGGACATGGGTTCGAGCCCTGGTCCAGTAAGATCCCACATGCCGCAGAGCAACTAAGCCTGTGCGCCACAACTACTGAGCCTGCACTCTAGAGCCTGCAAACCACAACTACTGAGCCCGCACGCAGCATCTACTGAAGCCTGTGTGCCTAGAGCCCATGCTCCGTAACGAGAAGCCACCGCAATGAGAAGCCCATGCACCGCAAAGAAGAGTAGCCCCTGCTTGCCACTAGAGAAAGCCCGCCTGCAGCAATGAAGACCCAAAGCAGCCAAAAAAAAAAAAAAAAAAAAAATAGATAAAGAAGGAAAAGTAGGGCTTTGTCCTGAAGCAAAAGAAACTGATGCAAGATGAGTGAGACACGAGAGGGACACATCCAAATGCTAGATTAGTCTTTCAGAAAGAGTGCTTCTCTGGAAGACTCACCCCAGCCATATTTCTCTTGGGTTAAGAAGTGGAGTCCTCATTTTCTCATCTTGGAAGAGGATGAAATACTGTTTCTGGGATTGTCCATGCTGATGGGGATGTGGTTTCTTTATTGCGAGTAGAAAACAAATGTGGCATGAAAGCTAGGGGAAACAAGTACTTGCCTCCGAGCTCTCCTAACAGTGAAATATGTTAGAATTTCTGGAGATCAGAGGCAGAGCAGAATCTCACTTGATTAAAATGGAATGGACAAGGCCAGCTTGTCCACGAGGCCAGATAGGTCTCAAACACCTGAGCCCTGAGCCGCTGAACTTGCAAAGACTAATTGCTTAAAAGCCTAGATCAAGTTACTGTATCCAAAATATTTGGCTGTGGTCAGGAAAATGCATCCTGGACCTCTGCTCAATTGGCAGGAAGATTTCCCAGGACGCTAACTTAGCATCAATTAGAAAAATATGGGGGGGGGGGCGGGCAAAGTCCCTAATAAGATTGCCAGGTGCACCTGGAGTGTCCTTCTTGGAGAAAGTAACATCTTTGATTTTTCACAACCCAACAGGGAATCTACAAGTGGGCCTTCCTCAGCCTCTTCCACTCCCACCCACCTGTCTCAGTGTAGCCGAGGTGTTGTTAACTAGCAGGGTTATAAGATTTCATTCCCACGAGTGAAGCCCATCATAGAACAAATAACCCATTTATTTGTGGTTGCCTGGATCCTGATGGTAATCTGGAAGATTCCTTTTTGTTCTTCTTTCTCCTTTTCTTTTGCAGCATGTGGGATCTTCCTGGACCGGGGCACGAACCCGTGTCCCCTGCATCGGCAGGCGGACTCTCAACCACTGCGCCACCAGGGAAGCCCTTTCTCCTTTTTAAAATTTTTAGACCGCAGGTAAATCTGTAATCTCACCAACAGCACAGAATCATTTGTAGCAGAAAGGACTCTGTATGAGGAGTTCAGAAGATCTGCTTTTATTTTGAGTCTGTCGCTAATAGGATTGAAAGAGTTTCTGGTCCTTTTGGCCATCCATCTCCCCATCTGTAAAATAAGAGGCCTATAGGACATCTCTTAGAAAATTGAGATTTAATGAACATAGTTCTCTAGTTGATACTGCTTTTGGACTTATTTGGGCATGGAGGTGGGAGGGGAAGGTCTCAGCATAAGAAAGTGGAGAAGCAGGGGATGGAGGGCCTGGCAGGGCACAGGAGAAGCAAAACAAGGACGTCCTAGGGATGGAAAGAAAACGCATGCCCCTTTCCCTTGTAGTGGAAATTGTCAGGTGCTGCTGCAGGAAACCGCCCGCTACTGTCTGAAGGAAATGGCAGCCTGTTTTCCCTTCACCCACATTAAGCCACCGTCTGCCCACCCCCAAACCTCCAGCACATCCCGAATATCCTGAAGAACCCTAATTTTTTACCAGCCAGGACAACACGTTCTATTTCTAAATCAAATCATGGCTTTTTACAACTTTGCAGAAAACAGTAGGTAAAAAACTAAAACTTTTAATAACTCTGTTTCTTTCATATTTTCAGCGCCTGTTATTTCTCTATGTCAAAATCCAATAGAAGCTAATTTAGCACAAATATACACAATTATATTTATAATTATTTATAATTATTTATAATTATAATTATACAATTATAAACTAAAAACTAAATTTTTAGTTTAATAAATATTTCATCAAGAATATTAGGAAATCGGGCTTCCCTGGTGGCGCAGTGGTTGGGAGCCCGCCTGCCGATGCAGGAGACACGGGTTCGTGCCCCGGTC
>NW_006775143.1:7036630-7049460 GCF_000442215.2 Lipotes vexillifer | reverse complement strand
GCTGGGCCCGTGAGCCGTGGCCGCTGAGCCTGCGCGTCCGGAGCCTGTGCTCCGCGGCGGGAGAGGCCGCAGCAGTGAGAGGCCCGCGTACCGCCAAAAAAAAAAAAAAAAAAAAAGAATATTAGGAAATCTTTTAAATACTTTGATAGTCACTGGCCTACACCATATCTGTGAATCTCCTCCTTGTCCCGTCTTTCTACACCTGTGATCATGTGTGTGAGCTCATTCCCTGGGGGAAGGGGGCCGGTTCTGTTATATGTAGAGATGGGCCCACGTATAGCAATAGCAAGTCTTCCAAATTTCTTAATCTGGGGGATAACAACGTTGGAAAACTCTACACCCACCTAAACAGACAGGGAAACAAAAAACCAAAACCTTTAAATAATCTAAACCCTAGAAGATTCAGGAGAATCATTAACTCACAATGATCATTTCACAATACTTGTTTTAGCAGCAATAACACTGATTAAATTAGCACCACAGGGCAGAAAATTGCAGTTGGAAAGAGACATTAGAAACTAGGCATTTTCATTTGACTGTAGAAATATACCTTATATAACTTGTAAATTTTACTTCCTTATAATTTGGGGTTTTCTGACCAGTTCAGTAATCTCATTGCCTTATCTAAAAGTATGGAAAAATAACTCAGAAGCCATATCAAGAACAAAGTTGCAGGACTCACATTTTCTGATCTCAAAACTTACTATGAAGCTACGTCAATCATGACAGTGTGAGAACGGAAATATAGATGAATAGTACTAAACTGAGAGTCCAAAATAAGCCCTTACATTTATAGTCAACTGATTTTTGACAAGAGTGCCAAAACAATTCCACAGGGGAAAAAACAGTCTTTTTAACAAATGGTGCAGAACATCTGACATCCACATGGAAAAGAATGAAATAGGACTCCTCCCTTACACGATACACAAAAATTAACTTAAAACGTGTCATAGACCTAAATGTAAGAGCTAAAACGATAAAACTCTTAGGAAAAAAGCATAGGAGTAAACCTTTGTGACCTTGGATAAGGCAAAGGCTTCTTAGACATGACACCAAAAGCCTAAGCAACAAAAGAAAAAATAAATTGGACTTCAGCAAAAATTTAAAACTTTTGTGTTTCAAAGGACACCATCAAGAAAGTGGAAGAAAAAAAAAGGAAAGTGAAAGCAACTCGCAGAATAAGAGAAAATATTTGCAAACCCTATACAGGAGATATTATTACTAATGATCCTCATTGTAAGTATATTCCGTAATTGAGAACTGGACTACTTGCTAAAATTTATTTATAACCCCAATACTCATAGAGCTTTCCCTGGTCATTTGCAGACATACACAGAGTGGCTAGTGGCAAAAGAGACACAAAGTTCCCAACTGAGGTCAAAAAAGGCCAAGGGTCTGCCTTCTATTTTCAGCTCTCATACCAAGATTACCAGAGGATGAAGACAGTAGGGGGCAGTGCAGAGCGGCTCAAGAAGCTCCAGCTCTGGGGCCAGCTGAATGGAGTATGAATCCCAACTGTGGGAGGATTAGTCCTGGGGCAGCCTCAGACAAGTTACTGAACACTTTTAAACAAAATTTTCTCTTTTAAAATAAAAGAAGTTATAGGAAGGACTAAAGATTGTAATCTATGTAAGATATGTGCATGTGTGTGCACACTTCCAGTAGGAGCAATGGTTCAGTGTTTGTGGTGACTTTATAGAACATAAAGTTCTATAGGAACTTACAGACCAGGAATACTGAGAATTGACTGTATCTGATAAGGGACTTGGGTCCAGAATACAGAAAGAACTTTGACAACTCAACAAATAACCCAACTGAAAATGGTCGAAGAATATGAGCAAACATTTCTCCAAAGAAGACATACAAATGGCCAATAAGCACATGAAAAGATGCTCAACATCACTAGCCATTGGAGAAATGCAAATCAAAACCACAACAAAATATCACTTCAAACTCACTAGGATAGCCACAATCAAAATGACAGATAATAAATGCTGCTGAAGATTTGGGGAAATTGGAGCCCTTTAACAGATTGCTGGTGACAATGTAAAATAGTGCAGCCATTTTGCAAAACAGTATGGCAGTTCCTCAAAATATTAAACGTGGAGTTACCATATGACCCAACAATTCTGACTGTAGTCAAGAGAAATGAACACATATATCCACACAAAAACTTGTACATGAATGGTCATAGCAGCATTATACATAATAGCCGAGAAGTGTGAATGACTCAATTGCCCATCAACCAACGGATGGATGAATAAAATGTGATATATCCATACAATGGAATATTATTTGGCCATAAAAAGAAATGAGGGACTTCCCTGGTGGTGCAGTGGTTCAGAATCCGCCTGCCAATGCAGGGGACACGGGTTCGATCCCTGGTTCAGGAAGATCCCACATGCCGTGGAGCAAATAAGCCCATGTGCCACAACTACTGAGCCTGTGCATCTAGAGCCTGTGCCACCGCAATGAGAAGCCCATGCACCACAACGAAGAGTAGACCCTGCTCGCCACAACTAGAGAAAGCCCGCACGCAGCAACAAAGACCCAAAGCAGCCAAAAACAAATAAATAAATTTATTTAAAAAAAAAGAAAATGAAGTAACATTGTAAATCAACTATATTTCAATAAAATTTTTTTAAAAAAGGAATGAAAAAATGATACGTGCTACAATATGGATGGACCTTGAAAACATGCTAAGTGTAAGAAGCCAGTCACAAAATATCACTTTTGGGGGGACAAAGGGGAGTGACTGCTAATGAACACAAGCATTTCTTTTCAGGGTGATGAAAATGTTCTCAAATTGTGGCAAGGGTTGTACAATTCTGTGAATACACTAAAAATTACGGAGTTTTATGCTTTAAACAGGTAAATTATACCTCAATAAAGCTGTTTTTTAAAAAAGCATATGTGCTTTCCTCATATATTTTTAGATGGAAACTCTAGAAGTAGATTCCCTCATATAGTACTTTGTTGCTTTGCTAGTAAATCAGATATTAAGTCCAATTTGTACTTACATTATCAAAATCACAATCATAACCCTCAGGAGAGGCTTTTTGCAAAGTTTCTTCCAGAGACTTTACTGTTTTGTAGTTAAAGGCAACATCAAATCCATACTTTTCAAGGCAGGCAACCCTTTTGTCAGACCCTGCTGCTCCAACAACTTTGCAGCCCTAAATGGGGAGAAAAATGGAAACCATTTATAAACCACAAGCATGGGCCAAGTCTATCCTCCTCGTCTAGAATGGCCAGGTTCCTCCAGAACACCCTGCTAGGTGCTGAGCCACATATATAATGGGCCAACAGACCCCCTAGGCGAAATTCGTCCCTAAACTAGGCTATGATACAACCCAACCATCACTTCAGCTTGCCTCTGACCACCCCACCGATCCCTCCTATGTTTAGGTGGTTTGCAGCTCATTTCAACCTGCTGGCTTGACTCTCCTGTTTCTTTATACTGGGGCTTCTCCCTTGCAATGACTTGCATGCTATCTCTTGGTGCAGTGACTCTTTAGACTATAATTTTGGCTCTGCCCTGGGACTCTCATATCAAAGACAGCCCTCCTGGTAACTGCCCCATGTTCTGTGATTTGGCCCAAAGCATTGGACTAGGTGCTACCTAATCATAGAGGAACTGGAGTGCATTCTGAGAAGCACTTTCAGGTTGAGACTAGAGATTATATAGGTACATAGAGAGTAGATCTTCAGAAAGCTCTCTTCTATTCTGAATGTATCGTGAAGACCAGAATATCAGCCTCTGTTTACTTTCAATTGGGGAAAGGCCTTTGGGTTCATACATGTATCTGTACAAACAACAGCCATATACTTTTTCCATTCCTTCATGATTCAAGAAAAAACAATTTTGCAAAATCTCTTATCCTTGGTCCTTTTGCCTTCTAACCTTATACTCTCATAAGATGATCTCATTTACTCTTAAGACCTCACTACCACCTTCATGCAGATGATTCCCTTGTTTATTAACTCCAGCCATGCCTCTCTCCTGAGTTCCAAATCAGTATTTCCAACGACCTATAACAATCTTCACTTGGAGAGCCTAAGGGGCCTCATAATCAATGTGTCTAAAATGGAATCTTTTTTTTTTCCTTGCTTCTTACCTGTTGTTCCTCCTCTATTCTCTACTGTAGTGGGTGATACCATGCAGTTATCCAAACCTGAAACATGTGGGTCAAAGGAGATGCTTTCCTTTCTCTTGTTAGCCACATCCAATCACCAGGTGTTTGTCCTTTTTCAACAAATATCCTTAAAAGCTGCCTCTGACGTCCCATCTTCACTGTCAGGGTATCACAATTTTCATCTGAATTATTGTAAGAGCATCCTAAACTGACTTCTTGTTTCTAGTATTGTGTCCCTATGAACTATTCACCTCCCAGGGTCAAAAAGATTTCTCTAGGGCTTCCCTGGTGGCGCAGTGGTTGAGAGTCCGCCTGCCGATGCAGGGGACGCGGGTTCGTGCCCCGGTCCGGGAAGATCCCACATGCCACGGAGTGGCTGGGCCCGTGAGCCATGGCTGCTGAGCCTGCACGTCCAGAGCCTGTACCCTGCAACGGGAGAGGCCACAACAGGGAGAGGCCCGCGTACCACAAAAAAAAAAAAAAAAAAAAAGATTTCTCTAAAATGCAGAATTAATCATGTCATTCTTCTAAGGATTAAGCACAAACTTCTTAGCATGGCAGTCTCTAATGGAGTTTCTAAAAGAATAGGTTTAAGAATGAGTCCTATCAGGACTTCCCTGGTGGTCCAGTGGTTAAGACTCTGCGCTTCCATGGCAGGGGGCACGGGTTTGACCCCTGGTTGGGGAACTAAGATCCCACATGCTGCATGGCACAGCCAGAAAAAAGAAAAAGATAAGAAAAGAGAGAGAGACGGCTCTTCCCTAATTAAAAAATACGTCCTATCAAATTTTTGAAATAAAAATCCCTTGAAGTTTTAATAAAACATTTAAAATTTGAATTTTGGAAGTATTACTAACTCATTTTGTAAGTCTAGCATAACCCAAAGCTAAACACTGATAAGTTCCAAACAAAAAAACTTTAAACCAAACTCACCTATGAATATAGATGCAAAAATTCTATATAAAATGTTATTAAATCAAATCCAAAAGTATAAATTCATAATACACCATTGGTAAATAACGATTATTTCAGAATGCTATTATGCTTTAACATTAGAAAACTAATGTAATTCCTTAACTGCAAAATTTGCAACCTGTATGACAGCCTCATCTCTTTATTTGTATTCCAAGCTCCCATTAGCACTGGAGACCAGCCCAAACCCTTGGCTGCTGGTTGTAGTCCTGTACTCATCTGTATTCTTCCTAACTCTTCCCCCAGAAACTAGATCCTGAATCCAACATCCAGCCTCTGGCAAAGGATAAGCCAAACCAGATCACCTTGGAACATTTCCACTATGTGATACATCCTGACCATGTGTGAGCTGCCTGATGTCTTGTACCCCTACCATCAAATCAGATCTCTTGAGCACAGACACCTGTCCAGATCAGAGGCAATGTTTCCATGCCCTGCATGCCTCCCATGAGTTAGGTCCCAAGCTGAGGCCCCACCGCTCTGGGCTGACTGCAGTAGCCTTTGCAATGGGGCCGTGTGGGTGATGACTCTTGGTTGGCTGATCTCAAGTCCCTCTTTTAATTGTTGGGGGCAATCATGAAGAAAGGAGGAAATGTTCGGTAAAAACTATGAAAATAGTTACTGCTTACAAATTCACTACTCTAGCAGAGGCCATTCCTGACTTGAGACCTGCAGTGGTATCAAATTACAATGTTCAGGTCATCTTTGCTGTGCCATTTTCCCCATTCCCCCCGTTTCTCAATCATTCCTAATCTCCAGCTTCTCAACGAAATCGACTAGTAGACCGAAGTCCCTGAGACGACAAAAGGTCTGCTGTGTTCACCTCTGCATTCCCAGGGCACACTGTGGGCTCTGAGTAAATGTTTGTTAGGGAGGAAGACACTTACCTTGAGCTTAGCGATCTGCCCCACAACGGAGCCCACTGCTCCTGCGGCCACGTTAACCAGCACCGTTTCTCCACCCGGCATACCACAGATGTCAAGCAGGTCAGAGTAGGCTGTTAGGCTAAGGGAAGAAAAGTAAGGCTATGGGGATAAATTTGTTTCTTTCCCCTATATCTCATTTATATATACCCTGAAGGCCTTCTCAGCAGCTCAGTGCCATGGGTCCAGGTAAAAGACAGAAAATATAGGAAATGGATATTACTAGCCACTAATGGTCCACCTCCTCCTTCTTTACCTCCAGGAGAGGAAAAAAGATGATGGGAACTAGGGAGGGAACAGAGAAGTGGCTGGAAGGAGGGAAGCATCCTGTCCACCCCCAGGCCAAGTTTCAGAGGTGAAAGAAAATAGATCCCCTTAAGCTGTAGGGATCCAAGAACAGAGAGCTTATGCCTCATTCCTATGTAAGTTCTAGGGAGATGCTGAGCTTCGTGGGGAAAGCCTCCATGACATCATAAACAGATATAACACTATATGGTGTCTAGGCCTGAGAGGGTCAGGAAGAAACACCTTGAACTTCCCATGGCTCCAGAGTGGTATGAAAGAACATCTGCAATCTCCCCATCTCATCCCTAGTGAGATGCCAAAGTCAGCTTGCAGGGAAACGACTGGGCCTGCAAAGATGCAGCTCACAGCACCAATGGGGATTATTAGGTCAAGAAACCACCACACTTCAGTGGATTTCCAGCTTGGAAGGGGATGTGGCTGAGGACTCAATGAGAAAAGTTACACTTTTTTTTTTTTTTTTTCTCTCACCGCCGCAGCCTCTCCCGTTGCGGAGCACAGCCTCCGGACGCGCAGGCTCAGCGGCCATGGCTCACGGGCCCAGCCGCTCCGCGGCACGTGGGATCTTCCCGGACCGGGGCATGAACCCGCGTTCCCTGCATCGGCAGGCGGACTCTCAACCACTGCGCCACCAGGGAAGCCCGAGAAAAGTTACACTTTGAGAGGGGGGACCAACGCACAACTAAGATCAAGAGCAAGAAGTTGTTGTCCCTCCTTTACTGGGTTTGTGTTAGCCCTGGGAGCTTTGCATCAACCCTACGGAGAAGACAAAGGAAATTATGAGTTTTAAACCTGAAATGATGGGAGAAATCACTGGCTTAACGGAGGTTTTATTTTATTACACCAGCTTGAGATAGAAATGAAATACAGGAGTAGAAAAATTTTAAGTTCTATTTTTGCTCCCCTGAGTCTGAGCCCATGAAATCTATACTCATTAGGGTGATTGTTAAGCCACTGGCAAAATTTCAGACAATTCACATAAAGTCATTTCTGTGTAAAACAAACTACACGTTGGTGTGACTTAAGCTTATTCAGCCTTGACTACATTTGAGGGCTTGTTAGAGTTGGGCGTTGAAGGGAAAGCAGTGAAAGGCAAACAGCACTTTTTCTGGGGAGCCAAATATCTAATATTCCCTTAACCCACTGTTTTCAAAAGATGGAAGGAACACCACCTGTCTCAGAATAACCTGGAGCTTTATTAAAAATTTAGATTCCCAGACCCTGCCTCAAACCCACTGATTCAAAAATACTGGGATGTGGATATATGAATTTGAATAGGACTCTAGGTGATTCTTATGAATGCAAGCAACTGAGAACCACCGCCTTAATGAATGCTGATATCAGAGTATGCTAGGCAAGTTAGCCTAACTCCCAAAGAGAAGCAGAAGGTACATTTTCAGATTGGGTCATTCCACCCACGACAGCCTGTACACCCCCTCTCCCAATCACCCACAACAGCCCGTACACCCCCTCCCCCAATCACCCACGACAGCCCGTACACCCCCTCCCCCAATCTCCTGTCTAGATGTCTGCAAAATCAGCTTTCAGTTAGACATACTGACCTAAGATGTACAAGGTCTTTCCCAAACATCACCTCCTTTTAAAAGTAAAATGGAGATAGGATGAAGAAGCCAGCAGTAAAGAAATCCTAGAGGGAAAATGAAAGGTATGCTTTGGATGAAGGGGGACTGGGTAGAATCAACAGGTTGGTAGAGCAAAACACTTGAACTCTTCCAGCTTAACAAGAAGACAGAGATCCTATAGAAGGAAATAATGCAATACTTTGGGAGGATGTTAAATCTTTGGAGCCTGGACAGCTGAAAGACCCTAGGTTTCAAAGTTCAACCTCTTTTATAGTTTATAGCAGAAGTTCCAGCATTCTGGAAGGGTTGACCCATCCCACTGGTAAGGGCGCATAATGGCAGGAATTGTCAAAGAATTGGGGGTGTGTTGCTCATGGAGGCTAGAAACATGGCATATGTAACCCCTCCCCCTCACTCTTTGAGAACCACTGGTATGAAGCTGATTATGTGGAGTAGAAACACACTCCTTAGGGGCTTGAAATGGGTGAATGAGAAATATACCCACAAATGAATACATTATCCTCTGTTTTTAGAATTCACATCTCCTAATGTTTTACCAATTACTTTCTCTCCAGCTAAGTCATGGGAGACTGGCTCCTTGGTTTCCTCATGTCCACTTTCACCCCCATGCTCCTACCCCCAGCTCACCATTTAGAGAAGGATGGGTGGGATAACAAGGTGGGAAAGGAAGAGCTCTCACTAGTAGAGGGTACAGACAGGCAGGACAGACCCGAAAGGCTGTCATTCTGTTTAGTGCGTTAGGCATCCTCTAATTTCACAATGTTGTCTCTTGGCTCTGGCAATTCTGAGGAGCTCAAATCCTGTGTGTTATATGAACTTGGGGGGTATGGGACTGGTTTTGCTGGAGGCTGATCATTTGGGGATACATATATTTCCGTTTCATTCTTTAGAAGTCCCTCAAAGGGTGAAAAGAAAGAGGGAGGAAGGGTGGGAAGAAGGAATGAAGAAAGAAAAGGATCACACAACCTGGAGAAATTACTTAGAGAAACTTTCCAGGCTAGGAAAATTTGGGGGACTTCAAAGGGAATTCAGGTGACCTTGCTTCTCCAGGACATAAGAGGAAAACTTGAGGTGCAAAGTGCAGCTGGGCCCTGGAGGGCAGACACAGGATGAACTGACCAGGAGTCCTCCTGAGGGATAAGGCCAAGAGACACTTGAGTGTTTTAAGTCTGCAGCACACTGACTGTACAACTATACTGTGATTCATCTCAGTTATTTAAACTTCAGATCCCTGACACCTTTGGAAACTCAGATGTGGAAAGGAGGTGAGGTATCAGAGACAGTACAGAAAGGCCAAGGTACACTGACCTCTTTTTCCCTTTTTAAACTCTGAAATGGAGGCAGACATGAGTGAGGGGTGAAGCCAAGACCTTTCCAGGGACAGGAGGAGCTGGCTTCTTTGTGTCACACCGTTTACCAGAGGCTTGAGAGGGACTGTGCTGCCTCTCCCTCCCATGCTGCCCCTCACTGGCACTTTCTCTTTGTACCTGATTTCCCCTCTCTCTCCTTCAGTCCCAAGGTTAACTCTAGCCCCTCTTCTTCCCTTCTTAGTCCCATCATCCTTTCTAATCAGCCTCTGAGCCTAGAACGTCTCGAGTCTCTTCTCGTTGATCAAGTTCTGGACCAACCATTTTGGAAAACCAGGATATCAGGTATTCAAATGAGTGAAATAAACCCATGAAACTCACCTGGGCATGCCAACCGTTCCCAGAACCAAAGACAGTGGTAACGTGTCCGGCCACTCTGCAAGCAGCTTTTCCAGGTTTTTCCCATCAGAAATGGAGCGCGCCGTCCAGCCGGAAGGAGCCACTACAGTAGTTCCTATTGGGAAGGCTGAGTTTTTACTTTCCACAACCCTGAAAGAGCACATTCAGACACGGGAAACCCCTTTCCTTTCAAGTGAGTCCGATGCTGCATGCTTAGTGGCCACAAAGGGGTACTGAGTTTCATGTTCCGTGATTTAATATCCTACCACATCTCTCCGTCTGAATTCTTAGCCATTGGTGTCTGCTCTTCAAGAAAAAATATGGGCCCTCAGAGAGGAATTCTCAGCTGGTCCAGCATCTGTCCCTGTCATCACTCACTCTTCTCTCTAAGCAAGAGGTGTTCATCCTCTGGCTCGAGGAAACCTGGACACCAGCCTCTTCTCTTCTTCAGAGGCTACCCTCCATTTCTTAGCCCTTCCTCTCTTTTGAATCCTCAACATTCTCCTCTCTTACTGTCCCTTTCTTACAATCTCATCCTATCTCTACCTCGTCTCTCTCTCTCTTCTTCTTTTAACAGCCAAGTTTCTTCACTTCCTATTCACTTGATAACCCAATGCAACCTGCCTTCCACCCCCACTGTTGGAAGCAGCCTAAACGTCCATCAAGAGAGGAATGGATAAAGAAGATGTGGTACATATATACAATGGAATATTACTCAACCATAAAAAGGAACAAAACTGGGTCATTTGTAGAGATGTGGATGGACCTAGAGAGTGTCATACAGAGTGAAGTAAGTCAGAAAGAGAAAAACAAATATCGTATATTAACACATATATGTGGAATCTGGAAAAATGGTATAGATGACCTTATTTGAAAAGCAGAAATAGAGACACAGATGTAGAGAACAAACGTATGGACACCAAGGGGGAAAGGGGTGGGGTGGGAGGAATTAGGATATGGGGATTGACACATACATACTATTGATACTATGTATAAAAGAGACAACTGACGGGAACATACTGTATAGCACAGGGAACTGTACTTAATGCACTGTGGTGTCCTAAATGGGAGGGAAACCCAAAAGGGAGGGGATATATGTATATGTACGGCTGATTCATTTTGCTGTGCAGTAGAAGCTAACACAACATTGTAAAGCAACGATACTCCAATAAAAATTAATAAAAAAACAAAACAAAAAAACATAAGCCAGGTACCACTGGGTACTTGTTACCCAAAACACGACACACAAAAAGGGATGCTAGTCAACATTTGAAAACGTATTTTTCACTTTAGATTTTTTTTTTTTTTTTTTGTGGTACGCGGGCCTCTCACTGTTGTGGCCTCTCCCGTTGCAGAGCACAGGCTCCGGACGTGCAGGCTCAGTGGCCATGGCTTACGGGCCCAGCCACTCCGTGGCATGTGGGATCTTCCCGGACCAGGGCACGAACCCGTGTCCCCTGCCTCGGCAGGCGGGCTCTCAACCACTGCGCCACCAGGGAAGCCCTCACTTTAGATTTTAATCGCTACCAATCAACTATGAAAAAAATTATTTAAAAGAATGATGGCTGCATTGTTTACCTAGGCAAAAAGTTACTGAGTCAGTGGCCAGTGAAAGCGTTTATTCTCTCCTCTCCCTGAACTGTTTACTAAGTACACACGTTTGAGTCGACTGCAGGTTACCTAAATTAAAAGAATATAGGTAAAGGAAAGGCAAGAAAACCTAATTTTAGTCTTAGCGTCTTTCTCTACCCAAATTATTTGCCAGTAGTGAAATGGAGAATTTCGAGCTTGGCTTCTTTCTTCTTTTAAGTTTTTGGGAAGGAATTCTGGTAACAATGAGAGGTAAATTGTGCACATGAAGATAGGGGATGGTTGTAAAGTAAAGGGGCCAGTTTAATCCCTCACTGCTCTGCTCAGACTTTCGCCTGAAAAAGATGAGCATCCGTGAATCCCATCACTGACATCCTTCTGGGAGAAACAGGGGGAAGCCATAGCGTTTTGAATCAGCTGGATATTTTAAAAGATTGACCACATCAAAGTAGAGTCCAATGCACAACATAAGAAGTTTCTGGAGGAAAATAATACCTCATATAAGGATCCACGGTGAAGAACAAAGCTTCCAGCAGGACCTCTACAAAATAAAGCATTCCACAGGCAATTAGAAACCCTGGCTTGATGCCTTGTCTCTGGCCTTCTAAATAAACACTGACAATCTCTCTGCTTCAGGGTTGCCCTCTCATCTGTGCTTTCTATTGAAGAGCCAAGAAGAGCTCTCACCTTTGGCTCAGTTCAGTTAATAAAAGTAAAAATTATTTTTTAAATTTTTAAATAAAATTTAAAATTATGTTTATTTACTCAGCACTCGCTCCATGCTTTACATAGATTATTTCATATGATGTTCTGAACAATTATTGTTTCCATTTTATTTAAGCTTAGGTTAAGTATCTCGACCAGGGCCACATTTGTAACCACTGTGTTACAGGGCTCACATAGGGCTTTATTACCAGCCTCAGTTAGTATTAAAAAAATACACGCATTTTGCTGGAGTGACCGTCATGCACCCATCCTCTGGAATTTTGCTTCTGAGTTTTGGTTATCCCAACCTAGATGGGATCGATAACTTTGCCATGCTACTTGATTGCATGCCCTTTTCTCAAAGCTTACCTACCTGAAAATAGCCCTTAGAGACACCCTTTAGCACGTGCTCTGCAAAGCTTATCTCCAAACACGTGATGGGATGTGTCGCCATTTCTCTCCCTTCAATTTCTGCAGGGATATTGTCTGCTCACAGGGATAGTCTGAGGTCTTCACACTGCTGCTAGGCAGTTCTTACCCTACTGTCATCGTGGGGCTCACTGGGACAGAGAGGAAATACTCCCCATGGGCTGGCAAAAGTCAGGAAGAACAATGCACCCAAGCATGCGTCTCAATTACCAAGGGAAGTAGAGGGATCTTCTAACATGACATCGAGGCTTCACACACACAGCCTTGAGAAGGTCTCTGCGGCTGTTTGCAAAAGGGCCACAGATACCACCCATCCCTGTGTGCGGGCTTCTTTGCCGTCCTCCCATCAAGAAGTCTACTGCCACACCTTGAATCTGGGCTTGCTTTGATGAACATCATATTAGCAAAGATGATATAAGTAGAGGCTTGAAAAGTGCTTGCATATTGGATCTTGCCAATTCC
>NW_006775143.1:7035376-7036617 GCF_000442215.2 Lipotes vexillifer | reverse complement strand
CTGCTGCTCTAGATTTATGAAATCACAGTGAAAACAAAGAGCTCAAACCAGCCAGCTAGAAAGGCCACATGGAGAAGTGAGGCGTGCACCTGAGCAGAAAGCCGGCTAACATGACGTGTGAGTGATGACCACCCTAAGTTAACCATTTAGCCCAGATGAGAAGGCCCACCAACTTAACCCAGCCCAAACTGCCAACCCACAGAATTGTGAACTAATAAATGATTGTTGTTTGAAGTCACTAAATGTGGAGGTAGTTTGTTATCCAGCAAAGGCAAACTGATATAGTCTCTTCCAACTCAAATCTAATGAGCATGACTTACCTCTATTTTTTAAGGGTGGGAGTTCGACTGTCTTCAGTTCAAAGTCACTATTAGTAGGGTGGCCTACAAAGTGCTTCCTCAGGGTCCAGCTCTTAGCATGAACCATCCTGAAGCTCCTAGAACACAGTAAACATGTAGTCAATGCCATGAAGTGACTGGATTCTTATGGCTCCCTAAGTGTTGCACTGAGGCCAGACAGCAGGGTCTACCCGTCATCAACGTTACCATTATCATTTAACATCAATCACGTTTATTTAGTAGTATTCAGTTTCTATTGGTGCATTAAGCACGTCATACTTATCATCTCATTTTACCCTCATAATTTCCCTATAAGATAGGTATTATTATCATTGCCAGTGCACAGTTGTGCAGAAGAGGACACTGAGGCTACCTTAGAAATCTCCAAGGCAAGGAACAATGTTAACCCACACAAATTCTTCCTGGCCACTGCTAAGGTTTCACTAGGGCACTGAACAACTACCTGGAGTGCAAATATTCCATTTCTCTCCTCATATGAAGCAAATTCTAAGAAAAAGCATCAAACACAAAGAACCGACGTCCATGCACATCTTTTCAAAGGGCCAGAGCGCTGCGTTCTAAGGCAAGCAGTCTCAGGAACACCTGACAACCGCCGGGTGGCGCTGCGCTCAGCCCCATTTTCAGGCGCGAGTTTTCTTTGGCACCAACGGGGAAATCAGGGTCTGTTTGGGTTTAAACTTGCCTGCAGACAAGGCCAAGAGAAGATGATTCAGGCGGCCCTGAGCTCTCAGGACATTTTGCTTGGAGCGATCGAGGTGGTTCGACCCGAAACCTTACTGTTCCTACTTGTCTTTTTTTTCCCAAAAAAGGCAGCCGCTGAGAATTCTGGACTCGCCATAAGTCCAGAAGCACCCGTGGAAAGGGCGCGACTGCAGAGGCAGG
>NW_006775143.1:7033296-7035350 GCF_000442215.2 Lipotes vexillifer | reverse complement strand
CCCCCCCCCCCCCCGCTAGAGGAAGGGGGCCAGGTGGGCTGCCCGGCCCAGGCGCACTCGCCCCCGGATCCCACCTCCTCGCCGCGCCCATACCCGTCCGTTAAATGAATTCCGACCCCTGCCTTTCTTCCCCTTCCACACTTGTCCCACTTTTGTAGTCCCGCAAGTTCCTTCGCCAGCCCACTCCCAGGTGCAGGCAGCTATGCCAGGCACCCAAATACTGCCAGGCCACGCCCTTCCCTCCTGCAGCCGTCTCCGATCTCTCCAAGAACCTGCACGGGCCCGGAAGCATCGGTCCGGGCGTCCTGCTTCCAAGTTTCTTCCGAGGGCAAGACGCAGAGGTTACTCAGCACTAGGAGAGGGCGAGCAGCACGCAAACGCTCCGCCACGGGGGAGTCTAGATTCTAAAACTGTGGGGTGGGGATATTTAGTTACCAACGTCCGCAGGCTCCATTACCTAAAGCAGGGAGTTGGGACTGCGCAGCGGAACTCCGGGAGCCGGGGTTTACGGCCGGTCCCAGGAGAGGGTGGGGTTTCCCCCAGGGCGCGGCTGCTCCTGGAAGCGTGTGGGCAGCGGCCCGGGGATGGTCACAGGAGGGAAACCCAGGGATCGAGGACCGTGTGTGTGTGTCTCGGAGCCCTGCCCGGGTACGGTGGTACTATACCTGCACCAGTGTCCTAACTGGAAACCCGCTGGAAGATGCTGCGTGGGAGAACGAGCCGCGGCCCCCGTCGCTCAGGCAGGGCGCAGGGGGACGAAGGCGGGGTCCCCCAGAGGCCGCGGCCGGGGGGCTCCGCCTCAGTCCCGCAGCTTGCCCGGCGTCCACGCCCCGACCCTGGCACTCGGGTGCTGGCCCCGTGCCCGCCTGCCCCCAGTCTCCCTGATGAACACCTCTTTACCCTGCAAGAGCCAATTCAAGGCTCACCTACTCTGTGAGTCTTTCTCAGACTCTGCCGGGCAGGAGTGAGCGCCCCTGCAGCTAGGGCGCCCCACCCCGCCGCAGCCCTGCAACACCCAGCCCTTGGTAGGGCCTTTCCCCGGCGACTCCAGGAGGAAAGGTGGATCCAGGGAGGCGGTGTGCGCAAGGCAAAGGTGCCCGGGCTCGGTTCCAAGCCTGCGCCCACCACTTCCTAACGGTGCAGCTCTGAATGAGCTACTTAACCCCTTCGTGCCTAATTGACCCATCTGCAAGATCGGGATAAGAGTAGTGCTTTATGAAGATTAAGTCTTTTTTTTTTTTTTTTTGCGGTACGCGGGCCTCTCACTGCTGTGGCCTCTCCCGTTGCGGAGCACAGGCTCCGGACGCGCAGGCTCAGCGGCCACTGGCTCACGGGCCCCGCCACTCCGCGGCATGTGGGATCCTCCCGGACCAGGGCACGAACCCGTGTGCCCTGCATCGGCAGGCGGACTCTCAACCACTGCGCCACCAGGGAAGCCCGAAAATTAAGTCTTTTTAAAGAATAAAATGAGTTAACACCAAGTGCTTAGACTAGTACTGGCGCGTGGTAAGCTCAATAAACGCTAGATCCCGGTAACAATCTTTGACTTCCCCACTGGCTCTGAGTCAGTCCCAGGCACCCCACACTGCCTCATTCAACTGTATACCCGCAACTCCAAGCCCAATCCTGGTCGGTCATATAAACAGTGAAATAATGCAAAGATGTTTAAAGAACACTGCCCCTTCTCCTGCATTACCCTCTCCGAAAGGTAACGGATGTGACAAGCCCAGTGTTGACCCTTTCCCTCTCTTCTCCACAGTCGTTCAGACATATACACTTAGAAGTTTCCCCACCCCGTTTTCACAAACACGTGATCATTCTAAAGCTGGTACTCTGCATCTTATTTTTTTATTTTCCCAGACTGAAAATCTTAGGCCTGGGTTATCTAAATCAGGGATAGGATTCTTTTTAACAAGGCACTGAGTGAAAGATTCAGAACTCCAAGAGGATAGCATTAAGTAATATCAGATGTTAGCTATACAGTATTGCCAGATTCGCAGGAAAGATTGCTGGCTTCAAAAACTTTCCACAAAAGAGTTGAAAGAAATCTGGAT
>NW_006775143.1:6985850-7033286 GCF_000442215.2 Lipotes vexillifer | reverse complement strand
AAGAGTGTATATTGGATTGCTAGGGCTGCCATAACAAAACACCATAGACTCGGTGGCTTAAACAACAGACATTTATTTCCTCATGGCTATGGAGGCTGGAAGTCCAAGATCAAAGTGTTGGCAGGTTTGGTTTTTCCTGAACCCTTGCTCCTCGGCTTGCAGATGGCGGCCTTCTTTCTGTGCCTTCACATGGCCTTTTCTCAGTGCACATACATCCCAGGTGTCTCTCTCTCTTCTTTAAGGACACCAATCATATTGGATTATAACCTTACCTAACAGTCTCAGTTGGATTTAATCATCTCTTTGAAAGCCCTGTCTCCAGGGACTTCCCTGGTGGCACAGTGGTTAAGAATCCGTGGGTTCGAGCCCTGGTCCAGGAAGATCCCACATGCTGCAGAACAACTAAGCCCGTGTGCCACAACTACTGAGCGTGTGCTCTAGGGCCCGCAAGCCACAACTACTGAAGCCTGCGTGCCTAGAGCCTGTGCTCCGCCACAAACAGAAGCCACTGCAATGAGAAGCCCACGCACCGCAACGAAGAGTAGCCCCCGCTCACCTTCCTGTAGCAATGAAGACCCAAAGCAGCCAAAAATAAATAAATTAAAAAAAAAAAAGCCCTGTCTCCAGATACATGGATTAGAGCCCACTCATATGATCTCGCTTAAACTTAATTACCTCATTAAATTCCTATCTCCAAAAATGATTATATTCTGAGGTTCTAGGTTTGGGGTTTCAACATATGAATTTTGGGAGAACATAATTCAGCTCATAACAGAGTGTATGGGTAAAGTGTGGTGGATGTACACTGGGAGGTATTACGCAGCTATCAGAAGCACTGGGTTAGATGGACATAGAGCAGCTATCAGAAGCACTGGGTTAGATGGACGTCCACTACCTGGATGGATCCTAAAAACACAATGCTGCATGAGAAGAGAAAGGAACAGAAAGAAGTGTGTGACCCGATACCACTTCTATAAACTAAAAGTATGAGCCCTTAGTGCACATTATGCAAGAACATTTACAAAAAAGACAAACTACATATTAAATACATCACAATAGTTGCCTATGGTATCAGAAGGAGAATAGTAGGGAATGGGGATTGCTTTTTAAAGGCACATAAATTAATGAGAGACAGAGGGAGAGAGACAATTTGGCAGACCAGTGGTGATAATACACTGTAAACTCTGATGAGTATGAAGAACTCAACCCGCTGGCCCTCAGTCCAAAATGAAATACGCGCAGTGAGGAGAGGAAATCAAGACACCCCTCCCCCATCTTCTTAGCAGAGGGTAGAGAGAGGTTTTGCTACAGTCCAGTGCCATGGACACAAGACAACCTGCTTCCCTCTTTTTATCTGAGACATTGGCCCAAGTGGTGACATCCAGTTGCAACATATGCTTTCCCATTTGGGGCTCAGAATATATATGGTTTCCTCTATTCTCTAACAGAAATATTGCAAAGTAACCAAAGTAATAAGTATGTACACTTAATGGCAGAGAGCCAGATATAAAGACTTTGAAAAAGATTTCACACCTGGTATATCCAGTGGCAGACCATGTTGGTTGCCTGTCCAATATCCAATATCCTCTTTGTCCTTCCTACATACATACCCCAATTTTGTTTAGGGTAGCCGTGTACCCAGTTAAAGAACTCTGCTTCCAGGCTCCTTTGTAGCTGGGATTTTGACATAGTTCTGGTCAATGAGACAAGCAGAAATCTAATGGGTAGGGCTTTTAGGAAACGTATTGTTTCCCAGTAAAAATAAAAAGGGAGAAACTCAATAGACATGCATCTTTTGTCCTTTGCCTCCCTTCCTGCCTGAAATGTGGAGATGCTGCCCAGTGGTGCAACAAACATTTTGTGACAATGGAGCCACTCACGACAGGTGGCAGTAGAGAAAGGGAAGAGATGTCTGGTTTCCTGAGTAGCTGCACGAGCCCGGGACTTCCTTCTTTGGACTCCTTGTTACGTGAAAACAAAAAGTGCTTTTTAAGCCACTGTAGTTTGGGTTTCTGGAACCACTGAATCCAGCCCTGACGCCCTGCAAATGGAGCAGGTGAGGCTGTGCCTCCCTGGTTCCCTGGTGAGAATTGATGAAGTCCATTCTTCTTCCAGATGAAGAGAGGAATATCATGGCAATCGGCCAGGAAGTCCCCTCTGCCTGTGAGGTGTGTTTCCAAAGCTTACCTGGCATATGTGGCATATGTGGAGTGGATTTTAGGGAAACATCTGTCACGTCCACTACACTATTAAATAGGATTGTTGTAAAGATTGTGTGACATGGGACATAAAGGACTGGCAAGTAGCAAGCCCCCTAAACATCTTCCTTCCTGTCTTCTCTATCATGACTTTTTAAGAATTAAATATTTAAAAATATTGAGCTGTGAACAAAGCACGTTTCAGGTATATCAGAGAATCAGAGATGAGAAAGACACTCTTTGTTATTGGACACTGGAAGTGTTAACAAAATCACAGGTGTGAAAATTCTTTGGAAAGCAGTAAGAATTATAGCAATAAAGTGCCTGGAACAAAGTATTCCTCAAACATTTACTCACTTTTTGTTTGTTTGTTTGTTTTTTAAAAAAACAAAACAAAACATTTACTCACTTGATTTCAAATAGAAGGTATGGATAAGATTTGGCCACACCAGGTCAAACAGGATCCCAGTCATTGTGACTCTGTCAGGCTTAATCACTGAAATTTGCCAAGTCATGGTGATTAAGCTAAGTCATGGTTGTTAAGTCATCACAGACAGAATTAGAATGTGGGGAAAAGGTCAAGGGAGAGCGTTTCCCCTTACTTTGCTCTGAGACAAAACCGAATTCAGTTCAGTCCTCCAGCCTTAGGGTTCAGAGAGCTCTGATCTAGCTAGCTGAGGGAACAATTCACTGTTAAATACAAGTAATTAGGAAGTAATAGGAGAATGCATCTTGTCAAATAATTCAGACAATACAGATGCATACAGTGTAAGAAGCAAAAGTCCTAGTTCTCTGTTTGGGGAGGATTCCTTGTGACGTTTTGCTATGGCAACGCACTTTCAGGATGGACACTCATCTCCTCTTCCTTCTCTACAACTTCCATTGCATTGGCCTGGTAAGATAATGCTTGGGAAATAATTATAAAACTGAGTAGTAATATTATTCTCATAATTGAAAGAACCCCTTAATACATGTAGGACACTGCATTTCAGGAGAGGATGATTATGCCTCTTCCCACAGTACTAGGAGATACATGGGTGCAGCACCAACTGTGAGCCTTATCCTAGAGAAGAGCTTGGTACCTAGTATTTCTTGTCCTTATAACAGTTCAGGGAAGCACTTGTTCTTATTATCTTCCTCAGAGCCTAAGGAAACTGAAGTTCTAAGAAGTAAAATAACTTAGACACAATCACATAGCTAGTCAGTCACAGGGTTGAGATTTGAATCTGAGTTAACAAGCTCCAAAGCCCCATACTTTTCACTGTTCTGTTTTACTTTCCAATACAGGCAAGACGGATTCCTCTAATAGGTAAGAGCGAATTTAGGAAAGGTCATACTTATGGGATATCTGTAAACTATGATTAGTAATGTTATTTTATTCTTTTTCTTTTTTAAAATATTTATTTATTTATTTTGGCTGTGCCAGGTCTTAGTTGCAGCACGTGGGATCTTTTAGTTGCAGCATGCGGACTTGTCGGTTGTGGCATGCAGACTTCTTAGTTGCGGCATGCAAACTCTTAGCTGCGGCAGGCATGTGGGATCTAGTTCCCTGACCGGGAATTAAACCCGGGGCCCCTGCATTGGGAGAGCAGAGTCTTACTCACTGGACCACCAGGGAAGTCCCAATAATGTTATTTTAGACATGCAAATATGTTACCAAACTCAGGTTCGGCTGCTTGCCGCTCAAAAGCCAATACTCAAGAGGCAACTGTTGGTAGAAAGGAAAGTAGCTTTAATCAGAAAACTGGGCAATCTGGGGAGAAGGTGGGCTCATGTCCCAAAACCAACTCTGAAGATTCTGCTTGGCCATGAACGTTTCTAAAGGGAAAAAGGGAAGTAATCTCAGTCACTGAGATAGGGGATCAGACTCATAGCCATCTCCCACTGCATGCAGTCTTGTTGCCTCCTCGTGATCTTTCTTTTTATGCTATCTTGTTCACACAGTTTGTTTGTGAGATTACTGAAGGTGAAGCTGGGGAAGAGACCTGGTCATCTGTTAATTACTTATTATTCATTTCTACTTCTTTGATCTATGGAAAGAACTATGGAAAGTTTGGCAAGGTATAATGTGATCAAAAGATTTGAAAGGTGTGCTTGGGCTGGAGATGAGTAGAGCATGGGGTGACTGGTTAAAGGTTAGCTACAATATAGTTTTGCTAAAGAGACAAGACAAAAGGGGCCTCCTGCAGAGAGCTCTTTCCTGCCAAAAGCTGCTTACAAATCCCCACTTGTCAGAACATGATTCCATTTCTACGGGATTATGGGCAAATAAATGTCTGTCTGCTGTAACGTCTTCATGCTGACATACGGCACTGTATTCTTAGAGTGGAACATGTTGACATGTGTCTGTAGCATCTCTTTGCTGACAATTTTAGTTGCCCGCTTACATATATGGGCAGAACAAGCTACAATTACTTTGATGCCCACAAAGATATAGATTATGAGCAGTAGTGTTAATCCCATTCTCTTAAGGCCAGTTCTTGGAATTGTGCTAGCCATACATTCAGTACTGCTCAAGATGGAACAGCTTATGTCATGGCTGCAGTCTGGTCATCATGCAGTTAGCTTTTCCCCTCCGGTGGCAGTTATAGTATCTGTAAAATGACTCCGGAATGTGCATCAGACACTGAAGAATTCTGTGATTCTATTGTCCTAATCATTAACTGTTTGAGCCTGCTCATTTAGGACTCAGGGAGGCCTGGGAGATTTTAGCTTTTCTACAAACAAGAGGCAGGGGACATGGAGGGACCTTTGTACTTGGGAGGGTCCCTGCAGGGTTCTACTCGCTTCCAAAGACACTGAACATCTTGGAATGTCACTCTCTCATCCTGGCTTTCCCTCTTAGTCCCTCTGCCATCCTCCTATCCACTTGGCTAGGGTCTGATGCAATTCTATGGCAGTCTTCTTTCTGCCTTATGATGGCAGGTGCTGGGACTGGGGCAGAGAAAATAAAAGATGAACCTGAAACATCATTTTGTACAAGTAAGAAAGTATGTAAAATATGATGGGGACACAAAAGGATAGGGGTCATGTCAAAAGGACATAGAAACCCTCTTAAAGGAGCTGCAATAGGCCAAATCTAGGACAAGCTGAACATCAAAACAAATTCAAAGAATGGCTAAACAACAGGGTCCTACTATATAACACAGGGAACTATAGTCAATATCCTGTGATAAACCATAATGGAAAAGAACATTAAAAAATAATGTATGTGTATAACTGAGTCACTTTGCTGTACAGCTGAGGTTGGCACAACTTTGTAAATCAACTATACGTTAATTAAAAAAATAAATAAAATTAAAAAACCCCACAGACATTATTATGGGCAAAAAAAAAAAAAGTATATCCTCCCCCCCAATTTAAAATTAACATATTAGCACCCATATGATTAACAATAACAATTATATGTTAATGTAATTAACATATTTTATCACCCATAAAATAAGTTACCATGAGTTCATAAATGTAGAGATAAGGAAAAGATCTTCCTTACAATAGAATATCAACTAATAAATGTGGGTGGAAAGATGGAATTAGAATGTCACCATTTTGCAACCACTGTATTAATAATTGATTCAGGCAAAAATCATGGAAGCTAGATAAGCAGGTAAAAGTTTGAGGAGTGATAGAATAAGTCTAAAAGTATCTCTTCACAAGTTATTTATTAAAGGGGAAAAGGTCACTTTACAGTAGAATAACAGGACAGATAACGGTTCAAAGTCAACATCAGTGTTGAGGCAAATGGACATCATCTTGTGCTTTCTGATACTGTGCGTCGAGCACACAACATCATTTCTGTGGTATCCTGATAGAAATGCATAACATGGATTTCATTATGAGGAAATATCAGACCAACTCCAATTGTAGGACCTTCTATAAAATAACTAGCTGGTAATCTTCAAAAGTGTCCAGGTTGAAGTCAAGGGAAAATTGAGGAATTGATTTTCTAGATTATAGGAGACTAAAGAGACATGACAATTAAATGCAGTGCAGGAAGCTGGACTGGGCTGGGGGCAGAAGGATAGCTATAAAGGGCATGACTGAAACAACTGTGAAATTTGAATATGCCCTACAGATTAGATCAAGAGTTGGCAAAGTACATATGGCCCTCTGGTCAAATCCAGCCTACTGTTTTTGCTTTTTCGGCTGCACTGTGAAGCATGCAGGATCTTAGTTCCCTGACCAGGGATTGAACCCGTGCCCCCTGCAGTGGAAGCGGGGAGTCTTAACAACTGGACTACCAGGGAAGTCCCCCAGCCTACTATTTTTGTATGGTTTGCAAGCTGAGAATACTTTTTACATTTTAAAAATTTGCTGTTGTGAAAAATGTAACAAAATTTACCATTCTAACCATTTTTAAGTGTATAGTTCACATTATTGTGTAACAGATCTCTAGAACTTTTTCATCTTGGAAAACTGAAACTCTGTACCCACTGAACAACTCCCCATTCCCCTCTCCCCCACCCCCAAACCCTGGCATCCACAATTCTATTGTCTATTTCTATGAGTTTGACTGCTTGAGATGGCTTATACAAGTGACATTATACAGTATGTCTTTTTGTGACTAGCTTACTTCACTTAAGAATAATGTTCTCAAGGTTTATCCATGTTGTAGTATGTAACAGGATTTCTTTTTTTAAGGTTGAATAATATTTCATTGTATGTATTTAACACTTCTTTTTTTTTAGTTTGTATATTACTTTTTTTTAGTTTTTTAAAGTTTTATATTGGAGTATAGTTGATTTACAATGTTGTGTTAGTTTCAGGTGTACAGCAAAATGATTCAGTTATACATATATATATATTTTTTTTCAGATTCTTTTCCCATATAGGTTATTACAGAGTATTGAGTAGATTTCCTTGTGCCGTATAGTAGGTCCTTGTTGATTATCTATTTTATATATAGTAGTGTGCATATGTTAATCCCAATCTCCTAATTTATCCCTCCTCCCACCCCACCATTCCCCTTTGGTAACCATAAGTTTGTCTTCTAAGTCTGTGAGTCTGTTTCTGTTTTGTAAATAAGTTCACTTGTATCATTTTTTTTAGATTCCACATGTAAGTGATATCATATATTTGTCTTTGTCTGACTTCACTTAGTATGATAATCTCTAGGTCCATCCATGCTGCTGCAAATGGCATTATTTCATTCTTTTTTATGGCTGAGTAATATTCCATTGTATATATGTACCACATCTTCTTTATCCATTCATCTGTCAATGGACCTTTAGGTTGCTTCCATGTCTTGGCTATTGTAAATAGTGGTGCAATGAACAGTGGGGTGCATGAATCTTTTCAAATTATTGTGTTCTCTGGATATATGCCCAGGAATGGGACTACTGGATCATATGGTAGCTCTATTTTTAATTTTTTAAGGAACCTCCATACTGTTCTCCATACTGGCTGCACCAATTTACATTCCTACCAACAGTGTAGGAGGGTTCCTTTAAGGCAGTTTTAACCGTCAAGGATTAGAACACCCCCCAAAAGAAAACACAGACAAATGGATAAAGAGATTCGAGAGGGAAGTGTGAGAGCAACAGGACAACAGAAAACCTGTTTCAAATTTTCATTCAGATAACTAGAAAGAACAGATTATAGACTGTTACTATTATATAGACTATTACAGATCACCTTTCAGTGGGACCCTTTGATGTATGCACCTGAAACACAGGAAAACTTATGTCCCAGAGTAGACATAAGGAAGGAAGGAAGGGAGAAGGGAGGTAGAGAGGGATGGAAGAAAGGAGTCAAAAAGAGGAAGGAAAAAAGAAAAGAAATTCCCCCAAATTTTGGAAGGCAAGGAGGCAGGATTCAGAGACATTTCAAATCTGCCCTAGCTTCTCATTATCATAGAATAAAATCTGTCCCAAAGCTTTTTAAATTTGTTTAAACTAAAAGAACTTTGGGTGAAGGCAAATTATTTTTAGAATGCTCTTGTTATTCAGGTTGAAGATACTAATGATACAGAACTCATAAATTATACAGTAACAATTTGTTTTCTTATTATAACATTAAAAATAACATAAACCAGTGCAGTATTTTTGTGCATTTGCTGAATGAAATAAAGATAATTTAAATTGGGAGCCTCCATGCAGTTCTAGTCAAGTTCGAGCAGAAACTCTCTGTATCAGTCTCTGACATGGCAATTTTCTAGGAAAGAAATTCATTTAGGGAATCAATCAGGAATTCATTCGTTACTGTTTGGTTAATATTAACTAAAGATTTTTAAAAAAATCACCCTTGTCTTCTTCATTTGCTTATTTTAAGTGGTGAGTATATGAAAACAATGTTTACTTTTCTTATTGAAGACTGTGCAGAAAGACCTACAGGTATTTGTCTCTGGGTGGGAAGAGCAGAAGATCTGGATCTGAAGGCTGGCCTGGCCTCTTACTTGCTTTGTACCTTTGGGTAAGTCACATCTCTTCTCAGGATCATACATACCTATTCATGTGCCTGACAGAGTTGTGACACAAGGTACATGGAAACAATCTCCAACTTCAAAGGGCTGTATAAATAATCGTTTATAATTATTAATACAGGGACCAAAGTGCTTTGTGATAGGAATAAGCAGTCAAAAACACCCACTTTTGGGACTTCCCTGGTGGCGCAGTGGTTAAATCTGTCTGCCAATGCAGGGGACGTGGGTTCGAGCCCTGGTTCGGGAAGATCCCACATGCCGCGGAGCAACTAAGTCCGTGCGCCACAACCACTGAGCCTGCGCTCTAGAGCCCGTGAGCCACAACTACTGAGCCTACGTGCCACAACTACTGAAGCCTGTGTGCCTAGAGCCCGTGCTTCGCAACAAGAGAAGCCACAGCAATGAGAAGCCCGCGCACCACAACGAAGAGTAGCCCCCGCTCGCCGCAACTAGAGAAAGCCCGCGTGCAGCAACGAAGACCCAACACAGCCAAAAATAAATAAATACATTTATTAAAAAAAAAAAAAGACAACAAAAAACACCCACTTTCAAGGAGAGGCAGGAAGAGCTGACCCTATTTGGATTTTCTCCATTTGCCCTCCAGATCCACTCTCCACCCTGCTTCTCACAAATCCAGCCCCCTTCCCTAAGCTTCTGCTTGCTTTGGGCCGGTCTGGTGTTGATTCTCCCTATAGGTTACTTCGGACTGGCTGTGTCCTTCTAACAAAAGCCACAGCTCCTTCAGGCAGCCCCTGGCACACCTCCCTCCCCTGACCCCTTTGGGCCCAAGGGGTCTTCCCAGGCCCCGTTGGTTTCCTTTTTCCCTGCACACTGCCCTTTGGGTGGGTGTGCCATCTGACTCCTGCTAGGATGAGGCTGCTCAGTCTAATTAACTTGTGTAATTACTGTAAAAAATATGAAAGTACATTGACTTTGAAAGAAAAAATAAGTAAAAACAGGCAGTTTAGACAAATGGTTTAAATTAACGAAACTGGGAAAAGGAACCCTTCCCAAAGATATATGGATGCAAATGACACCTTGCCACGTCACCATTGTGAGGAAATATGCACACCACATTTCTCAATCCAGTAAAGAAAGCTCTGAACTGTAAACAAACAAGCAAACAAAAACCCAGAGTCATCACCCTGCAAGCTTCTTTTTTACCCTGCATACTTTTAGTGCCAAAATAAATGAACCTTGAATTTTTCCTGTAAGTTATATACTTACTCCCTGACATAAATCCATCCGTAGCATTTTCAATGCTGACCTTTTGCAGATTTGCAACATTCAGGGCTATCACAATCATGTGAGAAAAAATATTTTTCCACTAAGAACATACTGAGTGTAAACTTGGTAATGTTGGCAATCTTGTGATTTTCTTTTCATTTAAATACATGTTGTGTTTGCTAATATAGTGAGCCAGTCCTTTCAAAGCCTGTACTTTCTTTAAACATTTTTATTGCAAACAATCTATGCTTTTTTCCTTTTGGATTCTGTCTTCCTTACACAGTAAGAACTCAAAATCCTATGTTTTAAATAAAAGGAAATTCTTGGCTTTATTAGGTAAGCATAGAGAAGAGTAAAAAGTTTTGTTAAGTAGTGAATGGAATTAAAAAGGTGACGCTTATCTTTTAAATTAGTGATTCTTAAGGTTTGGTGTCTATCAGAATAATCTTTGGGGCTTGTTAAAAATAAACATCATGCCCTTTCCATGAATGTCTAGCATTCTGTATCATTATAAAATTCAATGTTCTCATCTGTGAAATGAAGATAACCTCACAGAGTTATTGTGAGGATTAAGTGAGATAGTGTATATAAAGCACCAAAGCACTTAGAACTGCTCTTAATGCACAGTAAGCTATAGGAGTGTAGCTACTATTATTTTTGTTGGGAGACAATTCTCCATGTTTCTGCATGTCTTGGGAGCAGAGGCACTGACCACCTTTGTTCTGGACTATTTTCTCCAAGATGTTTGTATAGCAAACAGCCTTGAAAGATACAGGGTCTCCCTCCAGAGCAGGGGGGCAGTTTTGTTTTCTTTCTAGTGTAATAATGTCTCCCTTTGGTGGAAATGTCTATTATCAAGATTTGGGCTCCCTGAGCTCAGAGCTCCTCAGCTGTGATGCAAATCCTCTGCAAGCATGGCATTCACATGGGCCCCTCTGTCTTTCCCCTGTGAACTTGGGGGTGGCAAGAGGAAACCAACATGAACATGAACCTCATGCTGCTTGCTGTGCCGTAAGTAATAAAGTCCTTTGTCTCTGACCCAGGAGTTTTGAGTCTTCCACCAGCATCTGTGTGGCAGGCAAAAGGAAGGTTAAAAATCTCAGCCCCTTCACTGTTCTTGACAATTACAGGGTTCAGAAGCATGCAGTCATGTTTAAAGAAGTGCAATTTGTCAACCAAAAGTAATTTGATTTAAGTAATTAAAAAGTAATTTCAGGGAATTCCCTGGTGGTCCAGTAGTCAGGACTCTGTGGTTTCATTGCCAAGGGCCCGGGTTCCATCCCTGGTCAGGGAACTAAGACCCCATGAGCCGTGTGGCCAAAAGAAAAAGTAATTTCATTTTTCACTCCCATCTCTAAATGAATATTTGAAAGGATCTTATTGCACAACCTCGGCACCATCCAGCCGCTCCCACATGCAACCATGGTCCCCATCTTATCTTCTGGTTCGAAGGGTACTATTAATGACCTTTGGAATCTGAATCCACCTGTGGCCATTATTCAAAACCACTAATCAGTGGCCAAATGGTAGAGCTGCAGAAGGTTTGAGGAGAATTTGCATTTCTGAACTTCCTCCAGGATCTCAGTTGACCCCTTCCTCACCATTCCAGCATACGATGCACAATTCCCAGCATCTTCCTCCAGAACACCTTATTTCATAGCAACTACAGTTTTGCCCCTGTTATTTCCTCAGCCCACTCAGCACCACTGACATCTTGATGACTGACTCATTCCTAAGAGAATATAGGCCACCGAGAAGGGAAACCCTCCGGAGGGGCAAACACTATTAGAAGAATGATGACTGGTACTAGCTCCAGAGAGAAAATCCAAGTGGTGGACACTGCCCTGTTCTCCCACCGTAATTTACACATGACCAAGTCTAAAGCTGGAGGACAGCTACTTGGGTTCTTTCAAAGGGTGCAAGTAGTCAGGCCAAGGCCCTTTGGACCCAGTGTATCTACTCTGTCTTTTACCGCTCTTTGGCATGCCAAATTCAATGAGGGCACAGAATAGATAACAAGAGAATGTTATTCAAGAGAAGCTGGACTCATGGTAAATCCCATGAGTATTTTGCTAATACCCTCACTGCACTTGTCAGGCTTGTTGAAAAGCCTCTTACCAGGAAAGGAACAAGCAATGAGGATTTGGCAGAGCACAAAGCTCAATTTTAATATCCTTATTAAGGGTCCTTTTTGCATCTTTGATTTATGTGCTTTTCTTTTTCCGGCCTTGCCTCGAAGCTTGCGGGATCTTAGTTCCCCTGGCAGGGATTGAACCTGGGCCCTTGGCAGTGAAAGCATGGAGTCCTAACCACTGGGCAGCCAGGGAATTCCTTTATGTGCTCTTCTTTCCCTGGTTTTGACTTTTGGGCCTTTTATTACCATAATCATAGTGGACATTAATTTTTAGTCCAGTTTAGTTCAGATAAGATTCCAATGTGCTCCACTGTAATTATTCCCTGGCAAATACCTTCAGCTTCCTTGCTTCTCTCTTCCTCTCTCAATCACCTTGGCATAAATCCCCGAATAAAACCAACCATTGACTTTTCCACTCCTTCCCATGAACAGCTGAACACTGTGAAGAATCACACAACCACAGACTGGTTTTACTTTATCACAGACAATGTGTAGGCACACTCAACCCTGTCCAGCAACTCCAGGATTCTCCAGTAAATTTGCTTTCTCACACAATGTGATAACAATTTTATACTTTCACTTCTGTTCTCACACTTCAGCCCTCAAGAGATACTCTTATCTTACGCTTCATTGAGAAAACAGAAGCCATTAGACCAGAGACCTTGTCTTTTCGTGGTCAAAGCTACCAACCTCTCTGCATCTGCACCCATCTTTTCTTTTCTTCCTGCAACGATGGAGGAAGTGTCTCTCATCCTATTTAAGGTTAAAGTAGTACTCGGATCGCAACTCTTCTAGCCTTCTTGGGTTATTTCTTTTCTCCTGCATAACCAACCTCTCCTGTATCAACTCGAAGATTTTCATGGCAAATAAAAAGACAGAAAACACTTATAAAGGCTCCCAAATTTACATCTTCTGCCCACGGTCTGGAGCCAGACACCTGAGTGGATATTATGCTAATTAGTAGATCCATGTGTCCTTAAGCTTCCCGTATAAAACCTTATTATAGAGAATATTTCTGAAATGACTGTTTACCTAACTTCACAGATTATTTAGACTAAAAGTAAATAGGTGTTAGCCTTCACATTGGAGATTTTTCTTTGCTAATCTTTCTCCTCCCTTTAAAAATGAAGCCAAACTTATCCATTGCACTCCGGATGTGCTGACCCCTGCGATTTTCCCAAATGTGGGAAACTCAAACGCATAATTTGTGGTAGTGGGGGACTGCGTTCGTGCTTTTGCCATTTAAAAAAAAAAGAAGAAGAAGCCAAACACCAGTGTTTCAATTGTGTGTTTGGCTCAAAATCCTCTTAACCACCAACCCATTAAGAAGCATGCTAAGGGAATGGGCATTGGAGCTATGTCTAGCTTTCCCCTTTTGTCTAGGCAACCAATCAGATAGGTTTATCTTCCCTTTGTAGATGCTTGGTTTTAAAAAGTGCTTCATTCATGAATTCTGAAGGAAGGCTAAGAAAACTTGGAACCATTCTAAATTGTGGAATTCAGCCATTAGACACCTGTAGCAGACTGTGCAGGGATGGGTAGCATTCTTTGGTGGATGATTTTGGAACTGGCGTAGTCTCTGTTGGATGCATTGTAACCAGTTGGAGAGATATGGGGCCAGGGTGAGATCCCTTAAGAATCTCTGCTCAACCAGTTCTATCTCTGGCTCTCTGGTGGTCAGCAAGTAAGCAGCTGGCTTCTGTCTCCCTGATGACCTAGTGGTTCCAGGATATAAACCCACTAGGAGAGGCCCGTGTGAGTTGTGTGATTTTTCCACCTGCTCTAAATAAGAATGCTGGAGGAGTGGGAAGATTGTAAAATGAGTTTCTCCACAGAAGTGACTGTGGGCCGGACAGTAAAGGGCAAGTGGATGTGAAAAAGACTGGAAAGATGGCTTCCCTGGTGGTGCAGTGGTTGAGAGTCTGCCTGCCGATGCAGGGGACACGGGTTCGTGCCCCGGTCCGGGAAGATCCCACATGCCGCGGAGCGGCTGGGCCCATGAGCCATGGCCGCTGAGCCTTGAGCGTTCGGAGCCTGTGCTCCGCAACGGGAGAGGCCACAGCAGTGAGAGGCCCGCGTGCCGCAAAAAAACAAAACAAACAAACGAAAAAACAGTATCTACTGAATGCTAAGGCATTATGGCCTTAGTGTTTATTTACAGACAATTTTTTAGAGCAGTTTTAGGTTCACAACAAAATTGAGAGGGGGAAGGGACAGCGAGTTCCCATACACCCCTTTCCCCCACATGCACAGCCTCCCTCATTATCAACATCCCCTCACCAGAGTGGGACATTGGTTACAACTGATGAATCTACACTGACACAACCCGAATCACCCAAAGTCCATAGTTTACACTAGGGCTCATTCATTCCTGTATAACATTCTATTTGTTTGGAAAATGTATAATGACATGTATCCATCATTATAATATCATACAGAGTATTTTCACTGCCCTAAAAATCCTCTGTGCTTTGTCTATTCATCCCTCCCTCTCCCAACCACTGATTTTTTTTTTTTTCTGTCTCCATAGTTTTGCCTTTTCCAGAATGTCATATAGTTGGAATCATACAGTATGCAGCCTTTTCAAATTGGTTTCTTTCACTCAGTAATATGCATTTAAGCTTCCTTCATGTCTTTTCATGGCTTGATAGCTCACTTCTTTTTAACCCTGAATATTATTCCATCACCTGGATGTACCACATTTATCCATTCACTTACTGAAGGACAAACTTAGTGCTTCCAAGTTTGGGCAGTTATGAATAAAGCTGCTATAAACATCCACATGCAAGTTTTTGTGTGGACACATTTTGAACTCCTCTGGGTAAATACCAGGGAGTGCAATTGCTGGAGTGTAAGGTAAGAGTATGTTTAGTTTTATAAGAAAATGCCAAGCTGCCTTCCAGAGTGACTGCACCTTTTCGCGCTTCCGCCAGCAGTGAGCGAGAGCTCCCACTGCTGCACAGCCCCCTCAGCGTTTGGTGTTGTCGGTGCTCCGGATTTTAGCCATTCTAATAGGTGTGTAGTGGTATCTCGTTGTTTCAATTTGTATTTCCCTGATGACATATGATGTGGAACATCTTTTCATATGTTTATTTGCCATCTATATATCTTCCTTGTTAAGGTGTCTCTTAAGATTTTTGGCCCATCTTTTAATCAGGTCTTTCATTTTCTCATTGTTGAGTTTTAAGAGTTCTCTGTAAATTTTGGCTAACAGTTCTTTATCAGATGGGTCTTTTGCAAATATTTTCTCCCAGTTTGTGGCTTGTCTTCTCATTCTCTCAACACTGTCTTTCACAAAGCAGAAGTTTTTAAATTTTAATGAAGTCCAACTTATCAATCATGTCTTACATGGACTGTGCTTTTGGTCTTGTATTGTTAAAGTCACCAACATACTCAAGTTGAGTGAGCATTTTTTTTTCTTCATTTGGAAAAGAAAGATTTTGAGACTTCCTGCAATGTGTGTGAATTAGTTGTGAGTGCACTTGCAAATCTGCAAATGTTACTGTTAATAGAGACTTCTATTTTGGAATAAGTATGTGTGCTTAGTCTGTGACAAGTTAACATCAAATGAAATAAAATTAAGTTTATGGAAGTTTCAAGTCCATATTGATACTAGAAAATTAATTGTATTCCATATGACTTTCCAATACTGTTTATGAAAACTTAGAAATGCTGTAGAGGTCAATCTCAGTTACCAGAATCCAAAATTCAGCTGTGATCAAGTTGCTAATCATGAACTCTGTTTTAGGCTATAAGTCTACTAACTCACTGAGGTCATTTGACTAGAGATTGTCTGTGAGGAAATCACTGTTTACTATGCTATCATTTCTCCTTTTATAAAGAAATCCAAGGAAGAGATAAACAAGGAATAGAATGTATAGGTTACATCTAAAAATTCCATGTTTGCTCATCTAATCTTGAAATTTGGACTAAAATAAATAGAGCCAAAGGCCAGAGATTACATAATAAGGATGTTCTGGTTTCAGATGTTATTGCTTAAATAATTTAATATTGATCAACACAACCCTAATTGTGTTAGGGTTTTGTTGATTTATTGAATGTGTTTTTACCTAAGCAGTTGAGCCGCAGGAGGTAATAGCTCTTAAACCCCATTCCCCGGGTTCTAGTATGAAATGAACCAAGGATTGATAAGCCTCCCTGCTTCTTCTAGTACAGCCTTGGGAAAGAAAGTCAGGAAAGAAGAAGTTCTGCTCTGTGGACAAGGGTTGTGGGGAAAGGGACTTCCCTGGAGGCGCAGTGGTTAAGACTCCGCACTCCCAATGCAGGGGGCCCGGCTTCGATCCCTGGTCAGGGAACTGGATCCCACATGCATGCTGCAACTAAGAGTTCGCACGCCACAACTAAGGAGGCCTCGAGACACAACTAAGGAGCCGGCAAGCCACAACTAAGGAGCCCGTGAGCCACAAGGAAGGAGCCCATCTGCCACAACTAAGACCCAGCACAACCAAATTAAAAAAAAAAGGGTTGTGGGGAAAACATGACAAATGGGATAGCCCTGTGGCTGCAGCTAGTAGTACATCCATTCCTATTGGATCAAGATGTAGGGCTTTTTACAAATACTGCTGGATTCAATTAGCTGTTATTATTTTCTTGTATTACCCTTATCTGGTTTTGGAATCTATATTACACTAACTTCATAAAACGAGTAGGCAGATTTTGCAAGTTGTCTATTTTTTTGGTAACAATTTGTTCTTTTCAGGAGAACAGTCTGATGACTTTTTCAGTCATCAACAGTCTGATGACTTTTTCAGTTTCCTTAATGTTTATACAAGCACCACTTTTGGCATTTTACATATTTCTAGGAACTTTTGCATCCTATCCATGTTTTCAACTTACTATCTATTTGGTGGTTTTCCTAATATTTTATTCTAGATTCTGTTTCATGGAGTTTTCTACAATGAGAGAGATGAAATGAAACCTGAGCAGGTCAACACTTTTCAAACACATCGTCCACCTCTCTGAGTAGGGTAATTCTGTCCAGGATGTAGCACCCCCAGGACTAGTCTATCATCTGACTCTTACCTGGCCTGGCCCTTCTGTGGTCCTCCCTGGTTGCCATCTAGTTTGTCTTACCCTCTCAGAGTTCTAACCCCAGCTTAGGCATCCTCCTTGATGATGCCGGCCATGGTTAATAACCAATAGGGGTAAAAGAGAACTCTAAGGGGTGTAGAGGAAAGTGCGTGCTTTATAGGTACAGGATTTCCTTCCGGAGTGATGAAAGTTTCTGAAACTAGATGGTGATGATGGCTGCACACCTTTGTGAAAGTACTTCATGCCACTGGATTGTACACACTTTAAACTGGTATATATGCCTGAAACGAATATAATACTGCATGTCAATTATACATCAACATAAGTACATATATACATACACTGGTTCAGATGGTAAATTTTGTTATGTGTATTTTTCCACAATAAAAAAAAAATTAATCTCAGACTTGGGACAAGAGCCTCCTCTGCGTTTCTTAGTTCCTTATTTATTTACATTTCCCTCAGTCACAGGGGTAGTGGCTACCCTTTGCATTTACTATTTTTAAAATTTTTTTGTTATGTATAAACATAAAATCTACCACCTTAGCCATTTTAAAGTGTACACACACTTTTGTTTCACAGTTCTAGAGGTTATAAATCTGAAATCAAGGTGTTGGCAGGGTCCGGTCCTCTTGGGACCTCTGAGGGAGAATCTCTTCCACGCCTCTCTCCTAGCGTTTAGTGGTTGCTGGCAATCCTTGGTGCTCCCTGCCTTGTGGGAGCATAACTCCAATTTATGCTTCTGGCATTGGACGGTTGTCTTCCTTGTGTGCACGTCTCTGTTTTCTCCTCTTATAAGGTCACTGGATTCAGTGACTTCATTTTAACTGATTACATCTGCAAAGACCCTGTTTCCAAATAAAGTCATATTCACTGGTACCAGAGGTTAGGACCTGAATAGATCTTTTTGGGGAGACACAATTCGACCCACAACAGGAGTCATCACCAATGTGGTGGCAAAGAAAACTGATGCCACACAGAGAAATCTGCACATAGACCTGTTTACTTGAGGAAAAAAAAAAAGTCCCCGCTTCCTTTTCCAGCCTTGCAGTGTGCTTCAAGCACCCTCTACTGGCAGAGTTTAACATCCAGCCAGCTGGCAACAGGCAAATGCAGTCTGCAGAGTGCTGTTCCCTGGGGCAAGGGATGATGGGCTTTGCAGCTCAGAGGCAATGAATTCATAACAGCCACAGACTAAAGTTCTGTCTGCTTTGAAGTGAGCCTTCCCTGCGTTAGTTTTTTTTTTTTTTGCGGTACGCGGGCCTCTCACCGTTGTGGCCTCCCCCGTTGCGGAGCACAGGCTCCGGACGCGCAGGCCCAGCGGCCACGGCTCACGGGCCCAGCCGCTCCACGGCACGTGGGATCCTCCCGGACCGGGGCACGAACCCGTGCCCCCTGCATTGGCAGGCGGACTCTCAACCACTGCGCCACCAGGGAAGCCCCCCTGCGTTAGTTTTAGCTTGACTACGGAGCTCTAAATCAGCTCTGGGACTAAAACCTGGGAAGGGAAGAGTCCAAAGAGAGGAGATGCTTAGGCTATAGGTCTGGTAGGTTATAGGAGGTTGGAAGACCTTGAAGTGGGAGAGGGATGATATTTTAGGGAGAGGGACCAGTATGGGCAGAAGCAAAGCATGGGAGACCCTAGGCTGTTATGGAATTCTGAAAGCCACGTTAAGGTATTTGAACTCTAATCTGAGGGTGAAGTTGGGTAAGAGTAACATGACTAAATTTGTAATGTAGAAAATTTCCTTTATCTCCAGGCAGCATGGGAACTCCTCCTGTTTGGGAAGGAGAGCCCTGAGCAGGCAGCAGTGAGCTTCTATAGGAGGAGTGTGCACAAAGGAAGTGGACTGGGAAACCTGCATAGCTGAAGAACCTCATGGGAGACAAGGTTCAATGAGAATCATCAAATGTTTCAAGTATGGAAACGACATGATCTGATGTGGAGATGATGGCTGGCATCTCAAACACAACACGTCTCAATGAATGCATCATCTTACACTGTAAGTTTGTGTTCCTTATTTCAGGAATGGCACCTGATTTCCTAATCTAGAAACCTTAGCGTTATCAGGACTCAGTGCTCTCCTTTACTCCTCCACAACCAATGATTAAATACTGCCCATTCTGCTTCATAAATGCGTCTCAACTTTTCTCCATTCTCAGTGCTACTACCTTGAAACACGCCTGTAGCATCTCTTACTTGGACTCTTATAACTGTCTCCTAACGGTCTTCCTGATATCTCCCAGCTCGTTTTCTCAGGTAGAGTAATTGTTCTGAAATGCAAATCTTAAGGTGTCACTTTATTACTTAAAAACTCTACACTGGCTCTCCATTGCTCTTAGGATAAATAGCAATTTCTTCAACATGGAACAAAATGATCCCTCATAATCTGGCTTTTTCCAGTTTCATCCCCTCCACTCCTCATCCCCCAGCCCCACCTCCATCCCAGCCATATGGGTTGTCTTTTTTTTTTTTTTTTTTTTTTGCCGTACGCATGCCTCTCACTGTTGTGGCCTCTCCCGTTGCGCAGGCTCAGCGGCCATGGCTCACGGGCCCAGCCGCTCCACGGCATGTGGGATCTTCCCGGACCGGGGCACGAACCCGTGTCCCCTGCATCGGCAGGCGGACTCTCAACCACTATGCCACCAGGGAAGCCCTGGGTTGTCTTTTATTTCTTGAAAAGCTTCACGTGGGACTTCCCTGGCAGTCCAGTGGTTAAGACTCTGCGCTTCCACTGCAGGGTTCCACCAGGGCACTGGTTCAATCCCTGGTCAGGGAACTAAGATCCCACATGCTACACTGCAGGCCAAAAAACCAAACCAAAACAAAACAAAAAAAGCCAAAACAAACAAACAAACAAAAAAAGAACCTTTAAAGTTCAGGTTGGGATATGAACCACAGGGGAAGGAGTGGCTAGAGGGAAGGGGGAGATGGAGATGGTATAATTAGCAATATGCCTACGACTGGGAAAATAAACTTGCCCTTTAAAAAAAAAATCACGTTTTTTTCCTTTACTCTTTTTCTCTTCTTGACACTTACGTCACCACTCCCTTATCCCCAAACTTCTCCCTTATTCCCACCCCTCAAATTATCCTCTATTTTTCCTTTAAAGTCAGTTTAGATGTTAATTCCTCCTAGAATAATTAGTCAATGACCCTAACACTTGTCCTTGACTCTGATAATTTCAAGTTTGGCAACTCTCCTATGTGTTTGCATTAATTCTGTTCTCTCTCTAGCCTATATATATAATATACATATATGTGTATATAATATACGTACACATACATAGTATGATATATGCTATATCATACTATATATATATATATTTTGTGGTACGCGGGCCTCTCACTGCTGTGGCCTCTCCCGTTGCGGAGCACAGGCTCCGGACGCGCAGGCCCAGCGGCCATGGCTCACGGGCCCAGCCGCTCCGCGGCATGTGGGATCTTCCCAGACCGGGGCACGAACCCGTGTCCGCTGCATCGGCAGGCGGACTCTCAACCACTGCGCCACCAGGGAAGCCCCATACTATATTTTTAACTTTATTTTGTTCCATTTTCTTAAAAGAATTTATTTTTTCTTAAAGTTTATTTGCTTGTTTATTGTCTGTCATCCTCCACGAGAATATATGCTCCTTGAGATTAAGAACCTTGTCTACCTTGCTCACCACTATGTCCTCAGAGCCTACAACAGTGTCTAGTTCATAGTAAAGACTCAAGAAATATTTACTGAGTGAATGATAGAAACAACTTTTTTTGAGGTAAAGTTCTTCATGTTGCTATAGAGTCCCATGCAATATTTTGGACATAATATACTAAAAAAATGTTTTTCTGAAATTCAGATTTAACTGAGCGACCTGCATCTTTTCTGGCAGCCGTACCCCCAGAACACATTTGAGAATACGTGGATACATTTTTGATTGTCACGATTGAGGTGGTGGTACTACTGGCATCTAGTGTGTAGAGGCCAGAGATGCTGTTAAACATCGTACAATGCATAGGACAGTCCCTACAAGGAAAATAATTATCCAGGCCAAATGTCAATAGTACAGAGGCTAAGAAACCCGGAACTAGATGGCCATGAACTTTAAGGCAGAGAGCACCTAGAATCTCTAAGTTAAACTTCCTTTTGGAAAGGGAGAATGGAGTTAGTGAGACGGAGTCGGGGCTGAGACCCAGCTTTAAAACCCTGGGCACACATCTTGAGGCTGATAACCAGAGGGCAAGAGAGCCAGACTACCTACCAATGGCAGCAAACGAAGTCATGATGCCTAAAAGATTGCCTGGGAAGGGCACTGTGGACAGTAAAGCACTCTGCATACACTGGTTAAGTGCACCTCATACACAGAGACATCCTTTAGGTCCGTCCACCTGAGGACAAATCCTCTGGCCGCTGGGACTAGGAACGCGTTCACAGACTAGCGGAAGCAGCCGGGAGGCTGAGGCGTCCTGCTGCTCCCCTAGCAACGGTCGTGACGGAAGTGGTTGAAGCAGCCGCGCCCGGTGCGCCTGCGCGGAGGCGCCGCGTGCTGACGTGGATCTGGGTCCAGCAGCCCAGCTGGGCGCGCGGTGGAGTGCCGGGGTGCGGCTGGGCTAGTGGAGCCGTGGCCCAGCCGGGATGGCGACGCCGATCGCTCCGCGCCGGGAAGCCGGCGCTACCGGCCGGCGCTGGTTGGTGCTGCTGCCGCCCCTGCTGCTGGCGGTGCTGCTGCCGCGGCCCGCGGCGGCCCTGGTGGAAGGGCTCTACTGCGGCACGCGGGACTGCTACGAGGTGCTGGGGGTGAGCCGCACGGCGGGCAAGGCGGAGATCGCGCGGGCCTACCGCCAGCTGGCTCGGCGCTACCACCCCGACCGCTACCGGCCCGAGCCCGGCGACGAGGGCCCCGGACGGACGCCGCAGAGCGCTGAGGAGGCCTTCCTGCTGGTGGCCACCGCCTACGAGACTCTTAAGGTAAGACTGGGGGCGCGGATGGGCTGCGAGGACCCGCTGGCGAAGCGCGCGGCGTGGCCTCTTCGGCCCCTGGCCCGTGGAGCGAGGCTCCCTGTGACTCCGGCGCCGGGCGCGACCACCGCCACCACCCTTAGGATGCTCGCGCTTCCCCACGTGAGAGAGCGCATACGGGCCACTGACAAAGATGGGAACCCCCTCGGTCTTGGAGGACAGCCAGCCCCCTCCTTTTTGTTACAGTCTTTTTTATGCAAAGCTTTGGGCTTCTTACGATTTAGTGAAAATGTTTTAATAACGTGCAGCTCACTCTCGGAAAGCAGGGTGATTATTATTACCAAGATCTGTGATAGAACACAGGAAAGGGCTCCAGTGACAGTGAGATCGCCCGAATTTGAGTTGACAGAAACTTGGTTTCTGGGGATGGTATTAATTGTGACATTTAGCTTGGGTTTAAGGATGTAGAAAAATACTAAGAAGAACACCGGATGTTTGACTCCGGCTCTGAACACCCCTGTATGACCTTGGATAGTGACTTAATAGGTCAGAGTACCTGTTTCTTCATAGGCACAATTAAGGCCATGATGCCTGCTCCACGGGTTGTTATGAGGTTAAATGATGAATGAGAAACCCCCTATACAGGACCTGCAAATAGGTGCTTAATGACTTGGGTTTCAAGACTGAGAATTTCTAGTAGGAAATATTTTGTGAGTATATGTGTAGTCATTTGCCAAAGGTTTTATTGAGTCTTGTGGGGATGGGGAGATTTAGACTGATCCTGTTTTCTTCTACTGCTGGGAAAAGCAAACCATAAGAAATCACTAAGTAGAAAACATATTTGGTGGAAGTGTTACTGCTTCAAGGGCCCCATCATGCTAATGCAACAGCAGTTGTAGGGTACTTTTTTCTAGCTTTTTTTTTTTTTTCTTTTCTTTTTGAGGCAGAGTTTTCCATGTTGCTGTATAGTCTGCTTTTAGTGACTACTTGAGTGGGTATGCTATAATTTAACCATGGATTATTTTTCCAGGTTAGATTTCCAGAGCTGAAAATACTGAGTCAAGGAGTTAATGGCTTACTTTCCAGAGCAGTTTGGATAATATGGAGTCATTAAATTCACTAAATTCTCACCAGCATTGGTGAGATTGTAATTTTTATTGGCAGTTAACTGAGGAATGGGGGGTTTGGGAAAGTGCTGAGGCCAGAGGGCTTCGTTGTCTATTATTTGGGATAGAGAGTGATTGAGCAAAGACTTCAGAAAGATGGGAAAGAACTTCATTCAAGGCAGCCCAGCATGTGAAGCTCCAGTCTGCTTTTCTGCAGTGAGGAAAGACAGTGGTCCAGACAGGCATCCAGGAGGCCTGCCACTGGTCCTCCAAAGCCCTCGTGGCACGAGAGGGAGCACTGGGCAGGTGGAGAACTTCCAGAAGAGAGGCAGCAGAAACAGCGGCGACTGTTCCCTTCTGCTGGGGTTGGAGATGGGGAGATTTGGCATGAAAATGGTGAGCATGATAGTAAGAACTTTGAAAAAAAGTGCCAAGGAATAGAGACTATAGAAAATCTGGCTGGGAGGAATCCCAGGACTCTAAATATTCTTGCCATTTTCTCGAAGAGACAAATTCAGAGGCTGATCTGGCTGTAATGGTTGCCTCTAAATGCTGCTACGAGTTTAGCACTGATTTGTCAGCTAATAAAAAGCTCAGTAAAATAATGTGTCCACTCAAGAACAAGGAACTTTGAGGCAGTTAAAAACTAGTATGTCTGGAGAAAGTAACACTTACTCTTGATTGGGACGGGTTTGCGGTAGCTGCAAATGCCTCCAAACAGGAAACTAGAATTGTAGTTGCACTGATGGAGGGTGGGAGAGAGTGTTCTATAGCTTCCCCAACCCCACTCATTATTACTGCAGGAGAACGGAAATTATCTGTGAGAGAAAAGGGGTGTCTGGGCTTGGTTTGGACCCATGGAAATCAGACTTAGTTGGGCTCTATGAAAACTCCCATGTTAAAGTTATAGAGATAGATAGGGGTTCCACTTCCAAGTGGAACACCTTCAGAAACTTTTAAAAAAACTTCATTGAAGATGCTCTCTCCTGGAATAAGGAAGAGGACTTTGACTTGCCATGTGTGGAAGAAGTTATTAAAAACTAACAGCGTGGCCTGATTTTATTGCTGTCATAATGGAGAATTGTGAGAAGGTTGCCAGAAGATATCATTTGAGATCTGATCAACTGGGGTCATCCCTTTGAGGCAACAGGGATGCAACCACTGTTTTGCTTGGATTATATCCACAGGCTGGAAAGAGGGCTTGTGAGGGATAAGAGGTCCACCTGGCCTTTACTACGAGCAGGTCAGATAGAATAGTGGGAGAAGCTGATAAGTTCCAGTGGCTCTGGAATGAAGACAAGCCGCAGAAACCTACCTGAAATTCCATATATTATCTCATGGGGGCAGCAACTGCAGACCTGGGACCGCATTTCATTTCTATTTGCTCTTTCTGTTATACACTATATATTTCTCCATAAAGAATAGCAATAAACCCTGTGAGAGATGAAAAGGAGGGAGGGCCTTGGGAAGACTGTGTCCTCCTTCACAGCCATGTTCAGTTATTGCTGGCATATGGAGGGAAAAGTTGATTCTAGGGGCTTCCCTGGTGGCGCAGTGGTTGGGAGTCCGCCTGCCGATGCAGGGGACACGGGTTCGTGCCCCGGTCCGGGAGGATCCTACATGCCGCGGAGCGGCTGGGCCCATGAGCCATGGCCGCTGAGCCTGCGCGTCGAGCCTGTGCTTCGCAATGGGAGAGGCCACAACAGTGAGAGGCCCGCATACCGCAAAAAAAAAAAAAAAAAAAAAAAAGTTGATTCTATATTTGCTTTGTAGAATGCCCAGGGAGATTCCATCTCTGGAACAGTGTATCTAACAGAAATTGCTTCTTTTGTGAAAGCTGAAATAAATTAGTTGTAAATTCACTGGAGCCAGGAGCCTTTTTTCTCTCCCCATAATTTTTTGATAACCTTCTTAATTTCTTATTCTTGGTCTGTTCAAGTCTCTTAGCATTTTTAACATGTATGATATAAAAAGCTATATTATATCCTCATAATCTTACAATGGTGTTCCATCAAAACTTATAACAACCAAGCATCTCTGAATAACCAAAATGAGAATTATATTTGTGTAAGATATAGTGGATTTATGACTCTGAAGTTGTCTTGGTTAAATAAATGCCTCTTTGAGAGAGTTTTTTTAGATGGAAATTGTTAAAAAATAAGGATACTAACATGATTTAAATGCAGTTGGTCAGACAAGGAGATATTATCACAGTTGGTCTTTGTTTTCATAGCAACAGAGATTCTACCTGTGAATAGAGAGATTGAGAAAAACCAGAAAAAGAAGGATGGGTAATAATGGAAGGCAAAGGGACTTGTCAGATGCTTTTACCAAGTCATGCTTAGTTCATGTTCTCAAATAACTTAAACCTCTAGATCTCAGCAGGACTTGAAACCATTATGATTTCACACACTGCTTTATATTTGTTTCATAATATGAGTTAAGACGGTGAAATAACTATTTAGTGTATTTGACTACTGGGGATTCAGGGACACATGGACTTTGGAAGTTAAGTAAACAGACTCTCAGTCGCTGTGTCAACATTGGATCTTTTTATGTGGATATAGCACTTATCACACTGCACTGTAAATCCTGAGTAGCCCTTCTGCCCTCTGCACTAAACTTCATTTTTGCATGTATATCCATGGCACCTAGCACAGTGTCTGGCACATAGATAATGAATGCTTGTAAAATAAAAACTCCTATCTGGAGATAGATTCAGATAGGATGGAAATCGAAAGTGGATTTCTGGCGTTTTGACATTGTTATGTGAAGCCTACTTTGGCATTTTACCCCAAATTAATTGTAGTTTTAAAGAGTGGTACAGATAAAGTAGATTGGATGGGTATGAATGAAAAATTCCTGCATGAGAGAAAAATTATACTTCTGTTTTTAAGGAGAAATTATTTTCTCAAGGTTTTTGAGAACATTAATTATTTTTGATATAGATACAAACTGGGTGAATTAGATAAAATGAGAAGGATGGCATAGAAATAAGCAGATGAGGGAATAGGTGGTAAGGACGCACTTAGAAAAACTGTAATTGGTAGAAAATGGTAGAGTTTGACAGCATTTTGCAAGATCATGAGAGAAGAACATAGAAAAGGTCTTGGAGGTATTACTGGCGTGCAGGTTATCTGATAAATTGAAGGGATGTGCAGAGAGAGCCTTCTGCTCCTCCAGCCTTGTCTTGGCAGGGAAGTCACAGGAACACGTCAGTTTCTTTGTGCCAGTTTGGTTGATGTGGCAGGGCTTTAGCACTTAAGAATGATTTGACAGAAAGGGGATTATGAACTTCCTGCCCTGTTATGGTTACTGTTTATTGTTCTCCCTTTGTATATTCGCTTGACCCTTTCTCTCACTGGTACTGACATAGGTGCTGGGGGAGGAGACCATAACAGTGAAAAAGGCACAGTTCCTGCCTTTAAGCTTTCAATAGAAGAAGGATACAGATACTTATTGTTTGATTATTATTTATCTAAGTTATATAATAAAAACGTGTAGATTATATTGCAGCACTGAGAGAACACAATTATTTCTTCTCAGGCGATTGGAGAAGAATGTACTCTCTGATCTGGATCTGGAACAGTCACCAAGGTGGACTGTGGAGACATTTCTGGTAGAGAAAAGTCTTGATCCACGAAAACATGGAGTCATGAGTGTGCAAGGCTAGTTCCAGGAATGAGATGTAGGATCACTTTTATTATGCTTTTCCCAGGGACTCTTTCGTTTTGGAGGAAAAAAATTAACTGCACTTATTGGTATTACTATTTTCCTTTTCCAGCATTGATCCAGAGTTTAATCAGTCATTCATAATAACTGGGTATTCATAAAACTAATAGAAATGATGTAAATTTCTATTACAGTTGTGAGGCTGATAAACAGCCAGGTTAAGTAAGCTTGATGGCAGATAATTTTCATTTCACATGCCAACTGTAATTGGCCTCGACTCCATGTAACACTTGTAAATTTGGGGGCCTTGTCTGGGTTTAGTGGAAAAGATGACATGTTAAACTGTTCTCCCATGGGCCCAGAAGAAGGGTGTGGTACCTTATGTGCCACATTTGCTATTTCTGCTGTGAACCCATAAGTGTTGTTTATTTTTTACTCATCCCTTAAAATTTCACCTGTTATTCCCTACTTATGGCCAAGATTGATCATACACCAGATGTGTTTAAATCTAGTGCTGTGACTACCTGACACATGATGGTATCAACAACCCATCAGAGCTTTTCTGCGTAACACAAAAACTACTGAGTTGATATAATTCTAGCCAGAAACTAAGCACTTGACGTTTTAATTTTGCTTGTGCAAACTTATCATGGGTAAACAGAATATTTTGAGATAGTCACAGCACAAAGACCCTTACTGTATTTTTAGAGACTGTAGGGGATTTACTGTTTCTAGGTTAGAAGCCTGTCAGGTGCATGGTAGGGAGAATGTTTCAGGAGACTGGAAATAGTTTGGGATCGACCCTTTAAGCTGTGTTCAGGCATGTGAACCTTATGTATTGAAGAGTTACCAGAGGTTTTAAAGTGCATAAGTAACACAATCTGATGTTTGTTTCAGAAAGTTCGTTCTGGGAACAATATGGAAGATGGGTTGGGGGAAGGCAGGAAGGTATTCTTGGCTGAATTCATTTTATTTCCATCTTAGTCTTCTGGAATCTCATCATTCCTCTCTGGTAACTTAAGAATCTCTTATTTGGTTAATTTCTCATTCCTTAATTTTGCTTCTTTTAAAGCTACGGTCACATTTTTCTTCTTTCTTCATTGTTGGCTATCCTTACTTCCTCGTCCCCCTTTCATTTAAACTGTCATAGACTGACATGTGCATCAGCACACGATCTGGAGCTGTTCTTCCTAAGATGAAGAGTGATGCTCTAAGCATGAGATCTCCTTTTGGAACTATTTGTGGCATTTGATGTTGACCACGTAGTTTTTTAAGCTGTTCTCCCTTGACTCCCTTCATGTAATTCTCTCCCCTTTCTCCAAGCTTTCTAGCCATTTCTTTTAGTCTGTATTTCTTTTCCTCTGCCTTCACCGTAAACATTGCATTTCCTTAGGATCCTGTCCTTTGGGTACTCTTCTTTTTATTTTCTAAGCTCATCCTGATGAAACTCAACTACATCCTTGACAACCCTGAAATCCGTGTATTCTCTAGGTTCATATTTTTCAATTGTCTCTCATTTGTAGCACAGGTACCCAAAATTATACATGAAAATAATCCTGTTTTCTTTGTTAAAGCATAAATTTTAAAAGAGGTTGACTCTTGTACAAATACAAAATGAACATGTGTCAAAGGTTTTATTTAACTCATTAATTAATGAGTGAACCAGTAAGATATTAAAACTCGTTCAAAAGAGAAAAAGTGCCACACAGTTTACAGTCAAGCAAGGAGTGCTGAAATGCCTGTAATACTGGTCAATATGACAAGGCAGTTATCAGTTGCCTTAATTCCACTGGTAACAATCTTTTTGTGAATGAGAATTATTTGCATTACTTCCAGTTTTCCACAAGTTACTTCTTTCTCTACAAAGTTAAAATAGACTTTTTAAAGACAAAGAAAGGCACACCCCTCCTACAGGAATAGGAGGCTCCAGGCATTGAAAAGCTGTCCAGTAATTTTCTTTCCTCCCCATTTCAAAATCTTCCACAATTTTCCCCTACATCTTCTCCACACTTGCTGTCCTCTTCCTTTATTCTTAGAATAACGTGGTTCACACAGTGACTATAATTAGAAACATCACTATCATGCTCAACATGATTGATTCCTGTACCCCTTTAATCACTAAGTCCTATTCTACTTCTTAGTCTCTAAAATCTGTTTCTCCCTCATTCCTTTCTTTCCAATACTATCAGAGTTATCGTCCAGAAATATATACTTCTACTCAATAGTATTTATTTTTCTCATACTTGAAAACATTTTATGTTTGAATAGCACAGACAGTAACACCCTAACACTTCAGCATGGCATATAAGATCCCCTGTGGTTCTTATCCAAACCTGTCTTCCTGGCCACATTTACTACTCCTTTCTTCCCTAAACTTCCCCAGTGCTTAAGCTTCACTGAATCTGTTCTATACACTGATGCTTCTGTACCTTAACACTTGCTGTTCCCCTTGCCTGGAACAAATTTTACCACATCTTACTTGCTTTAATGCACAGTTAGTCCTTAGTACATTGAATTGTGCTCTTCTTGCTTGCTAGATTCTTCTTGTAGATGGGAGAGTTATTGAGGCTAGGTCCTTAATTTATTTGTTTTTTTATCCTCCTTTGTGCTCAGCACATGGCTTAAGGCCCTGCATAACTATTTTCTGAACTGAAAATAACTAAGGTTTTTTAAAGCTCAGGTAACCAAGTAGATGGCGATACCATTAACTGAGACACAGGAGCAGATTTGGGTTTTGAGCATGTTGAATTTGAGATATTTATGTTATATTTAGGAAATGTTCAGGAGGTATCTGAAAATAGTAGGAGCAGGGAAAAGAGATCTGAGTGTCACTCGTATATGATATATAGGTGATACTGCAAATGATGGAAGTTGCTATGACCACATGTAGACTGAGAAGAGAAGACGTAGAAGGTAGTTGCACGAGTGGCTGGTGGGTAGGGAACAGGAAGAGAAATGAAAACTCAGAGCAGTTAACTTTCTTCCTCTTTAGTAGGGTGTAATGGCCTGGAAAAAAATTTAGGGGAACAGATGTTATTTTTTTAAAGGATCATTTGTATGTGTATTTCTCTTAAAAACAGGATTACTATATATATTTAAGAATGAACAAACTATTACTATATTTTCATATATTATTGATTCTTGGCCTTTGCCATTCTAAATGGTTTCTATTATTTGTATAATCGAAGATTTTTAATGTGAACCTGGCTGCAATATCTAATTATTGCAATTTATGTTTATTGAAATCGAACAATTCATTATTTCTTTCAAGGACAAGAACATAATATATTTTTGCCTCTGGGGAGGGGGGAATGATCATTTTCATAAGAGAAGGAAGGATTCAGTGCTTTCTTTGCTTGTGGGTTTCCTCTTGTTCACTTTTGATCTAGATATTGGTGGTTATGTTCCAGTCCTCCTGCATATGCCCAAGAGGATTGGGAGTGGAGTGGACACCAGCAGAAGCACCATTTTTTCCTGTAGAGATTAGAAACAAAGAGCTTATTGCCCTGCTTGTCAAGGCTCAGGACAGAGAGGAGGAAGAAACAAGTATAAAGGTTTTGGTTTTGGAAAGAAGTTGGAATCTCCTGACCCTGGGACCTTAAGATCCACAAAATTGCTGAAAGAAAAAGTACTACCTTATTGAAAGGTAAGATATTACACTGTTTTAAGGTTTAAGCTATTTTAGCCACATTAGCATATCTTCATAAGCTATGAAATCAAGCAGTCATTTCTGCCAAGCCCAAGTTTTTGTGGCCTAATCACCCGTCTCGCCTTCCTGGTGAGATGGAGACCTGTGTGGCTGGAGAGATGTCTAGAGTGAGGGAGAGCCTTTACAAAATTTCATTCGGTTTTGAAATGATATTTATTGAATGCCAGGCACTGTGCTAGGCCGTGGATATACAGAGATTAAGGAATCACCCTACCTGCCTTCTGAAGTTCTCATTCAAGGAAAAGAAAAAAACTGATGATTACAATGTGATAAGTGCTATAATAAATAGGTAATAAGTATAATAAGAGTGATCTAAATCTGTCTACTAATGTTTATGTTCTAAAGGATTAATTGGAGCGCATGAGGTTGGAAGAAAGGCACGGGCATTTGAGTTAAAGTGAATTATCTGTTCAGTCATAGATATAAAAGAGCATGCTGTACTTGAAGAACACACCAAATTCCAGAAATTGCTATCTGAATGTTTGCTATGGGCAAAAGAAGGGAGAGTGATAAGATGTTTCTTAAGTAGGTAAGTTTGGGTCAGTTATGGAGGCCTTGTTGTATGACAAGGAAAATTGAACTTACCTTACTAGACACTGGGAAGCATTGGACAGAACAAACAAAAAAACTGTGAGGCTACTTTAGTCCCAAGATGGGTAGGAAAAAAAATAAATATATGGTATTAAAAATAAATATATGGTAAAAATATGTAAGAATGTACGTGAAACTCTCTAATGGGGTCCCAGTCTGTCTTTTCTTTTTTGCTAATATTCCTGGTATCCTGTGTTCTTATTAGGTTGATTCTAAACTTAGTAGGCTACTGAAGAGTAGGACTTTGACTTAGATTGTTGAGAATCCCTAACTCTTCAATTTGTGCCAACCTCGAACAACCTTGTAAAGTGTATTATGCATGCCTCAGCCTAAAATCCATTTTCTTCATTCTGGAGAGAAAGCTTTAAACACATTAAAGAAAGAAGATTGTGGCTGAATAAACGCTGTAACAAGGAGATCGCAGACCTTCTTGTCTCTCTAATCATGACCAAAACAGGGTCATGAAATTATGGTGGCCCCAAGGAAAAGAAAACCATTCTAAGAGAAGTCAGACTTGACCCTGAAACCTTTTACAGGGATGAGGTAGTTTGAGGACTCATTATAGAGGGCCCTGAATAGACCCTACAGGCTCTGGTTACAGTAGAGAGGCTAGACATAAGGTATAAATTTTGGAGTTGCTGGTACTGGAGCATTAGCTGACCATCCTGTTAAATGAAGCTCTGTCACAAATCTAGGGACCAGTGAGAAGATGGTGACTCGGGGGGAAGATATGGGTGAAAAGCTTGAAGAAGGATATCTGCATTCTGTGGACTGTGACCTTCACTAAGATAAGAGAACAAACGAGAATAGCCACTAGACACATGACATTCACAGAGCAGATTTCAGTGACACTCACAGATCTTGCTGTATACTTCAACCAGGAGGAGTACAGACAGTCAGATGGGAATGGACTGTGCAGAGATAGTGATGCTGGAGGACTGTAGGAATCTCATCTCAGGGGGGCAGTTAGTTTCAAAACTACTTGTAATCTAGTTGGAGCAAGGAGAAGAATCGTGTTTGAAGAAATACATTTCAAAAAGCATCTGCCAAGATTGGGAGGCTGAGTTTAAAAGGCAACGAATTCAGGCCAGAAGCAGAGCATATCTATAAAATTCGCCAAAAGGGCAAAAAAATGGAGGGAGAATGGAAAAATTCTCAAAGGATGTCTTGAAGTACTCAGAATGAAATACATCAAGGGACATAGGCTTTAGTCTTCAGAGCTATCTGTATGACCTGTAACGTTTTACCCTCTTTCGGTTAGAAACTCTAGAATATGATGATGGCTTATAGGAGGAATAATGGACTGACAGTTGAAGCGTGTGGCACGCAGCTTGCGGGATCTCAGTTCCCCTACCAGGGATTGAACCCAGGCCACGGCAGTGAAAGGCTGGAATCCTAACCAGTAGGCCACCAGGGAACTCCCGAGAAAATCTTTTCTAATGGAAGAGAACATACAAGGAGTGAATTTGAAAATAATATCAGCCTGAGCTCAGCTTTCCTTATAGAACAGATGATTCGCATATTGGCCCTCCATACAGTGCCATGGAATAGACTTTAAATATATTTACATCTAATTATACTAGATACTACTACATCTAGCTTCAAATTCTAGTCAGAGGTAAAAAATATTTTGAATGTAATGAGCGTAAGAACTGTTACTGAGGGCTTCCCTGGTGGCACAGTGGTTAAGAATCCGCCTGTCAATGCAGGGGACACGGGTTCGAGCCCTGGTCTGGGAATATCCCACATGCCGCGGAGCAACTAAGCCTGTGTGCCACAACTACTGAGCCTGTGAGCCACAACTACCGAAGCCCGCGCACCGAGAGCCTGTGCTCTGCAACAAGAGAAGCCACTGCGAAGGGAAGCCTGTGCACCGCAACGAAGAGTAGCCCCTGCTCGCCATAACTAGAGAAAGCCCACTCACCATAACTAGAGAAAGCCTGCACGCAGCAACAAAGACCCAACGAAGCCAAAAATAAAATTAAAATAAATTAAAAATAAATAAATTTATTAAAAGAAAAACAACTGTTACTGAGAATGTGCTCATTCAAATTCAGAATTCTTAATAGAAAATATATAATGATATAAATGGGTACAGGAAAGATTTATCATTAGCAAACTTCTTATTTTAAATCTAAGAAACAGCATATTGGAGGACTCGGGAGGAGGCCCTGAACAGACCCCAGTGCCTCTGTGGTAACAAAGCACTAAGTGCAGATTTTGAAATGTTTAGCTAATAATCTGCAACTTTATGAATGTTGAATAATTAATTTATCATAGAAAGAAGTCATCTAGGTTAAAGAAAGATATTTTTTCATAATGGTTTATGTTGTATTCACTTATAGAGAGTAAAGAATTTGCTGTAGTTTTAGTCTTTAACATTTTCTGGAAACAAGACAAGCTGAAAAATAGGTTTCCTGTGGGATTAAAAAAAAAAAAAAGCAAATCATAACCTAGTGTGGTAGCTTTTCAACCTATGTAGCTCAGTAAAAGATTGGCATTTATACCTTTTAGAAACTGATTAAAATTAGAGAAGGTTTTGAGAAATGCTTTATTTGTGACCATTTGAGCAGCATTTCAGAATGCTATAATTTTTTCAACATGTTTGCATGATTAAGAAAGAGCTATATATTACCTTATTTATGAACTGGGCTGTGAAAATGTGTTATAATAGTGAATACTACATATTTTTAACCTGTTTTTGTATACTGTATGTCATCTGATATACAAAATAACCCTGTAAAATTAGTAGGGCAGCTATTAATATCTCTAATTTACAAGTGAAGAAGAGAGGCTCAGAGAGGCTAAAATTTTTGCCTGATATCACAAAGCTAGACTTTGACCATTATACTGCATTGATGTCTCAAATGTTTCCTTGGGATGCGCATAATTCAATTTTGAGGGCATAGACTGGTTTTGTCTACTTTTTTGTTGTTTTAATCATTGCTTTCAAAAGAAACCTTCTATACAAGGTTGGGAAATGATTGTGAATATATACAACAGAGATAAACATTCTTTTTTTCTATCAACAGTTACTGAGAGTAGGTGTCAACATGCTCTTAAATTATAAGAACACGGCGACATCCTTATTAGCACCACAGCAGTGGCTAAAAAGGCATGGTTCATTGCTACTGAAGTGTTTTTATTTTTTCCAGGAGGACTAATACTCCTCAAGAATTTGAGGACATTTTTTTTTATTATGCCTTATACCTAGTACTAAAGTTCTGGAAACAAATTTGTGTGTCCCTTTGAGGAATTATGGGAAATTTTTTGATTTTAACAGTTTGTTCTTTTATTCAGATTGATTACATAATTACAAAATTCTAGATTTGACTTTAACAGATTATTAACTAAGACCATTTTATGAGCTGTCCTATGAAACTGGATATCTTGTTATTTTACAGGATGAAGAAACTCGAAAAGATTATGATTACATGCTGGATCACCCAGAAGAGTACTACAGCCATTACTACCACTACTACAGCAGGCGCTTAGCCCCTAAAGTGGATGTGAGAGTTGTGATCTTGGTCAGTGTGTGTGCTATTTCAGTGTTTCAGGTGTGTATTGATGGATGTGTGTATCTACGTGCATGTGCAGGAGTGCACATTGGCTAGTGCTAGTTGTTAAAACTGAACTAGAAGTACCTTTTTGTAGCATTTTACTTCCAGGTGAGATTAATTTTTTATATTAGAAAAATATTTATTTAACCAACTGATAACATTGGAATCTTTGTTGGCAGGCAATCTAAGAAATCGTGAATGTCATTATATAACTGTCAAAACCAAACAAACAAAAAAGTCAGATCTTTTTCTCGTTTCCCCCTCTAGAGTATTTTCCATATAACAGCCAGAGTGAATGCCAACTAGACCATATCATTTACAGGTGACCCTTGAACAACATGGGTTGGAACTGCAGTGGTCCACTTACACACGGATTCTTTTCACTAACTGCAGTGCCGACCCGCAGCAGTGCACCTTCTGAGGTTGGCTGAATCAGAGGATAGGGAGGAGCCATGCATACGGACGGCCAGCCATACGCTGCACTCAGACTCTGCACAGGGTGGTGCCCCCCACCCCCGCATTGTTTGAGGACCAAACTACCTTCATAGGACTTTTCAATGATTTCCCATTAAACTTGGGGGAAATTCCAAACTCCTTAATATGGCCTAACAAGTCCTGGCACCTACCTGCCAAATGCCAGGAGTGTAGAGCTTGCCATCATTGTAACAAACAAAAATGTCTCACACATTTCCACATGACGGCTAAGGGCACTCCTGCTCAGTACGAGAACCACTGAAATGGACTAAAAGTGCTACAGTAACTTTTTATGTTGTTTTAAAATATCACAGAAATACAAGTTTAGCCTGAAATGAGTTTTCCCTACTATTATTCCTCAACTAACCGCACCTATCATATCCTCCTCTAGAAGAAAAAAGAAAGTCAAGTGACTAGAATGAAGCAATTTGCTAGTTTCAGAATTACTTCTCCAGTTTAATTCCCAGAAATGAAATTCAATCGATATGACAAAAGAATTCCAATTGAAAACTAAAGCTGTATATATATATATATATATATATATATATATATATATAGTTTGGTACACGGGCCTCTCACCGCTGTGGCCTCTCCCATTGCGGAGCACAGGCTCCGGATGTGCAGGCTCAGCGGCCATGGCTCACGGGCCCAGCCGCTCCGCGGCATGTGGGATCCTCTCGGACCGGGACACGAACCCGTGTCCCCTGCATCGGCAGGCGTACTCTCAACCACTGCGCCACCAGGGAAGCCCTAAAGCTGTATATTTTAAATGTGTCAGCTTTTGTAGTGTTGCCTTTTCAACAGGGAGAGGAAGCGCAACTTTACTTTTCTGTTTTAGATAATGTAATACCCTAGTCACTTTTTTTTTTTTTTTGCTATTCCTAATAGATTGCTACTGTAATATTTCAGGATATTATTGGTACAACTGCTGTATTTATTCAGTAAAATAGCTGAAATGTATGGAGGTACTATATGAGGAGTAGGACTTTTTCTGATAATAGAACCCTTTGTGGTTGAATATATTTATGAAGTGACTTAATGTCTTCCTGTCCAAATAAGTAAAGAGTTCAAACATATTTGAATCTTTCAGTTCAGAATGTGATGAGCGTTACTGTGGTATGTGCAGATGGTTTAGAGTTGCCCGAGTCTATCCTCAGGGATTTTTTTAAAGAAACTCCTCACCAGCTAGTTTTACCATTCAATTCTTCCTCCAGTAAGTAGACTGCAACCTTAAAAAAAAAATAGAAGAGGGATTTCTTAATTGTGATCTAGGGAAGAGTCAGATGGTAAAGATGTGAAATCAACAGGTGTGATGTGATTCCAACGATCCATCCTCTGATCCTGGGTGTCTCCTGTGGAGAATCAGTGGCTTTTCGGCTCAGCTCAGGGCTTATCTGACTTATCAGGCCTGGAGATCCCGTGTCCACATGGGCATTAATCAACTGTATCTTCAACTTACAGAGTAAGATTTTTGAGGTCCCTGTTTTTAATCAGAATAGGTTTTGGGGGCGGGGGGTGGTTGTGTTCACCAAGATGAATTTTGTAATAAAAATGACCCAGTTTTTTTTGTTAAATATTCTAGTTTTTCAGCTGGTGGAACAGCTACAACAAGGCAATCAGCTACCTGGCCACGGTGCCCAAGTACCGTATCCAAGCCATGGAGATTGCCAAGCAGCAGGGATTGCTGAGAAAAGCCAAAGAGAAGGGCAGAAACAAAAAGTCCAAAGAGGAAATTCGTGACGAGGAGGAGAACATCATAAAGAACATTATAAAAAGTAAAATAGATATAAAGGGAGGCTATCAGAAACCCCAGTTCCGTGACCTTCTCCTGTTTCAAATTCTCTTAGCTCCCTTTCACCTGTGCTCATATATAGTCTGGTATTGCCGGTGGATCTATAACTTTAACATCAAAGGCAAAGAATATGGGGAAGAAGAAAGACTATATATCATACGTAAATCTATGAAGATGTCAGAGTCTCAGTTTGATAGTCTAGAAGATCATCAGAAAGAAACTTTTCTTAAACGGGAGCTTTGGATAAAGGAGAATTATGAGGTGAGTAATTACTGTAACCTTCCTTACCAACTTAAAACTAGGTATGTGACAAGGGATCACAGAAGTGTGCTCAAATTTCTGAAATCGAAGAGTTAAATATAGAAAGATCTTAACTTTTGTTGACTGTATGACTATATTTAGTAGTGGAACAGTGGGGTTTTTAACCTATGATATGTCTTTTTAAAAGATGAACTTCAGGGCTTCCCTGGTGGTGCAGTGGTTGAGAGTCTGCCTGCCAATGCAGGGGACACTGGTTCGTGCCCCGGTCCGGGAAGATCCCACGTGCCGCGGAGCGGCTGGGCCCGTGAACCATGGCCACTGGGCCTGCGCGTCTGGAGCCTGTGCTCCGCAACGGGAGAGGCCACAGCAGCGAGAGGCCCGCATACTGCAAAAAAACGAAAAAACAAAAGATGAACTTCAAATACTTTAATTTACTAATGCTAAAAATTTAAAGTATGGTCTAATTTGTTGTGTTAAACTGTACTATGAATTGCCAGAATGATTTGGCAAGTAGATATATTCAGCCTACTTATAAAGAACATAAAAATGGAAGGTAACATGGTAGCTCCTAAATTATTTGATAAGTTTTCACTTTTAAGTAGTTGAAGCTGCCCACTATACAGTAAACTCAGTCTGTCATAGTGTGCTATCCTGGGCTGAATTATCACGGTATTACATGAGGTTATTTTAGTTGTTACTTCCTGAAATTTGGAAGTAAAATAATTTCTTTCTGAAATTTGATATGGCTGTGAAATTGGTTATGAAAACTTGTCCATTTAGCTTCAACTGATATACATGAAAGGTTACAGAAATGAAAGATGTTCTTTGTTCTTTACCTCTGTGGTTTATTTAACCTTCTTTGGGAACTTTAAAAATATTTTGAAAAAGCAATAATTATCATTGAAGATAAAAGTAGTTGTAAGTTCAATTTGGAGACAAATGTATTTATAAGGTCACTTTGTTCCTTGGTTAGGATCAACAAAACTGAAAGTCATCTGTTAAATTTACAGAGTACCATGTTAGAAAGATAAAGTGTTGACTCTTTAATATTGGACATTAGTCGTAGAGAGGAAATGTTTAAACCCTTTAAACTCAGCTTATATATGATTTCAAGGAGGAAAAGAATGTATCTCCAGGTTACAGAAATCAGTGAAAAAAATTACTAGTTCTTGCATAAGTTATTCTTTTTTATTTAACATTGAACATTAAAGTGCTTAATTGCTTAGTAATCTTAGGTGCATGGTCTTTAGAAGACAAACCCATACATTCATTGGAAACTTTTACCTAAAGTTATATTTGAAAAATATAAACATGCCATAAAGCTAATGACAGATGTTTCTCTTTGGATTGTCAAGTCAGTTTATGTTATTTATACTTACAGGTCTACAAACAGGAACAAGAAGAGGAACTAAAGAAAAGATTAGCAAATGACCCTAGATGGAAGAGATATAGGAGGTGGATGAAGAATGAAGGGCCTGGACGGTTAATGTTTGTGGATGACTGAAGATTGCTGGAATGCTACTATGCCAAACCTTAATTGTGATACTATTTTCATAACTGAATTATTTTAGAAATGTACTGACTGTTCCTCAGCAGTAACTAAAATTCCTCAAGTATTTGATTAAACAGTATAATGTAGAAATTTAAACTTTCCCTTCAAACTTTATACATAAGACATTTATGATTGTTCAATTTTTATAATCAATTTGTGGATTTTGTTAAAAGATTTGACATGAAGATTTATTAGTTGCCATTTAAAAATTTTATATGTTTGGTTAAAAAATTTGACTTGAAAATTTATTAGATACCATTTAAAAATTTTACGTGTTAAGTGTTTATTCTTCAAAAGTGTTTCCTTATTTTGTTATAGTGCTACATTTTTCTGCTTTCGTGGCCTCTAATACTTTCACAAAACATAAAAATTATAACAGCATTTAATTACATTTTTGAGTGTCTTTCTAGACACAGACTTCTTCAGCAAAATGATTCAACTGTCGACAGTCATTATAGGTTTGATTTATGTTCAAAATATCTCTCTAGGAGAGTCTTCTGCTGGACTGTCTTTATAATATCTCCCCCCAGTCATAATATTCTTACTAAGATCAGAAACTCTCCAGGAGAGTGAATCTACCTTCATGTCCTTGTAGGATGATCTTGATTACAGTCATTATAGGACTATAACTGTATTCTCAAACACTTCTCCAGAAAGAACCTTGTAAAAAGGTCTTTTGTACCACAGTATTGCTTTTTTACCCCCCTTCAATTAAAAAAAAAAAAGAGCAGAAATAGTATTATGAAAAGTTGATATAGTATGAAGTCCTTGAGTGGTGAAAAATACATTTTATGTGAGCATATTTACATGCATATAAACCAGAAAGAAGAGGTGCATGGCTGTGTGCTGTTCTATCAAACAATGAAATGTAATGTTTTATACGTGTGAAAGTGAAAGTAATTCACACATAATTTGACTGAATCAAGTATGATACTGCAGCAAAGTATCGAAACACATTCATGGTAGTGAATCAATACTCCTGTTAAAAGACATATCCCAGTCCATCATATTAATAAAACGGTTGCAATATATCACAAGTTTGTTGGTATGACATTTTAAGTCAAAGATTAACATATTGCTTTTGCATTATATAACTGTAAAAGACATAGCATAAAAGTGTAGCATAGTAGCTATGCAGAGTCTGTTTCTACTCAAAGTAAACTAGTCCTTTCAAGAGCCCAGCCCAAATATGTGACACATACAGAGATGCAGGAGGGAAGAGTTCCATCCTTGCTAATATAGCAAAAGGCCTGAGGTGGGTTATTTAGCCTGTGAGTGAAGGCCTCAATTCCTCATTAGAAAAGTAGGGGAGGAGTTTGACCAGATTATCACTAAGGCCTTTTGCAGCTCTAAAATTCTGAAATTATATAATATTTATATTTTTGTAAACTTCAGATGAAAGTGTTTTATGCATCCATTCTTTTTTGGGAGGGTGGAGAAATTACAGTGCTAAATTGTAGGAAGCTGTGCTTCAAACCCCAAATGCCCAACTCTAAACCATAGGTAAATGCCTTTGAAAAGTGCTGTGGTTACAGTCAGTAACCCCTGTCCCAGTGAAGATGTGACCACACCCGTGCCACACAACAGCATTATCACCTAAGATTAGATGTGGGTACCATATGTTATGCAGACCAGAAAGAAATGGAGGCTCTTGCCCCTCTGTTAAAATTTCAAATAAATTTATGATTAACTGTGTTTCAAAAAAACCTAGTGATAAGGAAAAACAGGAGGACTGAATATGTTAGCATTCATAAAGGTTGGCTGATAAAAACCATGTATCTTTGGATATTATTTTGCATATATGCTAGATTGCTGTATTTCTTTCTGTCTTTATATAGAAGTCTCATTTCTGGAATTGTTCCTGGCAGCCTGCTCACTTGGTAAAAGTTTGGTTGGTCTTTTGGAATCATGGTCATTGTATGGGTGAGATGAATGGACTCTCCTTAACGGAAGGACTATGATTCTTTTCTCCCCTTCCCTCAACAAAATGGCTTTATGCTTCAAAATCCTGGAGGAAAGGAAGGGCAATTAGTTGTGTCACAAGTGTCGTTCACATATTTTGGGTATCTTTACTATCTCCATACTCTGCCAATCCCCCACCAAAGAACCAAAAGCTTCTCCATTTCAGAAACACTTGGAGAAGAATCCTGGGTAGGGGATCCCAGAACCCCACTATAGTTAGAAAATTTCTCTTGTGCTTCATTTTAGGGCTATCACCATTTCCTCCTTGCTTGGAATTCAGGGGTTTATAGAGCATAGCTGCTTATTGCTTTCTATTATCACTTCCTATAATTGAGGTCTGTGCTAAAATTACCCTTAGGGTTACTTACATTCATGTCAAATATCCTCACAGCAGTTTCTAAAACTGACCCTTCCCTCACTGGTCTTATTTCTTTATGAATTCTCCAAGTTCTACAAATCCTGGGTTGCAGTTTCATAACACATCTATCAAGTAGGGGCCATGTGTAGAATTTTAAACACTACAAGTGGTATACAGAAATTTAAAATGTTACATGAAAAAATAATTCAGTTTATAGAATTAACTATTTTAGTACTACTGAATTTATGTTTAGAAAAACAGTAGTTTTATTTACTTTGAGATTTTTTTAGACTGAAATGGCAGGAAACTTTTAACACCCACACATTGGAAATATTTCCTTGAGTAGAAGCCAACTGCTAAGCTAACATGCAGCTAGTATTATGGACCAGTGTGCCAAACCCATACTGAAAGTTCTGTGGAAATTAAAGAGAAATAGCTTTTATTAGACATTAACAGGTCTAGCTACTTAAAGACTTTAAATCAGACATGGTCTCTGTTGAGTTATAATTGTGCAATTGAGGCAGATAAATGTTGGTATTGATACAAAATAGTTGTGTACGGATGAATTTCTTTTTCTTTTTTAGCTGCGGCATGCGGACTTCTTAGTTGTGCCATGTGAACTCTTAGTTGCAGCATGCATGTGGGATCTAGTTCCCCAGCCAGGGATTGAACCCAGACCCCCTGCATTGGGGGCATGGAGTCTTATCCACTGGACCACCAGGGAAGGCCCCGGATGAGTTATAATTCATTTTATTTACAAAGTGTGATACTCTTCACATTTAAATATGGGCTAAGGCCAAATCTAGCCCCTGATAACTAAATAAAATTTGCTAAACAAATTTAACCTTTCTGGTTTCCTCATCTGTGAAATGAGGGGATCTTTTGATTTATTTTTTAATTTTTTTTGCGGTACGCGGGCCTCTCACTGTTGTGGCCTCTCCCGTTGCAGAGCACAGGCTCCGGACCTGCAGGCTCAGCGGCCATGGCTCACGGGCCCAGCCGCTGCGTGGCATGTGCGATCTTCCCGGACCGTGTCCCCTGCATTGGCAGGCGGACTCTCAACCACTGTGCCACCAGGGAAGCCCCAGGGGATCTTTTTAGATAATTAGGACTTCAAAATCTATAAGCCTGTGAATTTACAATGGTTTAGGGTCTGAAGGAGATTAGACTGCCTGCAACTGAGAAATGTTATGAGTATTTAAGTAAAAAGCCTATAAGATTTGTCATAAACTTCAATCAGTTTCTTAACGGATTCAGAGTATCCTTGACGATTATGTATGGAGTGGATCACATAGTCTTAGAGCAGTGACGTATGGCATTTCCTACAGACTCCTCCCCAGTTTCATTAGGGGATGAAGAAACTTCCTCCCATTTGACAGTGTCTCCTTTTATAACCTCAAGAAGAGGGAGCAGGATGCAGGGGAACGGCTCAGGCTTTGCAGCCAGATAGACCAAAGTTTGGTTCCTGGCTCTGCAACCAATAGTTTGGGCAGGTTAACCTCTGAACCCCATTTCTCATCTCTAATAGTAGGGATACTAACTACTTCACAGGATTATCATGAGAATTAAATAAGCTGGGGTAAAAGGCTGGCACATATTAATGCTTCAGAGGGAATAGGAAAGAGTCTCGTTTGTTAAAATCCATGTGTTTAGTGATGTTAAAATCCATGTGTTTAGTGATGATTACAACCCCGTTGTTTCTTTATTACTTAAATAGGTATTTGAACCCCTTACTTTGTGCAGAGTACTGTGCTAGAGTGAAAAAGTGATGCTCCTTAGGATTGGAACTGTGTCTTAAAAGCAGCCGCCTGCCCCTTGTTGTACCCTGGGGTACAAGGTGAAGCAGCTGCGACGACAACTCAGGAAAGAAAGAACTTTCAGAGCAAATAGAATAATCTGCTACTCAGTAGTTCAAGGCCTACATTTACAGAAGGGACACTTCCAGTGAGATACAGAGGCATGCCTGGAATGGCTGCTCAGAAGAACATCAAGTAGTCACACTGCCTCTCAAAGTCTCAAGCAGCCTGTAAAAATCTCTCCAGAGAAGCTGAATCCACACACCTGTTGGTGAATCTTTCACTCCTGAGTCATTAAGTTCTAAAAATAATGCAATGGGTAGAAGGAAGTGAAATGATTTGTTTTTGGTACATTATACTGGGTCACATTAAATATAGTTGTTAATATGTTTCCCTGTTTCTTTTTTAGAAAACTGAAGGTAGCAGAAACACCTTCCCATTTTAACATTATTTTTATGGAGAAGAGTGATTTAAAGCTGCTTTTCTGGAAAAATAACCTACTGTTAGTAAAAGGGTGACAAAATACATGTCAGGAGTGAGTTATAGATCACAACAGGGAAACAAATGAAATGTTTGTCTTTACAAGGACACTGACATTCCTCAAAAGTACTGAGACTCTTAGAAATTTATAAGTTTTTAACTTAACCAAGAAATAAATGGGTAACAAATTCTCTAAAATAATATACTGGTGATCTGTGCATTTTAGCTGGGGTGAGGAGGAAAGGATACTGTCCCCATGGCTCACCTTTCAGAGCTCTGGAAATAACTGCATCTGTGGGGACGACTCTAGTCCTCCAGGTGAGCAGTGACTTCTCTTGAAAGCTAAAATGGAAGTTCTTTTCCTCCCACTTTGTGTGATACTAGGCAAGTCACTTTTCTTAGTGGGCCTTAGTTTCCTCGTCTCTAAAATTGGGAATGGACTACCTTATCTGAAGGTCTCTTTCCTCTCTGAAGTTCCACGATGCAAAAATAATGGATGGGAAGACATTTTGGTGACGTATAAAGCAAAGCACAGATGTTCAGCCCTCCGTTAACAAGTGGCACCTAGCCTGCCTGTCCATGGATCACTGCAGGAGGCTGGATGCTAAAACCTGGCTGTTTCTTTCAAAGCCAGACCACTTCTCTCCAAGAAAAGCACAATCAATCATACAGCAGCAAGCAGGGTGGTGGGTGTGATCGGGCATGAAGGAGGGAGATGGGGCACACTCCTAGACCTTTTCAGCTACCTCATGGCTGACACACAAGTATCACCTTGGGTGTTTCCTCACCGTGGGCAACCCCAAAGCCCCCTTTTCTAACTAGAGATCATTTCGTTTCTTCAGCTACCATTAGGTTGTGCAGATGTCTCCCACATCAACATCTGCCACTAAACATTTTCAGCAGCTTAGAGGCACAAAGCAGTACAGTTGAAGACTTACTTTCTCCTAAGCCAAACTCATCCTTATTCTTCGCTCCTACCTTCAAACCTAGTCCTGTTTCCTAATTTCTGTTACAGGCATCAGATCTCACCTATTCTCTGCTTCAGAAGCCTCTGCCCACTTTCCTTTGCATTTCATAACTACAATGAAGTCCTACTGACTTAGTCTCTTGAATTTGTTCTCCATCCCACCTGCACAGTCCTCTCTAGGGCCTTGACCCAGCCACTCCACCAAAAAGACAAAACTACTATTGAAGTCATCTTGTCTCCCCAGCTTCAGTTCATTTTCTATCCTCATCCCAGATTAATTTCCTAAAATGTCTTACCACGTGGCTACCCCGCTGTTTGCCGCAAACTCCTGTTTCTTATGAGGTTTTCTGTGACTTTTCTGTTACTCACTAGAGCCTTCTTTTATTCATTAACTAATTCATTCCACGTGTGCATGGCCTCCTGTTCTCCCTGCTTTCCCCCTTCCTTTCTGCCATCTGCAGGACACATGTTTCCAAGGTCTAGGTCTCACCATCTAAGATGAGCTTTTCCTGATCCTTCCAGTCTGTATCTTTGCTCTGAGTTCTTTGCCTCATCTTTCTGACACACAACTTTTCTATTCTGTCACCAATTTAGTCACGTTTCTAACGTGTACTTTCATGTTTTGACAAGAATATACGTTCTTTGTGGTGAGGGAGCCCACGGGAGAGGGCTTTAAAATTTGCTAATTTGCTCTTGTCATAAGAAAAACTCTTTAACACCTCAAAGATTGAACACATAGCTCACCAAAGGAATATAAGAAATGTGCAGCCTCAACAGTTAAGACATCTAAAAGACTTAAGACACCATTTTTCATCTATTAGGTTTTTAGAGATAGAGAACCACCATACAGAACTGTGAGGGTGCAGAGAAACAGGCAGCCTTCTGGTGGGAATAGCAATTGCTACCACCTTCTGGAGGATAAAGAAGGGAAAAGTTTTAAAAACTTTTATATTCTTTGATCCACCAATTCCATTTTAGGAATGCGTCATAAGGAAATAAAAAACATACACAAAGCTGTATGTTTAAGGTGGCCACCACAGTGTTAAATAATAGGGCAATAGGTAAATAAATTATGACCCAGTTGTACAATGGAATATCACACAGTCATTAAAAATAATAGCTGAAGAGCAGATCTTTTCTTTGACTCCCCATGGCCCCCTTCTAGTATCAGCATCCTGGTTTTCCTTTAGGGAACTGATCTTCCCCTTTCAGTCCATATGGTTTGGGTGGGTGTCTTAGTTTGGGTTCCCCAGAGAAACAGACTCTGAGATGGAGATTTTCATGCAGAAAGTCTGTTGTGGAGTGTCAAGATCAACACCTGTAGGGCAGTCCAGGAATTGGGGATTAGGCAGAGGGAGGCACTGAACTGTGAGGCAGCTGCCATAAAGGCCTCAGATGACCCCAGGGGGAGCTCTGATCTGCCATCATCCTTCACAGTTGTGCCAGCTTGAGGCAAGGGGGTTGGGGTGCAGACCTTATGCATCCCAGACATCCGTCATTGGATGAGAGATGACCCTGGGAGGGGTGGCTCTCGGGCTAAGGGCAGTTTCCAGAAGGACTCAGCTGAGAGGCATCAGCTGCTGCTACTCCCGGCAGGTGGGGCAATGAATGCCTTGGTCATAAATGGGAAGTTGGGTGGCACACCACAGGGCCCACTAGAGGTGGAGCTGACCCCAGCCCGCATCCTGCTCTCGGCCAGGGGCAGCTAATCTGGGCATTCCAACACCACACAAACCCTTGCCTTCAAATCGACTGGTTCAGGGGTGGACACATGACTCAATAAGGTCAGTGAGGTCCATTATGGGGATTTTTGCTGCAGCAATTAGAAAGACAGAAAAGAGGTGCTACTGCTCCTGGGGTTCCTAGGCTGGGGCAATAAAAGCATGAAACTCCTTCGCAGCACTACAGAGAGTCTATTTACCATTGAAAAAAAACAAGGCCAACACTCAGAAAAAGCAGAGCCAAGAGATGGAGAATGAGAGCCCTACAGCTATTATTTGAACAATTAAACCCATTACTTTAAAGTCCTTGGGCTTTTCAGTTACACAAGACAGTGTATTACCTTTTTGCATTACTCAATTTAAGTGGGTTCTAACAAATATAATGGCGCACAAGAATAATAAGGAAATATTCATAATACATTAAGAGAAAAACAAAATCAACAAAAACCACACGTTTGGGTCTTCCCTGGTGGCTCAGTGGTTAAGAATCCGCCTGCCAATGCAGGGGACATGGGTTCGAGCCCTGCTCCGGGAAGATCCCACATGCCGCGGAGCAACTAAGCCTGTGTGCCACAACTATTGAGCCTGTGCTCTAGAGCCGGTGAGCCGCAACTACTGAGCCCACATGCCACAACTACTGAAGCCCACACGCCTAGAGCCTATGCTCTGCAACAAAGGCAAGCCACAGCAATGAGAAGCCCGCGCACCGCAACGAAGAGTAGCAATCACTCTCTGCAACTAGAGAAAGCCCTCGTGCAGCAACGAAGACCCAACGCAGCCAAAAATAAATAATAATATAAAATCAATTAATTAAAAAAACAAAAACCACACGTTTTACATATAGTAATGATGCCAGTTTTGTGAAACAAACTAATGTCCACTATAAAAAAAATGCAGCACAAGAGAAACAACGGTTACAGTTGAATGGCGAGACGGGAGTGAGGGGGTCTGAATTTAATCTTCTGTATGTTCTGCAAAGATGTCAGGGTCTGCGCTTTTACCCTTCTTACTTTACTGACCCTGCCGAGTCAACCGCTAGGATTCCCGTCACACAGTCACAGGCTAACGCATAAACCTGTTTCTGTTGCATGGAAACCCCATCGACCGTCCTCACCTACCCGAGGATAACTCCCTCGCAGGGCTTCGAAGCCTTCACACGTGGCCCCTTATTTCTGCCACTCGCTCCACACCTTGCTCCATCCACACGCAGTCACAGTTCCAAGTCTCCAGGAGAGCGTCTTCTCCTTTTCCATCCCCCACACCCACTCCTGCTCCTGTGGGCGCCCTGTGTGGGCCCCGCGACGCGGCTCGGGGGCCAGGGGTAGACGCAGGCGCCCTCCCTGCTTAGAACGCAGAGTTAGGTGTCAGTCAGCTCGGGACCCCAAGGTGTCGCTTACCTGTTGCGTCTGCCACTGAGGGGAGCGGGTGCCGGGCGAGGCCGGGAGCGGCCGGCGGGCGGCGGGG
>NW_006775143.1:6910856-6985840 GCF_000442215.2 Lipotes vexillifer | reverse complement strand
TCGCGTCTCCGCCCGCCCACCGGCTCGCTCACTCGCTCGGAGCCCAGGCCGCCGCCATGTCTTCCGGGGCCAGCGTAAGCGCCCTGCAGCGCCTGGTGGAGCAGCTTAAGCTGGAGGCCGGCGTGGAGAGGATCAAGGTGAGGCCCGCGCCGGCGTGTGGCCTCGGGGTGCGGAGACCGCCCGGCCGTCCGCGGGCCTGGGAGGAGGAGGCCGCGCCCGGGCGGACAGCTGCAGGGCCGGCCCGAGCGCGAGCCGGGTGGCCGGACGCGGTGGGCGGGCCTGAGGACTGCGCCCGACCAGGCTCGCGGCTCGGCCTCGGGCGGTGGGAGTCCGCGCAGGGCCGGACCCGGACCCCGGCGCCCGGGAGAAATGCACCTGACCCCGCGAGGGCGGTCCGGGACCGAGAGCCCCGGCGCGGTCACGTTTCAGTGATGGGGACAATGACTCGGGGTGCCCGACGGACGCGAGGACACCAGGAATGCGGGCGACGTGCTGGTGGCCCCCCCGTACTTGGCTGGTGCGGGAGGATGGGGTCCAGAGCTTCGGAGGAGACTGAATGGATGGGCCTCGGTGATGGGTTGATAGGATGAGGAGGGAGGAGGGCGCTGCTCGGGTTTCTGGCCTGGTGACAGGATGGATGGCGTTGCCATTCGCTACGGTAGGGAGGAGAGATGATGCGTAAGTTTCGGATACGTGGACTTTGAGGGGATGCCCGGGAGGTGTTTGGCTACCTGGGCCGAAGCTCAGAGAACGAGGCTGAAAGAACGTATGGGAGTGAAAACGGTAGGAAGTGACCAGAGTGTGGACCCCAGGGACCTGCCGAAAGAGATACTGAAGCGAGGAAGGAGGGGTTTTCACAATTCTGAGGCTTAGTCAACGTGTCAAATGTTTAGTCAGTTGATTAAAAAGCATCTGATGTGTAATTGTGTTTACCAACTAGTATATAGCATTATTTGTAGAATGTGTGTGTGAATGAATGGACACTGCTGCGATAGTCTGTGGACCTCAGTAGTGCCATTTCTTTGTACCATGCTCTATTCTAGGTACTGAGAATACGTTATTCTAGTGGGGAAGATAAACAATAAACACACTAACCAATAAATAAAATAATTTCAGAGAGTAATTGATGTAATTGATTCTAAAACAAGGTAGACAGAGACCTGTGGAGTGCAGAAGAGGTTTCAGTGACATATGTAGTAGTAGATGCTGAATCTAATTTGTAATAGGATAGAAAGACTTTATTGAAAAAAAATCTGGTTTTAAAGAGGAAACCTTTTTTTTTTTTTTTAAATTTAGGAAATGAAAAGCTGTATTTTGAGGTTGAGAGGAAGGAACACACTGTATTTTTAGGTCGAGGGGGAGAAACAAATGGAGAAGGAGAACTGGAGGTAGAGACAGGTAGTCTGTCTAAGGGGGTCTGGGGTTGGAGGGGCACCTTCTGAGGCAGGAAGAAAGGAGGAAGGATATGTGTTAACATAGATGTTTCCAGATAAGGGCTTAATACCTTGTATGATGACAATTTTCTTTGTGAAATAGGAGGCCAAGTTTTAAGGCAGAAAAAAGGGAACTTACGGTGTCACAAGTGCTGAGGATGAGGGAGAGAGTGCTGTTGGGAATGGGAGAGGACCCCCTAGCAGGCACAATCATAGACACCTTGTGATTCTGAAGACCCAGCTACTGTGAGATTGATTGTCCTACTTTTTTTTTTTTTTGTCTCCAGCAGTATTTGGCTGCCCAGGAATCTGAGTGCCCAAGCTGAATGGTAGTTGATCCAAGTAGTGGGTTAGCAGGGGAGTTTTGTCAGAAAGATAGAAATGGGAGTGGAGAGCAAGGAATTTGAGGGTCTGGCCGGAAAGAGGCTGAACCCAGGCTGAATGGAGAAGGAACAGAGCCAGCCTACCTGTGATGGGCCAGACAAAAAAGGAAGAGATGTTCCCCCTGAGGTCAAAGAGCAGGTGCAGTGAGGAGAAAGGAAGCAGCACCCTGGATGGGCAGGAGAGATTGTGATCGGAAGGCAGGATGTTGGAGTGTGAAATTACAGATGTGGAGCAGTTACAGGTATTGCTGTAACTACTGCTGTTGAGGAGAAGGTTGTTTGAAGAGAGGAGCTCAGGGAAATGAAACTAGGGTTGTTGGAAATGTTTAAGATGTAGTGGGGACCTAAGTGGAAAGAAAAACTGTGAGCCAGATGTCTGCCTACCCTGTGCAGTAGCTAGGGAAGGTATTCGTATCTACATTTAAAAAGTAGTTACAGGTGATGAAACTGAGACACAGAGAAGTCAAGTGAATAGCTCAGAGTCACACAGATAATAAGCTTATTTGCAGGGTGTCCTCATGGGAGTATGGTTTGGGGTGCTTGGCAGGGCTTTTCTCAGGCAGCACCTTAGGGAGTCACAACCTTCCAGGGTCTGGTTTGACTCATTTCAGGGCTCAGTGACGGATGGGTGTTCTCAGCACACCCAGAGACGTCTTCTCTTTCACAGACTTGCTAACTGGTAAATAAACCGGAATACCAGTTTCTTAGCATATGATGGAGGGCAGCCCTTCCCAGTGCTTCAATGCTCAGTATCCTTCCAAGGACCCCTTCTTTGCTTTCGAGAAGTCTCTCAGAAGTTGATGGGTCAGCTTGGGCTCAAACCAAGGAAAGTCATATGATTTGGGTAGGGATTATCCCACCTCCATTGGGAGGATACAATTTCTAAGGGTTTGGGCTTGTATTCTTCCAGGCCAGAGTTTTTCCCTTCAAAGTGCTAGAGAAATGCTGACACGTTACTCTTCTCTCATTTGCTTTGCATATCCCTCACCTTAACTTTTTGATATGTTCTTTAGGCTAGGGTGCAGTTAGCCCCATTTCTCTGGCAGTCCTGGGGGACAGTCTCTTTCCACCCATCATGTGTGGAGTTCACTCGTTCTCTCTGAAGCTGAGATAATAATCATGAGCATAATTGGTTCCAAATTTCTTTTGAATTAATAACATATATATATATAATCAGTAATTCCAATTATAATTAACATGAAAATGTCAGAACTTCTGTTGAGGGAAAGGCAAGCTTAAACATTAGTTTGGCAATATTATATTACATGTTTATATGATATAAACTGTTATTACATTAATGAAACTAAAATTCCTAAAGTATTCTAGAAACTAGATAGTAACTGACACCTAAGGAATTGATTTTTTCAGTTATTTGGAAGCTTGGAAAATTAACACAAATTAGTAGTAATACTTGAACAGCAACTGGAACATTTTTGTACAGTATGGGTGAGATTTTATACAAAACACTTTTTCAGTACAAGAAAAATGGAAAGCAAGGAAAGCCTCCAAGTACAAATATGCATCAAATGGAGGCTAAGAAGAAAAGCAGAATAATATTGTGTCAATGCTGCCTAATACACTTCTTCAAAACTTAGTGGTTTAAAACAACCTTTATAAACTCGCAATTCTTGGATCAACAGTTTAAGCTGTGCTCAGCTGTATAGTTCTGTTGGTCTTTGCTGGGCTCTCTGTGCATCTGCCATCAAATGGAGGGTTGGCTGATGGCTGGATGATCTAGGATGGCCTCACTCATATGTCTGGAGTTTAGTAGGCAGGTGGCTGGGGTTTGGCTGACTGGGTCTCCTCCACAAGACCTCCAGTAGGCTAGCTTGGGCTCACTTGATGGTGGTCTTACGGTTGCAACCATAGCAAGAGGAGTAGCTGCAAAGGCTTTTGAGGCCTAAGCTTGGAACTTGCCCATTATTTCTGCCATTGTCCTGGTCAAAGTAAGTTTCAGGGCCAGCCCAGATTCAAGGGGTGGATAAAGACTTTACTTCTTGGTGGTAGGAGCTGCAAAATATTGTGACTGTTTGTGCAGTCAGCCACAGATGATTGCTAACTAGTGTCAACACTATTCTAAGTGCTTTACGTGCATTAACTCATTTAATTATTACATCAACTCAGGGAGGTAGGCACTGTTACTAAATACGTTTCACAGATGAGAAAACAGGTACTGAGAAGTTAAGTAACTTGTCCAGAGACTGCACTCTTAACCAATAAGCTGTTCTGCTTCAAAAACATGATGGAGGGCTTCCCTGGTGGCACAATGGTTGAGAGTCCGCCTGCCGATGCAGGGGACACGGGTTCATGCCCCGGTCGGGAAGATCCCACATGCCGTGGAGCGGCTGGGCCTGTGAGCCGTGGCCGCTGAGCCTGCGTGTCTGGAGCCTGTGCTCCACAACGGGAGAGGCCACAGCAGTCAGAGGCCCGTGTACCGCAAAAAATCCCCCAAAACAAAACAAAAAAACCCATATATGTTGGAGGGACCGCATCACTTGTTTTGAGCAGACCAGATAAGGCTCCATCCAGCCTTGTAAACATTAAAATAGTCTGTTCACATGGCAGACCTGGATATATCGATGCATGCTTTATAAGTGAAAATTTGTAAAGGGCACACTAGGATAAGCTATTTCTTTACAAATTCAGTCTCAAAACTAGGATTCTAATTGGATAAAAGGTACGGCTTTATCTTTCCTTTGTTGAGTAAGCCACTAAACCAAAACTACCCTAAATCAAGGTTATAGAAATTGTACCCTTTCCTCTTTGGAGTTCAATTATTAGAACTTTCAGCCAAAAAGACTCTTGGAGGTTTTGTACAAAGTATGACCTTTGTCAGGTTGTATGATCATTTTTCAGAGTCTCAAGTGACTGCTGGATGGATCTGGCTGTGAGCAGCGTGTCAAGCTCTTGTCCCTTTGTTTCAGGTCTCTCAGGCGGCAGCAGAGCTTCAACAGTACTGCATGCAGAATGCCTGCAAGGACGCCCTGCTGGTAGGTGTTCCAGCCGGAAGCAACCCCTTTCGGGAGCCCAGATCCTGTGCTTTACTCTGAAGACTGGTGAGTAATGATACACCAGGCCATCTTGGGGCCATGGCATTATCGTGGGGCTTCCCAAAGGACTTGGGCAACTGAGTTTTAAATATCTACTGTTCTTGGGGGAATTAAAATAAACCCAGCAAAATGCACAACTTTCCCTGAAGGGTGACTCTAATCTGCTGCTTGTGGAATACATCTAATTAGAAGAGTCTCAGTGCTCTTTGCACTAATTCATGAGATGCTAATATCCTTATGTACTTGAGCTTTTGAACTGAGCTGGTCAATAATAATTTCTTGACCTCAATACCATCTTCTCTGTCCTTACACCATCCTGGAGTTGTGATTTGTTGCTTGGTGCTATCAACTGACTTGTTACTCTTGGGACTAAGGACTCCCCAGAGGAGACTTGGTCCCATCACCAGCTGTGATTTCTTTCCTAGAAGCTTTCAGGATGTATTTCTGTGTTTTAATGGAGGAAGAAATGGAGTAACTGGGGAAAGTGTGAGTAGGGTTAAAAGAACCTTAAAATTTTATTCTTGAAATGAAAACACCTCTTTGGTGGCCTATAATAAATTTCCTGGGTTCTAGTGTGTTGTATGGGGTGTCATTCACATTTTCACTGTTTTTTTTTGGAGGTGGGGGAGCAGGGCAGGGCATAAATTATTAGAGTCTTTTGGGGCCAATATATTTCAAATTACAAGTTCTAAGGGGTGTTTATACAGGAAGTAATCATCTTAGGTCTTTTTTCATGTACTTGAAAAGGAAATTATTCACATTAACAAGAAGGGAGTAATCATACTATCAGGTACTATTGTACCTTTTAATGGAAAATGTTCACATTTATGGTATTAAAATAACAGTCTTGGGGCTTCCCTGGTGGCGCAGTGGTTAGGAGTCCGCCTGCCAATGCAGGGGACGCGGGTTCATGCCCCGGTCCGGGAGGATCCCACATGCCGCGGAGTGGCTGGGCCTGTGAGCCATGGCCGCTGAGCCTGCGCGTCCGGAGCCTGTGCTCCGCAACAGGAGAGGCCGCAGCGGTGAGAGGCCCGCGTACTGCAAAAAAACCCCAAAAACCTACTCATTCAATGGTGTAGTTTGGATTTTCTGGTATTAACATGTTACTTTCTTCTTTGAGAACCCTAAAATGGCCTATGAAATGATGACTAGTTAATTTTATGTATAACTTTTACTAAGTGAAAGCCTACCAAATTCTCTTTCCAATAGGGAAGAAGTCCGCTGAGGAATGCTTTCAAGCACCAAGTGATGAGTGACTGCCTCCAAACCTCAAGAACACACTTCTCCAGCCAAATGACTTTTAGATATTTCACAGGACCTTTCCTGTGGCCTAGTCCTTTAGCCAAAATCCTATGGAAATTTATGAGTTTCTACTCAAGGAAACTGGGTGAAGGAGTAGATTTTAAATAATAATGGCCTGGTTCTTTGTTGAAGTGCTTTATACTTAAACAAAAACCTTACCACCAAATATACCAAAATACACCTCTTTCATTAAGTGAATTACTATTGTTTCTATACCTGGAATGTTACATATGTTTTATTTACTACATGTTTACATTTTGGGAAGGAAAACAGTATTGTTTGTTAAAAAATTAAATATTTGTAATTTGTTGTTCCCGACTAAGAGTTTTATACCATAACAAAATTTGTTCTTTTCTCATGAATTTATAATTTCTAAATGAAGACAAGCAAGTATAAAATTAGGGGAAGAATGGGCTTTATTAATCAAATGATGTCTTGATTTTTCTAAATGAGAAGATTGTTTTATTTTTAACACTAAATATGGGAGCTGTTTCTTAGCAAACTTGTTCGAAAGGATTAATGTTGTGTTGTGTATTAGATTGCCCCATCCTGTATATGAAGCAGATTTGACCTTTGTCTTCTTAAGTTTCTCTATTTTATAATGGTGGTTTTACTTAAAAAAATACTAAATTATTTCATGTCTTTAAAACAATGTTTAAATGTGATCTACAGAATATTGCAAATGATTAAAAAAAAAAGTGATGTGAAAATATTACAACCTAAGTGAATTCTCAATGTCACAAGTGTTTTTCTTTGATGATGTGCCTTTGATTTAATTTGGGACACTTAAAAGAATACTTTATATGTGTTTGTTATAATCTTTGAAGAGCTTGGAAATAAAATTTCTGCTTAATTTCTGCTAATGACAGCAACATTTTGTGTCTGATTTTGTTTTAAGGCTTCATAGATTTTGTTTGCTTGTGAGATTGAGTGCTGGAAGTGGGAGGTGAAATTTTTGTTTACAAGCCCTCACAGAATTTTGTGAAAAACAGATATATGTATAACATGCAGAAATATCTCAATTACTGGCAACATTTGCTCTTTGAAATAGCTATGTATAAATCCATAAATAAATAAATGAGAATATATTTGAACATAAGTAGTGTTATAGTAGAGAATGTAGAAGTCATAAGATGGAACTTCTTTTACTTCCGGCCACTAAACTTCCAAATCTAAGTGATCTGAATCCCTTCCATTCGATCAAAATTCAGGTGTCCTTTTTTCTAACGCTCTTATTCTGTGGATCCGTTTCACCTCTGAAATGTCACACTATCAGTTAGCCTTTTTCTCCTTTATCTTCACCTTCTCTACCGCATCCTTTTATCAGCATTTAAACATGTTCCATTCTCCATCTTAACAACAAAAAGCATTAAAAAAAAAAAAATCTCCATTAAAAAATAAATTTTTGGGACTTCCCTGGTGGTCCAGTGGTTAAGACTCCATGTTCCCAATGTAGGGGGCCCGGGTTCGATCCCTGGTCAGGGATCCTGCATGCTGCAACTAAGAGCCTGCATGCCGCAACTAAAAGATTCCTGCATGCCGCAGCTAAAAGACCCCGCGTGCTGCAGCGAAGATCCCGCGTGCCGCAACTGAGACCCAGCACAGACAAATAAAACAAAAAACAAAAACAAAAAAACAACAAATTTTCAGCTATACAAGATGAGTATATCTTAGAAATCTACCGTTCAGCACAGTGCCTGTAGTTAACACTGCTGTACTGGATACTTTAAAATTTGGTAAGAGGGTAGATTTTATGTTAATTGTTCTTATCACAAAAAATAATAAGGCAGGAGGAAACTTTTGGAGGTGATGTGTAAGTTTATGGCATAGATTTTGTTAGTGGTTTCATAGGTGTGTACGTATCTCCAAATTCATTCAGTTGCATATGTTAATTATGTAGAGCTTTTTATGTGTCAGAAAAAATCTCTTGATTTCACTTTCCATTTGGCAAAAACTTGGTAAGATAGTACAAGAAAACTATAGACATCTTACTTATGAGTATAGATACGTCTTAAATATAAGCAAGCCAAGTTCTGTAGTTTATCAAGAGAAGATACAACCTTACAAAGCTAATTCAACATAAGCACATCTATCAATGTCATTAATTACATGAAGGGTTTAAAGAAGAGAATGTTTACATCATTTCATTTTTTCATCTTACTGCATTAGCTAAGACTTCCAAAGTAGTGCTGAATAATAGTGGTGATAAAAAGTATTTTGTTTGTTCCTAATATGCTGAATGCTTCCACATTTCACCATGTAATATGAAATTTGCTGTTGATTTTAGTAAACTGTCTTTATCATCTTTAATTTCCTTCTCTTAATTCACTTAGTTTTTATTCAGAACAGCTATTGGATTTCATCAAATGACTTGCTGGCATAAACATTTAAGAAGAAATAATATCTGTATTTATGGATTATATAATTTTACACTTTGAAAACTCAGTTTAGTAAAAGAAATACTTGAATTTGTAATATTACAATTTGGGAGGCTGGCTGGATACAAAGTATATATAGAAAAATAAAAAGCATTTTCTACACTGACAATAGCTAGTTAAAAATGGAAATGGGCACAACTTTGTAAATCAACTATAATTTTAAAAAATAGAAATGGAAACTATCCCATTTCCACTTTAATGACAAAACTATAAAAAATACTTGAAAATACATTTAACAAAAGTGCAAGAATCATAAAAGATTTTACTGATGTTTATAGAACAGGGTCCAAATAAATTTCAGGATATTAGGACAATTTCATTAAAATGCAATCTTACTAAAATTTCTATAAATTTAGTGGAATTCCTATTTTATTTTTTAAGGGAAACTGGTTAAAATATCTAGAAGTTTATATGGAAAATCAAGTGTCCAAGAATAGCTTTTAAAACTGTGCATGTGGGCTTCCCTGGTGGTGTAGTGGTTAAGAACCTGCCTGTCAATGCAGGGGACACAGGTTTGAGCCCTGGTCCAGGAAGATCCTACATGCCACAGAGCAACTAGGCCCATGTGCCACAATTACTGAGCCTGTGCTCTGGAGCCCGTGAGCCACAACTACTGAGCCCATGCACCACAACTACTGAAGCCAGCGGGCCTAGAGCCTGTGCTCTGCAACAAGAGAAGCCACCGCAATGAGAAGCATGTGCACCACAGTGAAGAGTAGCCCCCGTTTGCTGCAGCTAGAGAAAGTCCGCACGCAGCAATGAAGACCCAATGCAGCCAAAAATAAAAAATAAATAAAATAAATAAATTAAAACAAAACAAAACCATGTGTGTGTGTGTATGAAACATGGGAGGGTGAAACTTGCCTTACCAGATACTAACTTACTTTGAAGCTGCTGAATCAGAACAATATGACTTAAAAAAACAAAATATTCAAAACAAAAAATTCAAAATAAACAATATTATTGTAGTATAGGACTAGACAAATAGATGATTGGATGGATCATAATAGTTCAGAAATAGACCTGACTTTTTTTTTCTATTCAGTGGAAAGTGTAGTTAATTTAACAAATAGTGCTGGCATTATTGGCTATGCATTTGGAAGGAAATAAAATTGGGCCTGTATTATACTATGCAAAAAAAATTCCACATAGGTTAAAGAAAGGTGATAAAAAAGCATTAGAAGAGGGCTTCCCTGGTGGCTCAGTAGTTGAGACTCCGCCTGCCGATGCAGGGGACACGGGTTCGTGCCCCGGTCCGGGAAGATCCCACATGCCGTGGAGCGGCTGGGCCTGTGAGCCATGGCTGCTGAGCTTGCACGCCGGAGCCTTTGCTCCGCAACGGGAGAGGCCACGACAGTGAGAGGCCCGCGTACCTCAAAAAAAAAAAAAGCGTTAGAAGAAAAATTAGGAGAATAGTTGTGTAACTTCAGGGTAAAAAAGGGCTTCGTAAGCAAGGCAGGAAACCCAGAAATCAAAAAAGAGAAGATATGTATACTTGATGATCAAATTAAATTTAAATAAACAAGCAATTTAAATAAATAAATAATTTAATTAAGTATGGAATTTAAAATTCTTGTACGGTAAAAATGATAAACCAAATAAAAAAGCAAAAGACAGAAAATGTATTTTTTTTCAGCTTTCATTTTGGATTGCTACAGTTTGCACTCCCCATCCCCTCCAACCTAGGCTACTCCATTTATTAAAATTGTTGGATACTTTGCTTTAGGGCAGGCTTGTTATTTGGGGAGAATAACCGGGCTCTTACTGTGAGAGGCAAGGCGTGGGACACCCTGGTGTTGATCCTCAGGTGTACGCTGAGTCTCACTGACGAGGGAAGGAGTATCTTATGTCCACCCACAACTGGAAGGGACAGCTGATGTTCTGAGTCCTCCAGTGTTTGGGCTGGGCCTAGGAACTTGGGGGTACTCAAAAGCCCTCAAAGGTGAGCATCACAACTACCAGTCATAGATCTAAGGGCAAGTAACTCCCCTTAGAACATGAAAAACCTCATGGGGAAACTCTCTCAGATAATCGAAGTTTCCATGGCAAGAGCCAACCTGGGAAGCTAGGCCTATTCTAAATAATTCCATGTGATATGGTGTTTGGGAGAGGATGTTGGAGGCTGGACTGACAATTCTGACCCCCTAACAGGACCTATCCAAATCCTTCAGGCTTCTCCTATGGACCAACCCAATCGGTCATGTGACAATCGCTCCCTGGGAGTGCTCTGCTGAAGCAGAACTCATTTATTTTATCTTCTGTTCCCAGGCTACCAACACAAGACTTGCCTCCCAGTAATACCTCTGATGGGCAACAGCACTAGAGGCTGCTCCAGACCCAGGCAGAATGAATGTGTCCTTAAACACCATTGAGAAATACAGGCAGGAGGACGGATGCTTTCACTCTATTTGGTGAGGAAGCAGGGGGGTGGGTGTTGATAGCTTGGCCTAAGCTTGCCCCAGTCTAGGGCCTGTAAAGAAACTCCTCTCCTCTGCAAGCTGATTAAAGATGGGATCAAGGGACTTCCCTGGTGGCGCAGTGGTTAAGTCTGCCTGCCAATGCAGGGGACACGGGTTCCACCTCTGGTCCAGGAAGATCCCACATGCTGTGGAGCAACTAAGCCTGTGTGCCACAACTACTGAGCCTGAGTGCCACAACTACTGAAGCCTGCGTGCCTAGAGCCCATGCTCCACAACAAAAGAAGACACAGCAATGAGAAGCCTGTGCACCGCAACAAAGAACAGCCCCTGCTCGCTGCAACTAGAGAAAGCCCAATGAAGCAATGAAGACCCCATGCAGCCAAAAATAAATAAGTAAATAATTTTTTTAAAAAAAGGTTTTTTTAAAAAAAGATGGGATCAAGGAGATCCGCAAACTGGTAAGACAGCCTTACCTTAGTTTAGGAGAAATCCTGCCAAAACTTTAAGAAAGCACAACAGAAATTCCAATAAAATTTCCAGAAATAGTTTCTCTTTGAAGTCTCCACCCTCCACATACCCAAGCAAAACCAAACATCCTATAAATAAAAGTGTAATAAAAGAGTAAGAGAGTTGGTTTAAAGTCAAGTTAAGCCAGTTTCAAAAAGGAGGACGTGATTAACAGTATCAAACACTGAAGAGAAATCAAGTGAGATGTCTGAATGTCCTTTGGGTCTAAAAAGGTAGAGGTCAATTTTGGTAGTAACAGGGTGACAATTTCAGAAGCCAGGAAAGAGAGTGAGAGAATGCTTGTGGTCTTCAAACATTTTTGCAAAAAGGATGTCCCAAATCTATGTACCTCCATTTTAGAGTTGACATGTAAAAGTTTCATCAGAACTTTGAATAGTTGCAAAGAATAAAATTTTATTAGAAATATTGGCATTTTAAAATAAAATTATTACATCTTTCTTTTAGATGTATTCAATGGAATACAAATACTATAGTAATTAGAAACCTACAATCATCCATGTAAAAATATACCAATTATCCTCCCCAAATGTTGTACCAACAATACAGGAAAGCGTTCTTTCTCCCATATGCTGATACTGGAATTCTCAAAAATTTTGCTGATCTGATATGTGAAAAAGCAGTAATTTATTGTTTTAATTTGCATTTGCCTAATAAATAATGAAGATGCATATTGTTTCAAATGTTTATTGGCTATTTTTGTTTCTTCTGTGAAATATCTATTCATATATTTTGCCCATTTTTCTATTAGGTTATCTTTTTTCCTATCAATTTGTAGGAATTCTTTGTATATTAGGAATGTGTGCCCTTTTTCTGTCATGTGGGTCGCAAATACTTTCTCTTAGTGGTTTGTTTGAAAATTTTGTTTATGAAGACAGCATTTAAATTGGAAGTTCTCTAACTTCAATTTTGCCCTAGGTTTTAACTGTCTTGGTGGTGGAGGGTTGACTGTGGTGATCTTCACTTCTGGACTCGGAGGGTCAGACTGAGATGGAGGCTCATTTCAAAGGCTTTTGCTGGAGGAAAGGTGGAGACAGCAGGCCCTTCAGGAGACAACAAACAACACTTTGATATACATCTGGCAAGGTTTTCTATTTCTCTTAAAAAAAAAAAAAAGGCTTTTCATGTTTCAGTGAATCTGGGAGCTATTTGGATCTTATAACAATATTATGTTAATTAGAATACTTTACTTACAAAGATATAAACTATAAGGCAAGATATATATTATGAAAATTTAATGTAGAAACACCGAGAACATCAAAGAACAATTGCATTTTCGTTGATATATGAGCAAACCTAAATCATTTTATTACTGGTTTATCATAAAAAAGAATAAAATGTGGCATGCAGCACTAACCTTTCGTTCAAAAAAACCTCAGACGAGTTTGTCCATCACGTCTACCAGGGACTTTTTCATACACTAGACGTCGTTTTTTGAATGGTGGTAGTTGTGAGCATGTGAAATCTGTTAAAAGGAGAAAAAGGAAAACCATTTTATTGCTGATAATAATACGTGTAGGTATTTTTTTTCCAGCTGTTCAAGTGGATCCTGTCTCTTCATCATCTATTTACAAAGTGTTAAAATTTCCAAACTGAGATAAAATAATTATTAAAAATTACATTTTTTTTTTAGCATATATGTGCTTATTCTTAAAGGCCCAATACTGATTAGTGTCAGATACATATATTTGTATTTGTATGCTCATGCCTTATACAAACAATTAAATCTCCCTGGATCTAAGACTCTTGCTTTTAAGTTTTCCTTCATTAAGCCTGTTTCTTAATGCATATCTGTAATGTTGTGAAATTTATCCTGAGCTCTGATATATGATAGGTAGTGATCATGTATAGACTCATCTTTTATGATTGTATTATATATGACATGTTAGCCTGAAATATTCTAGATTTGGATACTTATGGAGATTGATTCATTAAATCAATAAAAAGGGAGGCTAAAATATTTAAAACAGTAGTAATTATTCCTGGCCATATAATCTCAATGGCAAGAGTTGGATGCCTTTATAAGCAAATTCGAAAGGCAATGCAGGGCTCCCCTGGTGGCGCAGTGGTTGAGAGTCCACCTGCTGAGGCAAGGGACGTGGGTTTGTGCACCGGTGCGGGAAGATCCCACATGCTGCGGAGTGGCTGGGCCCGTGAGCCATGGCCGCTGAGCTTGCGCTTCCGAAGCCTGTGCTCTGCAACGGGAGAAGCCACAACAGTGAGAGGCCCGCGTACCGCAAAAAAAAAAAAAAAAAAAAAAGATTCTTGTTAATTGTTTGAATTAAGTTATTTTATAAAAATGATTGCAAAGTGGAAAAAAGCAATATTTTTAAACCAACATTATTTATACGATATATGATTTTAAAATATATTTATAACTGAATTAATGAAATATATTTATGAATGAATATGAATGAATTTATGAATGAATTTATGAATTCATTATGAATGAATTTATGAATGAATTTATGAATGAATATAAAATATAGGTAGACATTGACTATTCCATCTATATCCCTAAAACCTTAAATACTAAAATTTATTAAAAAATAATTTCTGAGATCTTCTCATTGAAAAAATGGGTTATCTCATACATTGGGATGCCCTATGTTAAAAAAATATACAGTAATTCACATGCTTAATTTGTTCCAGGGTGGTAAAAAGATGAAATTTTCATCCAGTTCATTTATGAAGCCAGAATCACCTTCATGTCAGACTGTTATGGAGTACAAATAGAGCACAATAAATTAATTTCATTATGAATGTAGATATGAAAATCAAATAAATATTAGCAACCATATTTAATAGCATATTTTAAAAAATCATTTCTTAAAAGCCAATTAGGGGGATATGGGGATATATGTATACATACAGCTGATTCACTTTGTTGTACAGCAGAAACTTTAACACAACATTATAAAGCAATTATACTCCAATATTAAAAAAAAAAGCCAATTAGGTTTATCACAGAAATGACAAAAATGATTATTAGTAAACCTGTAAACATTTACATTAATGTCAACAGAGAGAACATGTTTGATTTTCCCCAATAGGGACCAAAAAGAGTTTGAATAAAATTCAGCATCTATTCCTCACAAAAGTTCTTACAAAACTAGGGATAGAATATTTTCCCTTAAAATCAGGAACAAAGCAAATTATGACTATTAAATGGGACCAAATCCAAGTTTTGTGAGTCTGGGACTTAAATATAGTTTGAGTGTTCCTCTTTTAATAAAACAAAGAATATAAGATTTTCTGGGCCCCTTCTGGCCTCACAAAATGGCCTGGGCAAAAGAGGAGTTTTGAAGCTTCCAGCTTCTCCTTTCTTTTTGTTTTTTCCCCATCATAGTAAGCCCACCTTTGTATGACCATCAGAACTTAATATTTTGTTCTAAATGCTTAGGCCAAGGCAATAAGAAATAACACAGAAATAAAAGGTATAATTACCAGAAGTGAGAAAATAAAATTGTTCTTTTAAAAAATTGATATGACTAAATGTTCAGAAACATCAATTGTAAAACAGATAGCCAATAGTAGTATCTATTTAATAGGATTGTCAAAATTAAATAATCCACATAAAGGAAATATAATAAGTTCTTAATAAATGTTAGCTCATTAAATATCCCTGCTTGACAAAGAGGCTACTTTTCTAATTCACTAATTTCTTTATTTAATCTTTGTTAATTTTAGTCTTCTGCTTGACTTAGATTTGTTCCATGTTTTTACTTGTAACTTCTTAAGTTAAATGCTTAGTTCATCTAAAGCTATGAGAATTTGACATATTTTCTTTGCCTTTATTTTCTTAAAAGTCTATAATTAGAATTTTGATTTTCTTTGATGCCAAAGTTATTGAAGATTCTTAAGTGTAGTAATTAAAACAAAAAAAAATTTTAACTTGGAGATGAGTCTATCTTTTAAAATTACATTAGAGAGTAGTTTTATCAACTATAGACAGTATTACCTGTTAATGAGTTCTTGTCTCCTGAGTTAGATGAAGATACAGAGTGCTTTTTCTGTCCTAAACATTTTCCATCTCTTTGGTAGAAATAAAGACTGTTGAATTCTTTTTGACTTACATTAGAATCAGAAGCACAAAATAAATCCAAACTGGGGATGGATGGTAATTCTTTCCAGAAAGTCTTTTTAGTCTCAGCATTTGAACTTTCACATATGAAGCCTTCTAACTCATCCGATAGACATTTTTGCTGATTAGTGAATAAATTATCTTTCTGAGAGGACCATTTGTCACATGTATTCTGCTCTGCACCATACTGTAAGTTGAATGAGTGATTCTGTTGTTGCCATACATTTCTTTTAAAGTTCCAGTGAAAAGGAGATTGAGAACCCTCTAGTGAAAAGACAGGGGCAGACAATTCTTTATTTGTAGGTCCTTTTGCTTCATGTGTTTCCTTTTTCTGATAATTTATAAAGTTAGGGGTAACTCTCTTCTGAGTGTCAATTGGTGATATCATGGTTTCACAATTCATTGCTGTTAGACCCAAAGAAAAGACATCTGACTCTGAATCATTCTGGTTCAGAAAGGAACTACCAGACACATTCTTTGCTTCTATACTAGTCAGGAAAGAATTATTCTGCATTATGTTAGGGTTACAACTGGACTCTTTCCAGTAGCCGGTCTGATTGTAAGAAGTCACAGGTGGTAAAATGCATGGCATTTCTTTTAGTTTCATAAGGGAAGAGTTATAATTTGAAGCAGCGTTTGTGTCTTCATGCACTGTCTCTCCTAAGTCTGAATATTGGTAATATTCATTATGCTCTTGAATGACAGAATCTGAAGAGCCAGAAGCTGAAGTCTGAGAAGTAAAGGCACTAGTTTGAGTCCTATTTTCCTGAGGTGATGAAATTTGAGGTGATTTTGTTACAGAAGGACTAATCTTGAATAAGGAAGTGATGTCACAAAAATGCTAAAAAAATTTTAAAAATTAATTAATATAATAAAAATACAACATAAACATCAGTCAAGTAAATATAAGTGATGACACTTATCTAAATGGAAATAAGGAAAAATATAAATAAGTAGTCCATCCAAAGGTATTATATTGATCCATGTAGTGAGAACATAACTTAATTAGGCTCCATTAAAAGAAAAACATTGTAATTTGCATCTATTTTCTAATCACTTAAAATAAAATTTTTAGTTACACAATTTACATGAATACCATTTCCTTCATAAAAATTAAAGAAACTTACTGATAAGGCTAAAGTTCTCTTTAGCTACTACTATAAAGAAGGGCTTCAGGATTATTTGGAAGAGATAATGTAAACACATATGAATAGAGTGTGTAATTGAATATCTGTGGGCAGTATAACACTCCAAAATGATTTGAAGTGTGATAAATGATCTGTACAGAATTATCTATATAAGATAGCTTTAAAATATATAATGTGACTGACGACCAATGAGAATTCTGTATGAAATTTAGTTTAAGTAAATCATTTCTTTGCTCTGTGAAGTCCAAAACAAACTTGGATAACTTCATTTTGAAAACCCTTATGGTAAAAATAGATACTCAAATGCAAAGGAAATAAACTCATAGAAGAATATGGATCTCAAATAGCTAACCTTTAACACTTTTTCTGGAACTTCAGGTAGGAGTTCCTGAAGTTGACAAAGAGTTGCTAATAGTATCCAGTTCAGTGAAGGTCCTTTATTTAACATGAGCTGAGCCACCAACGGATTAACACTTGGAAAATCAAGTAAGTACATTTCTTCCTAGAAAAAAGCGTAAGGAATAATCAGCCAGTGTTTTTTTCTTACTCTACTCACTCCAGCAGATTAAAATTTTTGTTGTTGCACCTACCACTCAATTTGAGATGCTTGGGGGAAAAAGTATGGCCAGGAGGAAGGAAACTTGTTTGTCAGTAAAGATTCATACACCCAGAATTGGGAAGGATCTTAAAGTTCATTCAGTCTAATCACTCATCCAAAGAGACTCATTAGAGTCCATTTCCTTCAAATGACAATCGTTTTATCTAATGACAGCTCTTCTACCTTTCAGGGCAGGGTTCCCCAGCCCCCCCGCCCACACAGCAGGAGGTGGCAGAGGGCCAGCGAGCGAAGCTTCATCTGCTGCTCCCCGTAGCTCGCATTACCGCCTGATGCTACCAGAAAAAGAATTCAAGTACATGTATTTATATTTGCTTTGCAAATATCTAATTTATATATTAGGAAATAAACCTTAGATGGTGAGGCTTCAAGCCAGGATTTATCCAACCATTCATGAGGATCCCTCTTCGAGGTCATTAAATTGTGGTCAGCAATTTGTCGAATTAGCAGTGCAGTCTCTTCCACTCCTGGGGCAATTAGAAGCTAAAATATATTTTTTATGTTAAATTATAGGAAATACTAGGAAACAAAATATATCACTCAAAGATTGTTTGCAATTAGGAGAAAAAAAAACCCAGAAGATTCTAATCTTTGTACACTATTTTAGATATAATTTACTAATTTATCTATGTGAAATCCAGTATGTTTTATTTGTGAGGACAAACAATTTATTTTCCTTCTTTAAATATGATATCCTTGTAGTTTCTAATTTTTGGAACTAAATTGTTGTTCTTCACTTCCATTTGGCATTTATTAATAAAGTCTTTCAAACATATTTGGTGTTTTATCTCATCTGTATTAGAAAAAAAGCAATTTGGATGTCACTAGCAATGATTAATATTTTGCTTTTTCTAGGTTAAACTTAATAGTTCTCAAATAAAAATAAGAATTAAACAATAGTGCAAGATTTTTCAAAAACAAAGTTGAAAAATAAGGATATTTACAGATTAATTTGATGCTGTATTCAAAAAGAAGAATATGTTCTGATTTAGAGTATTCTTGGAATTGTTCATCCAATCTTGGCTTATTTGATGGTAAGATACCCCTGCCAAAAATGTGTGATGTGTGTGTGTGTTAAACTTAACTCTAAAAAGAATTTCTTAATATCTCCTACTTCCTGTCTGTCTCTTGTGTTTTCCTCCATGCCCTTCCCTCTTCTGAAATGCCAGCCTTTTCCTTCCCCTTTCATTTCTATTTTTATCTTCCTCTTCGTCTTTTGGCTTTGGTTGAAGGAAAGATAGTTCATGGGTTAGCAGTTTAATGTGGATAGAGAACACTGCCCTAAACAATCACATCTTAAAAATATGAATATTCTGTCCTGTAGTGGAAATTTAAGAAACAAAGACTGTGCAAACCTCACAAAATAATTATGACATTTTTTTTCTTCCACAAGAATAACAAATACGAAACTGCTAGCATATACCTGGCATGCTAAAGAAGGATTTTCTTTTTATATGATATATATAGAGTACACAGAAATACACTGTTTGATTCCAAATTTATTTTATTAAAAGTTTTGGATGTTTTGAGAAGATTTGAGACTTTTATTTAAATATAAATTTTATTTTAAAGGGCATAATTTTATAATGGTAATGAATATTACCTTAACTTAAGGGTAAGGATTCTGGAGCTCATGGCTAGACTTTGGGAGATTCAAGAACCCCTGCTAACATTGTTTTCAAAAATTTGCATATGTGTGTATCTATGCATTTTTCTGCAAAGAGAATTCATAAGAAATTTAGAGAATTTTTTTTATATTAGAGTAAAATATGGCATGACACTACTAGCTGTATTTTCTTTTAGTTTAAGAAATGTACTTAAATTTCTTAATACTCCCTTTATGGCTAGGCTCTCCAGATGCTTGGAAATAAAAAAATAATCCAACCTGATGGATTTTTTTGGTCTAAGAGGCCAAAAGCCATATTACTAAATGTATTCTAAAATAATACGAGTCTAGGGAACCCCCTTTAATGTCATAAGGTCATCAAGTTAGGAGAATGGGAGGCTTGAGTACTAGTGATACATTGATACAAGAATTAGAGCAAATTAATCACCTTGTTTCTCAAATTCCATGGAAAAATGGACATACTTTTAAGATTATTATGTGAACTTGAAAAACTTTTGGAGTAGTTTGATCCAGGTGGGAACAAACAATCCATTCCATTTCATTTGGAATGGATTGTGCCTGAGCAGTACCTCTTATTTCATCTCCAAATGCCTTCCTTGGAACATGTCCTCTGTGGATCATGTCACTGTACCTGAATAGGGTAACTTTCTGGTATCAGATACCCCATGTATAGATTTTTAAAATGATTTTCTAAAGCATATTTTGTATATGACTGCTTTCCATTAGCTGAAGAGAAAAGAGGCTGATTAAGTGGTAAAACCTCACTTGAATGAATACATGAGACAAATTTATATTTATTTAGGTAACTTTTCTAAGAATTTTACTTCTATGTTTAACATGCATCACAGGATCAAAATTATCTGGATTCTATTTCAAATAGATCATTTGCTGATTTTCTTAACAGGTCCTGCTTTCACTGAATTCTATTTGGTAGATGTTTGTTGAATATTTTTACTGTGTACAAAACACTGTGCTAGATGTTATAGCTTTTACAAAGAAAAGGGCCTAGTTCTCACCATCCAGGGTGGATGATATATGAACAAACATCTCATATTATAATAAAGGTATAAAGCATTATTAGGAGGATGGGAGGAGAGATTCATCTTGAGAGAGTATAACTGGTGCAAATTTTTTAAAGGAGGTGGTATTTGAGCTGGGTAGAAAAAGTCAGAACTATGAAGACTGGCAGTAAGGGGATGGGGAATAGTATTTCTGGGGGAAGCCAGGACAGAATCAGATGGCTGAGAGGTGGGGGCATATTCAGGAAAAGGTGGGTAGGATGATGTTAAAGGAAGGATTACTAGGGGTCAAATCATGGAGGAGTTTGAATCCACCTGAGGTTAACTCTATTTTGATGAAGTAGGAAACTACAGAAGGTCTTTTGAGCACAAAAATTCAATTCAACAACAAATATTTATCAAGAGCCTACTACGTAGGCTGTGTGCTTGGTGCTAGGAAGACAAATATGAAAAGCATGTTCCCTTTCTTTTATGCTTACAGTCTAGGGAGTGAAATATTCACAGCTGTATTTCAGAAATGTAATTGGTGTCAATATACATGATGCACAGGAGTGGGAAAAGAGTAGAAATAAAGAGATTAATTAGGAAGTTACCTTAGAATGCCAAATGAGAGGTCAAGGCCTGAATTTAGGGAAATAGCAATGGGAGTAGAAAGGAGAGGCATACTCTAGAGACACTGCAGAGTTAAAAGGAAGATTTAGCTACTGATTAGATTAGAATAGTGATGCCATACTAGGTGTAAAAAACTAACAGAAACCTTAATTAAAATAGAGTTGGAAGACCAGCAGGAGGAGCTCTCCTGCCCTACCATGATAGTACAATTCAATAGGAAGAAAGACTTCCTATTCTTTCCTAGCAAGAGCTCAGCCAATAAGAGGCTGTCACAACTCAGCCAATGAAAAGTCACTGTACTTCGAACTCTCAACTCCTCAAATGGACTCTTTGTTTACTATAACCCTCGCAACTTCCTTTTCCCATCTTTAAAAGATTTCACCTCACCTTGTTGTGCCCAGACTTGCATATGGCTTGCCATGGTTGCAGGCCCTGAGTTGCAATTCTTTGTTGATCCCATATAAACCCATTTTTGCTGCAGAAATAACTGGTAGTCTACTTGTTTTAGCTCAACATCAAGTTTGGGGGAGGATGAGAAGTTGTGTTTTGGACATGCAGAATTTGAGGTACCTGCAGGATATTCATGGGGGGATTTCCAGAAGAATTCTAGAATATAGGTGCAAACCTTAAGAAAAGTTAGAAAAATTTTAAGGATTTTCTTAAAAATGAAAGCTAAATTTGTGGGAATGTCTGAGTTTATCAAGGAAAGAATATAAAGTGATAACAGTAGAGGACTTAGCCCTGAATTTTGGGGAAATATATAAACTTCAGAGTGGGACATTGAAAAAAAGCTAAGAAAGGAGACTGATTAGAGATTACCAAGATATTGCTCTATTCATATGTCATAAGATTTCCATTTTACAGCAGATAAAAACAGTATGTCTCTCATAAGTGAACATTTTTGATCAAGGGATATTTATTTTTATTCATATCCTGACCTGTTTCAAAAAATCTAAGTAGTAATGAAGAGATAAAATATGAATTTAAATTCATTAAAGGCTTTTAGAGCAGAAATTTAAGTGGAAAGAATATTTGTTAATTTGAAACTGTTCTTTATATGGCTTTTAAGTGTTTTTTAGTTTACCCATTTAATGTTTCTTCTCACTGGGCAGTTGAGTTTCAGATTTCATAAATTTTGGTTTATGAAAAATACAAACAAACATATGGAAAAAGAATACCTTTACATCCAGTTCTTCTGATTTTAGCCCAGATGAAACCAAAGCTGCATAAATCAAAGCTAGGTGATGAAGTGTCTTTTCTGTAAGATAGTACCTAAAAAAAATTATATTATTATATTCTACTCATTTGATGTCTGACTATACTTACTAAAATTCATTTTATTTTTCACGTTTTATAAAGTTTTTAGAATAACCGGGCTAAAACAATGCTTGTGTGGCAGACTCATTTTTTTGTCCACTCAGCACTCTTTTGTAAGAACAGTTCCACCTCCATTCTTCAATAGTACCGTTAAATCTAGGAGATGCTGAGTGTGTGTGTGTGTGTGTGTGTGTGTGTGTGTGTTTAGAAAAGTTTAACTCATCCCCTTACTAGCCCCAGGGATGGCTATGTGACTGAAGCCTAGCCAATTACCTGGCCAAGGTATCAGGTTCAGATATGAACATATGATATGAACATATGACCAGAGCCAGGATAACTAGAATCCTCCCTGGGTCTTTTCCCTGAACTGTTAGAAAAAACACTCTTTTAAATGATCATTATATGACGTGATAGAGGTGTTAACTAACACTAAGGTGGTAATTATATTACAGTATATAAATGTATCAAATCAACAGAGTGTACTCCTTGAACTTACACAATCTTATAACTCAGTTATATCTCAGTAATTTTAAAACACACTGCTCTTTTCCTGTCTATAGTTATTAAGCACATCAGATGTGACTTGAGCTGTGGGTAGATATTCCTACTATCTTTATCCACTTTAAGTACTCCAAGCAACGAAAAAGAAATTTATTGGCTTATATTACTAAGGAGTCCAGGAGAAGACATTTTTGGACCCAGGGACTCAAACAATGTCATTGAGACAATGGCTCTCTTAATCTCTTTGCTCATCTTTCCCCTGTTGGCTTCTTTCTCAGGTAAGCTCTTTTCAAAAGAGTGGCTGATAAGAGAGACACACTGTGCCTAAACTGTTTGTTCAAACAATGTGGTTTCTACTGAACACCTGCTTTCTTTTTGGAATCTAGAGTTTTGATTCGTGACTAGCTCTTAATAAAAGCCCTGGGCACTGAATGTCTGGAGAGTTTCCCTGGTAGACAACATTTTACAAACGTTATCACATCTCGTTGCTGGGGAAGTTAAGCATGTTCTGTGTGACTCTCCTAGTAGAAGACTCTTGGAAGCTTCCTCCTAGTTTCCTCTGGACTTTGATCCATGCCCTTTCTCCCTTTGCTGAATTTGCTTTGCGTACAAGAATATTTTCAGCGCTGTGAATACTCCTAACAAATCATCAACTTGGGGTTGTCTTGGGGACTCCTGACACATTTCCTCAAACAGGAACTAATGACATGAACTACTAAAGTAATTAGAAAATTTTATTTTGTGTTTTCAATTCTCCTCATTTGGTCAGTTGACTAAGATACTTTAAAAATGTTCCAATGATCTAAAAATATGAAACCGAGATACCTAGAAGTCTGAAAAGAATTACATTTTATAATAATATATTATTGTGAATAAATGATAATTCATCCTGAACACAAAACAATCTCAGAGTGTTACATAATTAATTTTTTTCATGAACATCTGGATAAAAATAAGTGTAAATTTCCTCTTATTATCTCTTGTTCTTCAATTGCACCTCTAGGTGGATACCAATCTAAAAACAACTTTAAAAAATTTCACATCAATTATTTATCCAGAATACTTCCAAGTTCTTGATAAAGCTTAAAATGCTTTACAGCCTTTATTAATCTTCAAAATGAAGATTTTAGACCTGAATAATTAAAAAAATATCTTTATTGGAGTATAATTGCTTTACAATGTTGTGTTAGTTTCTTTTGTACAACAAAGTGAATCAGCTATAAGTATACATATATCCCCATATCCCCTCCCTCTTGAGCCTCCCTCCCACCCTCCCTATCCCATCCCTCTAGGTGGTCACAAAGCATCGAGCTGATCTCCTTGTGCTATGCAGCAGCTTCCCACTAGCCATCAATTTTACATTTGGTAGTGTATATATGTCAATGCTACTCTCTCACTTTGTCCCAGCTTTCCCATCCCCCTGTTAGAACTGAATAATTATTTTAATTTTTCAGTTCTGGTAGAAAGGAAAAACTATGTTAAGTGACTACTAGAGGTTATTGTTAATAGAGGAAAGAATAAGAACCAAGCTGTTTGTATTCTTACATTCTAACTTACACTTATCCTCACATGATAATAATTTTATACAAAGAGCTTGGTACAGTAAGATAAACAAAAATGGAGTCAAACAAGAAAGTCAATAAAGGAAAAAAATCACACAGATAATGTAATGTTAAATAAGATAAGATATCTGTACTTTATCTAATAACTAAAGAATATTTTTGAAACTTCTACTATGGTGTGGTATGTGTAATGTAGTATTGTAGAGATTAAAAAAGTGAATAAGACTAGTGTGCAATTTAGTTGGGAAGATTCATTCATTCAATCAAGGAGTATTTACCAAGCATCTATCATATGAAAGCAATGTGGTCATTGCTGTAGGGCAAGTGCCCCAAAATGATAATACAAAACAAAATACGATAATATCAAAGATGAGGAAAAAACGGGGAGCTAAGGAGTTTGAAGGTTGGAAAGGTTACAACTAAATATCTGTTTATATGCATGAGTGGGGGATACTGAAGAAAGGTTAAATAGAAAAAGTAGATAGGTCCTGAAAAATAGGCACAATTTCACCAGATGGAATAGCTGGAGGAAGGAAGGAATATCGTAGGAAGAGAGAACTGTATGAGCAAAAGTAGAAGTAGGAAAGCAAGGAGGATGTTTGCAAGCCAATGAGCAGAACTTTTGATTGAAATGGAAAGCAGTGAAAAGTAAGCCTGAAAATATAGGTTAGGATTATATGCCGAAGACTTTGAATATTAGGGTGAGTAGTCTGTATATATTCAGTAAATAATGGGGAAGTCAGTGAAGGTGTTTTATCAGAGTGAAATAATAAGAGCCTGGTTTTAGGAATATTATTTGAGTGTATGACAGATTATGGAGAGTAATGTTGAGAGTCATCTGGAGGTAGGAAAACCATTTGTTATAATAGTCCACATAAAATAATGAGAAACTGAACTAAGATGTTTGTAATATAAATGGAGCGAGGGGAGAGATGAAAGTCCCGTGGTTGAATCTATAGGATTTGTTTTCCAGTCTTGATGACTAAAAGAAAGGCAATGGTCATAAATAGCTAAAGGGCAGAAAAGAGGAGATACAGTTTTGGAGGGAATAGAGAATAAAATGAACTCATACTATGTTAACTTTGAGAGCCTGTGGAATATCAGAGTGGAAATATTATATAGAAAATTAGAGATATTATGTCAGGAAATTCAAAGAGAGACTGCAACTGCAGATAGAAATATAATAATTATATGCAGAAAGATGATAACTGAAGCTATGGGAGAGAATAATGGACAAAATAGAAGAATAAAAGAGATTTCATATCTATCTGGAGACCGGGACAAGGAAGAAGAGGTAAAGACAGAGAAGAAGTAGAGAGGTAGAAGATCAAAAACATTGACGCGCCATGAAACTGAAGAGTTTCAAGGCAGAAAGCACTCACTATAGTCTTAAATACTTCAGAGCAGTGAAAGATAAAAATATTTTTGGATATGATCATAAGAAAGTCACAAATGATGAGTAACATCTGAGAGATAGAGATCAGTACAGAGATAGAGAAAAAAGCCAGATTGCAAAGAATAAAAGGAGAAAGTGAAAGCAGTACGTTCATAAAATTTAGAATGAGGGAAAGGAGAGACATATAATGATAATTTGAGCCAGTGTCTTGGCGTGGATTTGGGGGGCAATTTTTCAGTTAAGCACATCAATGAAAGAAAGTATAGTAAGATGCTAGTTAGTTGTTATATCTAATAAAATTTTAGAGAGAAGTGATTTAAGAATGACATTTTTTAACAGACGAGTCCAGAATTAAAAATTAATAAAAAATGAAACACTCACAGCAGCAATTCTTAGTGAGGTAGACGGGGGGAGCATGACTTGCACTGACTGTCCAGGGGAAATATATCATCTCCAAAATTCCGATTTGTTTTCCTATGGGCATGCCTTCACCTTGAGAATCCCTTACTTAAAGCAAACTAGATGAGCAAGAGGAAAATGTACATAGCTACTTTTATTCGAAGAAGAAGATGGAATAACTTAAAAGATATATATGTGACTTTGGATGGAGACGTGTTTACTTACTCTGAGTTTAATGGTTTTTTGGCATATAAAATTATCCAACAACAGCTGTACTGGAATGATAATGCCATCAGTCTCATAATGATATTGTCTGATGCCTTCTCACAGTTTAATTCTTCTAGGTCCTACCAGAAAATAAATAAAATAAAAAGATTCACTAGGTTGACCAGTTGTTACGAAATTATTGTTGCCATATTTCTAGAATCTATGATATATAAATTATAACTTGAGAAGAAGCATGGGTATGGGTTCCCATTTTATGGAAAAATTAAAGTCACACTGGAAGTAGTAGGGGAAAAGCTACAGTAGTTGTAAAAAGGTTAATGATAGCCTCAGCAAGGGGGGTTCATGAATCTCCCAAAGTCCTAGACATGAAGCAAGCAGTCTACAGAGTGCTCCTATCTGAGCAACGTTCCTTGTAGACAGGGATCTGGCTACTCTTAAGGACAAAAACCCATGGGATAATCTGCACTTAATGCTTACTTAAGGAAGATGATAAAGCAGCAGTTAATGGACTTACAGGAATGTCTTTCTAATGATCTAGAATCCCTTTTCTCCTTTAACAATATTAATTTTTGATAAAGTGAATAATTCAAGAAGTATTTTATTCTAACAGTAAGTTATGTAAGCATGGATTAAAACAGTTTTCCCAAACAGGATTTCCCTCCCACAAATAACTGTTATTTAATAACCTTAAATATGCAAGATACAATATTCCATAAGAATCTTTCTAACAGAGCTTTTTTGTTTCCATCATATAATTCTTTTTTTTTTCTTGCGTTATGCGGGCCTCTCACTGTTGTGGCCTCTCCCATTTGCGGAGCACAGGCTCCGGACGCGCAGGCTCAGCGGCCATGGCTCACGGGCCCAGCCGCTCCGCGGCATGTGGGATCTTCCCAAAACGGGGCACGAACCCGCGTCTCCTGCATCGGCAGGCGGACTCTCAAGCACTGCGCCACCAGGGAAGCCCATATAATTCTTATAGTATTAACATTTGCTTATCAAATCAGACTTCTACCTTACCATAATACGTGCCATTAATTTATACTCCATACCATCAAACTGCTTTCTGCTCTCCACTCTCACATTATTAAATTAATTTCTTTGTAATTTGTACTCCAATCAAGCAAACATATCAGGGAGATTCATACATCTTAAATTCTAAAATATATGGATTTTTGAAGAGATTTTCTCTCTCTTTTTAAAAACTGACTAATTTATAGGCAATCCCCACTTACTTTAGAGGAAACCCCATATTACCAATTACAGATTAATATTTTACCTCCTTTTAAGAAACACAGTGGCTAGAATTTGATTTTTAAAGTTTGCAACACTATACTTATTCTACAAATGTATTTTAAAAAAGGTCAATACATAATATTAAAGATACTATATTTGCTTTATCTTCTTAAAGTATGTTAAAAATTACAAGGCATTGAAAAAGCTTGGTAATAGCCATTTTCCACAGTGATGATTTTAGCACTTATGGCCCATTTGCAAAGTTTTGGAAGAAATCATGAGTAGGTTATAGTTAAGCTCTCTAAAGCTAATAGATTACATGGTTACACATGTATTTTAATATATTTGATTTATATTTTTTATTGTATAGTTTTACCTGCAAAATTATGGTGGTGTCCTCATCAATTGTCACCACTACATAATGCTCTGTACCTCCAAAGAGTTTCAATGACTCACTGCAGCATCTCTCCACCAATGTGATATTATATCTGTAAAATATCATATTTTGGGGGGACAGATGGCTAAGAAAAATTCTTTAAGAAAAACTGTATTGTCCTCCTGCATATTAAATTATTTGAACTACTGTTCAAGTTTCATACCTCAATCTATTCTACTTAAGAAATTTGAGGAATGAAATTATGAATTATTCCGTTTATGACAAATTAGTTGAGATATGTGTTGCCTTAGGTATTTTGCTAAATATTACTGTACATGATACTATTATAAATGTCTTTTGTTTGTTTGTTTGTTTGGGTTTTTTTTTTTTGCCCGCACCCACGTGGCTTGTGGGATTTTAGTTCCCCTACCAGGGACTGAACCTGGGGTCCGGCAGTGAAAGTGTGGAGTCCTAACCATTGGACTGCCAGGGAATTCCCCTATTATAAATGTCTTGACCAATTTATTCTGGCTCCGTAAGTAATAATTCATGAAATTAAAACATTGTGTTATGAGACTAAAACATTCTGCATTTATCAGAATTTTTTTTCTCCTGAAAAGTTGCCTAGATTTAAACTATCTTTTATAAGCTCACAGTTTTCTGTGAATGCCTCACATACAAAAGTATGGAAAATAGATCTGCATTTTAACAAAGGTCACAGCATAATTATCCTTCCTTGATATATAGCCCAATGTCTAGCCTTCCTGTGACAACTTGTATGCTATGATAGTGTTTTAGATCATTTAAAAATGCTCTGTGTTGGTATGATGTTAGAAGTAAAGGTCTAAAAACTTAAGAATTCATTGAGAACTTCATAATCTTGCTTCCTAGTCAGTATTTAAAGTCCTCTAAATAAGAATACTCATTCTCAATAATATCAATGACCCAAAAACATGACCATGTAATTCACAGAAAACCCCCCCACATAAAATCCTCATATTTTCTGGTAACAAAAGAAATGCAATTAAAAATGAATTGAAATAATAATTAACTATTTTTTCTCCACAAAATTGATATATAACCAAAAAAAGACAATATTCAATAATTATGATGGTGTACTACAGGGAGAGAAGTATAAGTTGACATAAACTCTGGAAAACTATTCCTATGTGATATAATTCCAGGCTTGAATCAGAAAGAAATAGTGCCACATATATAGCATAATATTTAGCCAATTAGGGTATATATATCTTTCCTAAGTTATGAAGTCAATAACTTACTTGGTTTCTAACAACTGAAGTATTTCTGGAGTATTAAGAAGTCCTTCAGATGCAAAAAACACATATGGAATCTGAATTTCCAAAAGAAAACCACCAAAACTATCCAGCAAGGTGCTTCCTAAATATGAAAAAATTTATAAATATTTCTCTTTTTTCTCATCCCTCGGTTCTTTCTCTTTTTACTAAACATGAGAATAACACGTGTAAGCTCAAGGAGTAGTATAAAAATAAAACATATTCATTGTAAAAATATGAATTCAGAATAAAGAAAGGTCTGAAGAATAAAATAAAAATCATGTTATTCTACTCCTAGAAATAATAGTTAATAGAATTTATTAAAACTACTATATACTGAAAACAGAGTTTAACACATACTTCCACACTTTTTCTATATGTTTGCTTGTCTATACTTACACATGTACATTCACTTGAAAAAATAAGAAAAAGAAAAAACAGGATCATACTCTACCTGAATGTTAATATCTGCTTTATTCAATTAGTACATATTGGACATTTCCTGTGTAAATATATATACTGATTTACATCAAAATTTAAAATTATGCACGATAATCCATAGGGAATGCTACAGATGAATAGGAAAAAGATCATATACCTCAACAAATAAGTGGACAAAGGACATAAACAGGCAATTTATAAAAGAATGGCTATACAAGATCAATTCACTTATGAAATGGTATGGATAATCAAAGAAATGCAAATTAACACAACTATAAAATATTATTTGCCTCTAATCCTTTCAAAAATTTAAAAGATTAATAATACCTACTCATAGTAAAAATATGAGGGAAAGGATTCTCTCACACTTTCCACATAAATATAAATTGGGATAGAATTTCTGAAGCTATTGGCAATATATAAATGTGTGTATACCTTTGAACGAGCAATTCATTTTACCCTGGAATTTTTACTTCTTAGAACAAGTACATAAAGATATATAAGATATATAAACTACTATAAATCTTGTGGTATAATAGTAGAAAATTGAAGCATTATAAATGACCCAAATAAGGAATTGGTTGAATAAATTCAGTTTAAAGATGAATGTTTACCTTTTATCCTTTCTTGAACCCATGTTTTAATTATTTAATGAAGTTAATGCTTAAATCTCTGTATCAAAGATTCTAAAGTAATAATTATGGTTACTGTATTTTTAGAATTGAGTTGGAATGTCTCAGAATTCAAACTTCCTACTCATACTTGAGGTGGATGGAAAGTGACTTATGGCAAGTTTTGAATGAGAGATGCACTGGGACTAAAAATATACAGGCCTTTTAATTTAATCGATCTGAGAATTCACAACCTTAGTCATGTGAAGCGTTACTGAGAAATACAAAGAAACCAAATGCTGTGCAAAGTGGTTTAGACTCTGCCAAGCATTTGTGCATAATTTTTTGTTGTGTATTAAAAGTTCTCTGTGTTAGTCAACATACTATGACATATTTTTCCCTAAAATTCAATAAAAATATTGCCGCATAAAAGTCAGTTAAGATTAGATATAATTTAATTGTGCTATTATAAGTAAAATTTAGAAGCTAAAGGGATGAAGACAAATAGAATCAGTAAAGGCTATTTTACAAAAGAGGAATATGAGGCAAGAGATAGTTAAAGGCCTTGCTCAAGGTCACACAGTTGGAGGTGAGGTTAGAGCTTGAACTCAAGTCTTCTAATGCTATAGTTTATTCTCTTTCCATAGATCAGAAATAGAAAGCAGAAAATTTTCACACTAATGGAACAAAAAAGGAATTTTAGTTTATATCCTTACTCTTTAAAACTGTGTCTGGAAGAATCACTTTAAAGGCCAAGTAAGGAATATTCAATTTTTCACAATGTTCAGCCCAACAAGAGTTTTCTACAAAATTGTATTCCACCACAAATGAGAAATTACTCCAGGGGAAATCTGCTCCAATATATTGATTGTGTACAACTGCACAGAAACTTGTACTGAAGACAAAAGAAAGCCAAGAAAATAGAATTAGTCTTGTGTCATTATACACTTGGAATGCTAAAAGATGACTGTTTTGGCTATTTTATTCTTCTCTAATCTATGCCTACTTATCTTGGAAGGACACTGGCGTATTTTCTGTTGACTTGTTTTCCAATTGTGCTAATCTCTTTTTATCCTTCTTTTTGATGGTCATACTTTAAAAAGAAACAAACCAGGATATAAAAAAACTGTGGACTATTTCACATCCTCATATGCAAGGGACCCTATTTTATTACCTGAGTCTTATCAGTAATACACAAATCACCATGAGAAATCAACCTCATTTTCTTATAAATGTGAGATTTTAATCTTTGAGAATCTATATAGTAGAATATTACCTGATTACTTTATTTTTTATTTATTTTTTATTTTTATTTTTTGGCTGTATTGGGTCTTCATCGCTGCGTGTGGGCTTTCTCCAGCTGTGGTGAGTGGAGGCTACTCTTCGTTGCAGTGCGTGGGCTTCTCATTGTGGTGGCTCCTCTTGTTGCGGTGCATGGGCTCTAGGTGCACAGGCTTCAGTAGGTGTGGCACATGGGCTCAGTAGTTGTGGCTCGCGGGCTCTAGAGCGTAGGCTCAGTAGTTGTGGGGCACAGGCTTAGTTGCTCCGCGGCATGTGGGATCTTCCCAGACCAGGGCTTGAACCCGTGCCCCCTGCATTGGCAGGCGATTCTTAACCACTGTACCACCAGGGAAGTCCCTACCTGACGACTTTGAAATGGCTTTTTTTTTCCTCAATGGGCTTCATAAGTGATTTAACAAAAAAAAGGTGGGTACGTAAATATCGTAAGTTTATCTTTCCCATCTTTGAATTTCATATAACATAGAATTTACTATAATTAAAGTTCTCTACTGCTGCTTTCTATCTAGAAATAATTTCTACATAAAATAAGGCAAAATGAAAACATTTTTAGACAAGTTAACACAAACTTTATTATTAGCAGGCTCTCACTGAAAGAATTTCTAAGTGATGTACTACAAGAAGAAGGAAACTCAAAAGGAATGAAGAAAATATAAGAAACAATGCTGAGCAAAAACACTGGTTAGAAAGAAACAAGTGTAAGTCTAAATAGGTGCTACTTGTACTGACACTAACAATAACAATGATAATTTGGAGATATTAAAGAAAGATTGAACTAAAATTCTGGACGACAATAATAAATGATACACAAGGCAATAAACTTAGTTAAAGCATTTTTCAGGAAGAGGGTGGAGACATTGATTAATTTCAGGTTTTATTAAACCTTTTTTGGGACTTCCCTGGTGGTCCAGTGGTTAAGAATCTGCCTTCCAATGCAGGGGACGTCGGTTCAATCCCTGGTCGGGGAACTAGGATCCCACATGCCGCAGGGCAATTAAGGCCGTGCACCGCAACTACTGAGCTTGTGCGCTCTGGTGCTCACATACTGAAACTAGAGACGTCCACGCACCTCAACGAAAAGACCCGCATGTTGCAACGAAGATCCCATGTGCTGCAACTAAAACCTGACGCAGCTAAATAAGTAGATAAATACATTTTTAAAAACTGGTTAAAAAAAACTGTTTAAAAAGTTAAGTTCTAGGAGAAACTGCACTTTTCCTGTGGAACTGGTATGTCTCCTCCCCACAGATGAACAAATATGTTTTTACCCATTTAAAACACCTTTGGATTCCAGAAAATCTTTTTTGTTCGAATGTAAGACAGTCAGTGTCAAACCTGTTGGAGTAATACAAAAAGATTTTTTCAATATTTTGTTCATATATATTTTTAGGTGTGTCATATATTTCACTACCATAAAAATGAATTAAAGATCTGTGAACAAGGATTATTTTTCTAAGTCTAGGGAATCAGAAAGTTTGAGCCATGGGCACTGTTTCTGGTGTGTATGTATGTTGTGTGTATATAAGCCTGGAAATTCTGAATTTATTATGTAAAATAATAAAATGGATCAAAAACTTAATGTTAAAATAACTAAATACTCACCAGTTCTGTGCAGTTCATTTTATTTTGCTAAAAATTACGGTAGATTTTACCTTTTTTCTAGCCAAAAATTTAAGTACATAACTAAAGCAGCAAGAGACTATATTTCAGTGCGGTAGGAGTTTTTTTCTCCTTTCTCCTTGCTGTATAAGAAAAAGAAGACTTCCTGGATACTACCTGTTTTGTAGATTCACTCCTGCTTCTCAATTATAATTTAAACTACTTATTTATGTTATATTTTAAACAAAATATAATAAACTTAAAAATTTTATTATACCCACATATACAGTTTATTTTTGGTACACATAATTAATTTAAGAGCAGCTAATTCTAGTAAAAATAAATTCTATACTCTATTAGTGAACTTTTGTCAACTGTAGAGTTCCCAAAGGTGTGATGTAATAATGGCAGAGTAATGTTTAATAATTTCATGCTTACTTGATATGACAGTAGTTTTGGTGATAATAAGAATGGAGTTAGTAGTATTTCTCTTATAATTTATGAGGTCATATTATTTAAAACCTAATCTCCTTAAGTGGTTTGTACTAGCTTTGATCCCAAAGCAGATTACTTGCTGAGCACATTACTAGGATCTTTCAAACACATGGAACAATGGAACCACATCTTTATTTTCTAACACTAGACAGAAAGAAAAGGCCTAGCTTCTAGATACAGAGGATAATTGCCAGTTACAGAGTAAAAACATTTTTCAGTATATAGAGTCAATATTTTTGTGTCAGCAGACCTTGTTGAAACAAAACAATAAGAGTAGTAATGATATAATCCCAAATGCCAAGAGAAATAGGAATGTTCGGCATGAAGCCTACATAAGAACCGATATATATACAGCAATAATTTGCCAATATATCTTATGTGACATCAAAGGAAAATGTGTCTCCTTAAGTAGGTTTAAGTATTCTTTTCTGTGGGGCAGGAATATTTCCTCAGCTTTTTCACAATAATATTCCTCTGGTTATCCAAATCCCTTTGTCTAATTAATATTTTAAAATTTATTTTTTAGAATTTTTATTGGAGTATAGCTGATTTACAATGTTGTGTTAGTTTCAGGTGTACAGCAATCAGTTATACATATACATATATCCCCCTTTGTTTTATAATGCTAACATTGGTCAGTGCAATATACACTACTATGTATAAAATAGATAACTAATGAGAACCTGCTGTATAGCACAGGGAACTCTACTCAGTGCTCTTTGGTGACCTAAATGGGAAGGAAATCCAAAAAAGAGAGGATATATGTATACATATAGCCGATTTACTTTGCAATACAGCAGAAACTAACACAACATTGCAACTATACCCCAATTTAAAAAAAAAGTTTCCAATTACCCTGATTGTCTAGACAACTGTGGCAGCTTCAGCTCCTCAATTGTTAAGTATTGCTCTAGCATTTTGGTACTAGTAAGGATCTTGTGATTTGGTAAATATGAATTTATCTTCCCAGGACTGGAAAACTGAATGAAATAATAAGATCCAAGCTTGAAAATCTGGACTCTAGCACATGATAACATCGTCAAGAAATAGCACCGTATAAGGCTCTGCTTAAAAGAGCTTTCCATTCTCACATTACTATTGATATGTTTTAATAGTTTACTAACTTCACAGAGTAGCAGATATTTGTCACAATACTTGCATATATTTCAGTTGAATCTTTCTCACTAGTCTTAGTCTAAGTAGGGTATATAGGGAGGTATTCATTAGCTTATTCATTTATTCAATAAATCTTTATGAGGTGCCTTTCATGTTCCAGGCATTTTTGTGGGTGCTGGAGATACAAATCAGGGCATGGTCATTACCTTCCAGAAGCTGAAATTTTAGTGAGGAAAACAGACAAGATAATCAGTTATTATAGCCCAGGATGGTAAGAAGTGCCTTAGAAGGATGCACATAATACCCTGAGAGTAGAGAGGGAAAGTATTTAAATCAAGGTTTCCTAACCAAATGTTTTAACTAATTTTTAAAGGATGTGTAGGAGTTAGCTTCCTAAAGAAGAGAGAAGAGCATTATGATAGCAGGAACAGGAAGTGTAAAGGCATGGAGATAGACAGCAAGATAATAGTTTGGTAGGGTTAGAGCAAAGAAATATTTTGGGAGATGACAAAAGATGCAGTTCATAGAGGGAAGAGAATAAATAAAGGCTGACACAGGTTGAGGGTGGTATTTTATTTTATTTTATTTTTAAGACTGGAAGGCTTAAAGATTAAGAGAAAGAGTCATTAGAGAAGAAGGCTGGCTGGGAAATAACTGATGGAGGAACAAAGTGTTTGAGACTGCATGAAGAGATGGGATCCACAGAACAAGTGATAGATTGGTTCTCAAAGGGTGGAGATTCACCTCCTCTGTAGAGAAAGGAGGAAAGATAAAACAATAGAAGAAATAAATGTAAGTTTGTAGATGGTGGGGAAGATGAAACTGAGGAGGATTATTACTGGGCTAAAGGATGTTAGAAGGCATAATTCCCTTCTCAAAATGAGGGGATGAGTGGCATGGTACGGGTTTATGGTACAGCCATTAGTATGATAGGAATGGGAACTAAGAACATATAGAAAGATTGTTAAGAATTATTAAAATCCCTTATAAGTTCAGAGAACCTGATTTTGTAGTGGTACCAATCTATCTGATTTTCTCCAGTAATGCTCAGCAGCTCAGGTGTAGGAATAGAGAGATTAAATCTTGATTGATTGAGGGCTGAAGTTTAAATGGAAGGTATCAATACAATAGAAGAACAAGACTGATTAAAGTGATGGCCATCCCCAATTCTGGAAGGAGAAAAAAGGAGTTGACAATTTATAAATCTCTAGAATGCTGAAGATCATGAAAGAGCTAGAGGTAGCTGTAGACAGAGAACAATGTATCAGAGTTTAAAGTTTAGAGGCAGGACAGTTCTGTATTATCGCAAGGTCGATAGCAAAGTGAAGGAGTGAATATCATATTTGTTGTGAAGGCCAACAAAACTAAAAGGTCAGGGTATTGAATGAATCATTCACATTAAAGACACCTAGGATAATGGCAGGACCAGAAATAAAGAGAGTACCATGAACCAGGTGCAAAACTGTCCATGGATGATTGTGGGGTAGTAGAGAATGACATGGCAATATGGCATAGCCTCAAAGGATGGAGGAATAAAGTTTTGGAAAGGATAATGGAAAGCAAGAAATGGCCTTCTCATCCCTATACATAGAGAGAGAAAATTATCAGCTTCTATATGAAAGGGATACAGGGGAAGCATTATCATCTAGGGAAAGTTGGGTTTCACTTAAGACAAGGAGATGAAGAAGGAGAAAAGTTTACATCTTAGCAATGGGTTCCACAGCACAAGGTGGAAAGGGTTGGCAGAGTGGGCAGTAGTGGGTAGAAGAGTTGAAAAATGACCCTGGAACAAGAGAAACTTAGGTTCAAATCCTGATTCCCTCACTTACTACCTGTGATTTTGGCGTGATACATCACTTTTATGAATTTTAGTTTCTTCATTGTAAAATTTGACTTAATAAAACCTATTCATAGAGTTGTAAGTAGTCCATAATATTAGCGATTAGTAGGCAATAAAAGGTGTCAATTGGTAATATAATTAATAGTAATGATAATGTACATATAAGTACATTGTAGTATATTTATATTGCAGACTAATATAGTCCACATTGATTTAAAAACTGATTAGATCCCACTGAATTATATATTTTTAAAGTATGAATTTTATGGTGTGTTAATCATATCTTTTTTTTTTTTTTTGGCGATACGCGGGCCTCTCACTGCTGTGGCCTCTCCCGCCAGGGAGCACAGGCTCCGGACGCGCAGGCTCAGCAGCCATGGCCCACGGGCCCAGCCGCTCCGCAGCATGCAGGGTCCTCCCGGACCGGGGCATGAACCCGCGTCCCCCGCATCGGCAGGCGGACTCTCAACCACTGCGCCACCAGGGAAGCCCTGTGTTAATCATATCTTAATTAAAAACTTGGTTAGATCAGTACATTTTTATATATTCAAGCATTTGTTATCAAATGAAGCATAATTTAAAACTCCCTACCTTCTATTTTGTTAAGGATTTTAATGAGTAAATGTTTTTCACCATCTGAATCCATTCTTATTATAATCAGCACCTGTTCAAAAATAAGAATTTCATATACATGTATATCTGAATGATTATTCTTTTTCATATTCTTTTGCTACAGTGAAAAAAATAACAAACTTAATTGGTTACATGAAACTAATGACAATAAGGTGGCAAAGTAAATATTTGTGTTGCAAAATATATCAGTGCTTGAACACAAAGGAATAAATTCTGGTAAGATCAAATATTAATGAGGAAAGTATTCTGGAGTAGGGCATTCTTAGTATTCCTCAAGAATTCCAATATAGGTGACTATATATAAGTTGTCTCTGCCTGTACTGTAAGTGTTACATTTAACACAGGGAGGTTTGAATTGCTGGAGAAAACCAATGATTTGATGCTATACTTTCCTACTTACCATTACAGTTTTGGGGGCATGCAGGGTGGAGATAACAAATCAACCATAGGTTGTTTCCGTATCTTGGCTATTGTAAATAATGCTGCAATGAACATAAGGGCGTATCTTTTCAAACTAGTGTTTTTGTATTCTTCTGTCAAATACCTGGAAGTGGGGTAGATGGTTCATATGGGAGTTCCATTCTTAATTTTTTGAGGCATCTCTATACTGTTTTCCATAGTGGCTGCACCAGCTTACGTTCCCACCAACAGTGTATGAGGGTTGCTTTTTCTCCAAATCCTCACCAATATTTATTATTTCTTGCCTTTTTGATAATAGCCATTATGTTAGGTGTGATATGATATCTCATTGTGGTTTTGATTTGCATCTCCCTAACAATTAGTGATGTTGAACATCTCTTCATGTGCCTATTGGCCATCTGTATGTCTTTTTTGGGAAAATGTCTATGAAGCTCCTCTGCCCATTTTAAAATTTTTTTTGTAGTTGTTGTTGAGTAGTATGAGTTCTTTATATATTTTGGATATTAACACCTTATTGAATATAATAATTTGCAAATATCTTCTCTTATTCAATAAGTTGTCTCTTCATTTTGATGATGATTTTCTTTGCTGTGCAGAAGCTTTTTAGTTTGATGTAGTCCCATTTGTTTATTTTTACTTTTGTTTCCCTTGCCTGAGGAGACATAACCAGAAACATATTTCTCAGACTGATGTCAAAGAGTGTACTGCCTATGTTTTAGCATTTCAGGTCTTACATTCCAATCCTTAATCCATTTTGAGTTGATTTCTGTGTATGGTGTGAGACAGTGGTCTACTGTTTTTTTTTTGTATGTGGCTGTCCAGTATTCCCAACACCATTTATTGAAGAGACTATCCTTTCTCTATTGTTTCTTCTTTGTTCCTTTGTTGTAAATTAATTGTCCATATATATGTGGGTTTATTTCTGGGCTCTCAATTCTGTTCCACTGATCTATGCATCTGTTTTTCTGCCAATACCATGCTCTTTTGATTACTATAGCTTTGCAATGTAGTTTGAAATCAGGGACTGTGGTGCCTCCAGCTTTGTTCTTTTTTCTCAGGATTGCTTTGGCTAGTTATGGTCTTTTGTGGTTCCATATAAATTTTAGGATTTTTTGTTCTATTTCTGTGGAAAAATGTCTTTGGGATTTTGATAGGGATGGCATTGAATGTGTAGATTGTTTTAGGTAATATGGACATTTCAACAATGTTAATTATCCCAATCCATAAGCATGGAATATCTTTCCATTTATTTGCGTCTTTAATGTCCTTCAACAATATCTTATAGTTTTCAGTGTACAGGTCTTTCACCTCCTTGGTTAAATTTATTCCTAGGTATTTTTTGTTCTTTTTGTTGTGATTGTAAATAGGATTGTTTTCTTAATTTCTCTTTCTGCTAGCTCATTTTTAGCATATAGAAATGCAACAGATTTTTTTTTTTTTTGCGGTACGTGGGCCTCTCACTGTTGTGGCCTCTCCTGTTGCGGAGCACAGGCTCCAGACGCACAGGTTCAGCGGCCATGGCTCATGGGCCCAGCTGCTCCGCGGCATGTGGGATCTTCCCAGACCGGGGCATGAACCCGTGTCCCCTGCATCGGCAGGTGGACTCTCAACCACTGCACCACCAGGGAAGCCCGCAATAAATTTTTGTATGTTGATTTTGTACCCTGCAACTTTACCGTATTTGTTTTGTTATTTCTCATAGTATTTTGGTGGAGTCTTTAGGGTTTTCTACACATAAAATTACGTCACCTGCAACAGTGACAGTTTTACTTTTTCCTTTCCAATTTGGATGAATTTTATTTCTTTTTCTACCTAATTGCTCTGGCTATAATTTCTAATACTATATTGAATAAGAGTGGTGAGAGTGGGCATCCTTATCTTGTTCCTGATTTTAGAGGGACAGTTTTCAGCTTTTCACCATTGAGTATGATGTTAGCTGTGGGTTTGTCATATATGGCCTCTATCATGCTGAGATACACTCCTTCTACACCCATTTCATTGAGAGTTTTTTTTTAATCATAAATAGGTGTTGCATCTAGTCAAATGCTTTTTCTGCATCTATTGAGATGATCATATGTTTTTTTTTTTTTTTTTGCGGTACGCGGGCCTCTCACTGTCGTGGCCTCTCCTGCTGCGGAGCACAGGCTCCGGACGTGCAGGCTCAGCCACCATGGCTCACGGGCCCAGCCGCTCCGCGGCACGTGGGATCCTCCCGGAACGGGGCACGAACCTGCGTCCCCCGCAACGGCAGGCGGACTCTCAACCACTGTGCCACCAGGGAAGCCCAATCATATGTTTTTTATCTTTCATTTTGCTAAGGTGTATCACACTGGTTTGAGAATATTGAACCATCTGTGCATCCCTGGAATAAATCCTACTTGGTAATACTATATGAACCTTTTAATGTATTGTATTTGGTTTGCTAATATTTTGTTCAGGATTTTTGCATCTATATTCATCAGAGATATTGGTCAGTAATGTATATTTTTTGTATTGTTTTTGTCTGGACTTGGTATCAGGGTAATGCTGGCCTTGTAAAATGAGTTAGAAAGTGTTCCCTCCTCTTCAATATTTTGGAAGAGTTTGAGAAGGATGGGTATTAATTCTTCTTTGAATGTTCGGTAGAATTCACTTGTGGAGCCATCTGACTCTGGGCTTTTGTTTTTTAGGAGGTTTTTTTTCCATTACTGTTTTAATCTCTTTACTAGAAATTGGTCTATTCAATTTTTCCATTTCTTCATAATTCAGTCTTGGAAGGTTGCATGATTCTAAGAATTTCTTCATTTCTTCTAGGTTGTCCACTTTGTTGCTTACTAACTATTCAGAATATTCTCTTACAATCTTTGTATTTTTGTGGTATCCATTGTTATTTTTCTCCTTTATTTTCTGATTTTATTTATCAGAGCCTTCTTTTTTTTTTTTCTTAGTGAGTCTGGTTAAAGGTTTGTCATTTTTGTTTTCCTTTTTTTTTTTTTTTTTGTGGTACACAGGCCTCTCACTGTTGTGGCCTCTCCGTTGCGGAGGCACAGGCTCCGGACGCACAGGCTCAGCGGCCATGGCTCAGTACACAGGCCTCTCACTGTTGTGGCCTCTCCCGTTGCGGAGCACAGGCTCCGGACGCACAGGCTCAGCGGCCATGGCTCACGGGCCTAGCCGCTCCACGGCATGTGGGATCTTCCCGGACCAGGGCACAAACCTGTGTCCCCTGCATCGGCAGGTGGATTTTCAACCACTGCGCCACCAGGGAAGCCCATTTTTGTTTACCTTTTCAAAGAACCAACTCTTAGTTTCGCTGATCTCTTCTATTGTCTTTTTAGTCTCTATTTTATTTACTTTTGCTCTGATCTTTATTATTTCCTTCCTTCTACTGACTTTGGGCTTCATTTGTTTCTTTTTCTAGTTATTTTAGGTGTAAGGTTAGATGATTTGATACTTTCTTGTTTCTTGAGATAGGCTTGTATTGATATAAACTTCCCTCTTAGTACTGCTTTTGCTGCATCCCATAGATTTTGGTATATCGTATTTTCATTTGTCTTAAGGTATTTTAAAAATTCTCCTTTGATTTCTTCATTGACCCAATAGTTGCTCAGTAGCATGTTGTTCAGTCTCCACATATCTGTGATGTTTTCAGCTATCTTCTTATAGTCTCATAGTGTTGTGGTCGGAAAAGATGCTTGATATGATTTCAATCTTCTTAAATTTATTGAGACTTGTTTTGTGTCCCAACATACTGTTTATCCCTGAGAAAGTTCCATGTGTGCTTGAGAAGAATGTGTATTTTGCTGCATTTGGACGGAATGTCCTGTACCAATCTATCAAATCCATCTGGTTTAATGTTTCATTTAAGACCACTGTTTCCTTGTTGACCTTCTGTCTGGATGATCTATCTATTAATGTAAGTGGGGTGTTAAAGTCTCCTCCTATTATTGTGCTGCACCAATTTCTTCCTTTAGGTCTGTTAATAATTGCTTTATATATTTTGGTGCTCCTATGTTAGGTGCATAGATATTACTAACTATTATATCTTTTTTGTTGTTTGTTTTACTATTATGTCTTTTTGATGAATTATCCCGCATATCAGAATATAATGTCCTTCCTTGTCTCTTGTTACCTTTTATTGGCTTAATGTGTATTTTGTCTGATATGAGTATGGCTACATCTGCTTTCTTTTGGCTGTCATTTGTTTGGAGTATCATCTTCTAGCACTTCACTTTGAGCCTATGTTTGTCTTTAGAGCTGAAGTGAGTCTCCCAGAGGCAGCATATAGTTGGCTCTTGTTTTTTAATCCATCCAGTCACTTTGTGTCTTTTGATTGGTGAATCCAATCCATTTACACTTAGGGTGATTATTGATAGATGAGTACTGAGTACTGCCATTCTATCTTTTGTTTTCTGGTTGTTCTATATCCCCATTGTTTCTTTTTCCTGTGTTTCTGTCTGCCATTTTGGTTTGGTAGTTTTCTATGATGTTTTTTTCAGTTTCCTCTTTTTTTTATGTTTTGTGTCTTTGTTTTAGATTTATGCTTGGTGGTTACCAAGAGGTTTGTGTGAAATGTATCATAGATAAAGTGGTCCTTTTTCTGATGATAGCATCTTATCTTCATTTGCCTATATGGCTTCCATTCTTTTCCTCTTCCCCTTTTATGTTTTTCTTGTCTCAAATTATCCCTTTTTATATTGCATGTTACCAAACTGAAGTGGCTATTTTTTTCCTGATATTTCTCCCTTTAACCTTTATGTTGTAATAAAGTATTTAAAAACCTATTCTGATACAGAGTTGCAATTTTCTTATTCTGTTCATCTATTTATCACCTTAAAGTTTTGTGTACTTTTGCCTTTTTTTTTCTGGCAGCAGAGCTCCTTTCAACATTTCTTATAAGGCAGGTCTAGTGTTGATAAAAATCCCTCAGCTTTTGTTTGTCTGGGAAAGCCCTTATTTCCTCTTCATATCTGAATGATAACTTTGTTGGATAGAGTATTCTTGGATGACAGTTTTTATCTTTCAGTATTTTGAGAATGTCATTCCACTCCCTCCTGGCCTGTTGAGTTTCTGCTGAGAAATCTGCTGATCTGCTAAATAGGGATTCCTTTGTAGGCTGCATCCTTTTTTCACTGACTGCATTTAAAATTCTTTTTCATTGACTTTTTTTTTTTGCAGTATGTGGGCCTCTCACTGTTGTGGCCTCTCCCGTTGCGGAGCACAGGCTCCGGACGCGCAGGCTCAGCGGCCATGGCTCATGGGCCTAGCACTCCACAGCATGTGGGATCTTCCTGGACCGGGGCATGAACCCACGTCCCCTGCATCGGCAGGCGGACTCTCAACCACTGCGCCACCAGGGAAGCCCTTTCATTGACTTTTGACAGTGTCTTGGAGAAGATCTTTTTGCATTGAGGTGATTAGGTGTTCTCTTAGCTTCATAGACTTGTATATCCAGTTCCTTCCCCAGGTTTGGGAAGTCCTCAGCTGTTATTTCTTTAAATAAACTCTCTGCTACCTTCTCTGTTTATTCTTCTTCTGGGATAACCACTACCCTAATGTTGCCCTTCCTAAAAGAGTCAGATAATGCTCATAAAATTTCCCCCTTTTTTATATCTTAATTCTTTTTCCTCTTCTACCTGTACCATCTCTAGATTTCTAAATTTAAGCTCAATACTTCTTTCTTCCATATGGTCTTCTCTATTTCCAGTGCTTTCTAATGAATTCTCAATCTCATTTATTGAGCTCTTCAGCTTCAGAATTTGTTTGGTTCTTTTTTAGTTTCAGTCTCTTTGGTAAAGTATTCCTTCTGTTCATTAATTTTATTCCTGAGCTCATCGAACTGCCTTTCTGAGTTTTCTTGTAGCTTGTTGTTTCTTCATGACAGCTATTTTGAATTCTCTATCAGTTAGATTGCAATATTCCATGACTTTAAGTTTGATTTCTGCTGAATTGTCATTTTGTTTTTGTGATACAGTGTCGCTGTGGTTCTTCATGGTGCTGGATAAGTTGTTCCTCAGCTGACACATCTGAAGTAGTGAACACCTTTCTTCTTTAAGTAAAAATAACTTTTTCTACTTGATTTTAATGAACCAACAAGTTATAAATTAGAAGCCTTTCTCTTTTTTTAAAAAAACATAAGACCCTGTTAGGAGATTTATTTATCACAAGGAAAAGATTTATCCAGCAAAAAAAATCTACTGAGACACAGCAGTTCCCTTTTCAGAGGTGCTGCAATAAAGAAGACAATAGCAATATCTTTACTGTTTAGGTCGATACAATTATTGGATGGGTGAAAGCAAGAAGCAAAAAATATAAATTTCACACTCAGTGACCTAGTAATTTGTCAGTCATTTTTCTGCATTAAACCTAATGCATCCTCTGGGACTGGGGCAAAGGATTCCAGAGAAATCACACTCCTGGCCTGGCCATGCTCCAAATTCCACACCATCTTTTCTATTCCTTTCTTTCTTTCTTTCTTTTTTAAATTTTCATTGAGGCATAGTTGATTTACAATGTTGTATTAACTTCAGTTATACAGCAAAGTGAATCAGTTATACATATATATATATCCATTCTTTTTTTAGGTTCTTTTCCCATATAGGCCATTACAGCATATTGAGTAGAGTTCCCTGTGCTATACAGTAGGTTATTATTAGTTGCCTATTTTATATATAGTAGTGAGTATATGTCAATCCCAATCTTCCAAATTATCCCTCCTCCCTTATCCCCTGTTAACCACGCTTGTTTTCTACATCTGTGATTCTATTTCTGTTTTGTAACTAAGTTCATTTATACCCTTTTTTTAGATTCCACATATAAGTGGTATCATATATTTGTCTTTCTGTGTCTGACTTACTTCACTCAGAATGACAATCTCTAGGTCCATCCATGTTGCTGCAAATGACATTATTTTGTTCTTTTTTATGGCTGAGTAATATTCCATTGTATATATATGTGCCACATCTTCTTTTTTTTTTTTGCAATACGTGGGCCTCTCACTGTCGTGGCCTCTCCCCTTGCCGGACGCGCAAGCTCAGCGGCCATGGCTCCACGGCATGTGGGATTCTCCCGGACCGGGGCACGAACCCGTATCCCCTGCATCGGCAGGCGGACTCTCAACCACTGCGCCACCAGGGAGGCCCTGTGCCACATCTTCTTTATCCATTCCTCTGTTGATAGACATTTAGATTGCTTCCATGTCCTGGCTACTGTAAACAGTGTTGCAATGAACACTGGGGTGCATGTATCTTTTCAAATTATGGTTTTCTCTGAGTATATGCCCAGGAGTGGGATTGCTGGGTCATATGGTAGTTCTGTTTTTAGTTTTTTAAGGAACCTCCATACTGTTTTCCATAGTGGCTGTACCCCTTTACATTCCCACCAACAGTGTAGGAGGGTTCCCTTTTCTCCACACCCTCTCCAGCATTTACTGTTTGTAGATCTTTTGATCATGGCCATTCTGACCCGATCTGGCATGTGAGGTGATACCTCATTGTTTTTGATTTGCATTTCTCTAATAATTAGTGATTTTTTTAAAGACTTATTTATTATTAATTTATTTATTTAATTTATTTTTGGTTGCATTGGGTCTCAGTTGCGGCACTTCAGGCTCTTCGTTGCAGCGCATGGGTTTCTCACTAGTTTTCTCTTCTCTAGTTGTGGTGCATGGGTTCCAGAGTGTGTGGGGTCTGTAATTTGGGGCCTGCAGGCTCTCTAGTTGAGTCGTGTGAGCTCAGTAGTTGTGGCACACGGGCTTAGCTGCCCCACAGCATATGGGATCTTAGTTCCCTGACCAGGCTTCGAACCTGTGTCCCCTGCATTGTAAGGTGGATTCTTCACCACTGGACTACCAGGAAAGTCCCTAATTAGTGATGTTGAACATCTTTTCATGTGCTTTTTGGCCATCTGTATGTCTTCTTTGGAGAAATGTTTATTTATATCTTCTGCCCATTTTTTGATGGGGTTGTTTGTTTTTTTGATATTCAGTTGCATGAGCTATTTGTATATTTTGGAGATTAATCTCTTGTCGGCTGCTTCATTTGTAAATATTTTCTCCCATTTTAAGGGTTGTCTTTTTGTTTTGTTCATGGTTTCCTTTGCTGTGTAAAAGCTTTTAAGTTTAATTAGATCCCATTTGCTTATTTTTGTTTTTATTTTCATTAGTCTAGGAGGTGGATCAAAAAAGATCTTGTTGAGATTTATGTCAAAGAGTGTTCTGCCTATGTTTTCCTCTAAGAGTTTTACAGTGTCCGGCCTTATGTTTAGGTCTTTAATCCATTTTGAATTTATTTTTGTGTACGGTGTTAGGAAATGTTCTAGTTTCATTCTTTAGCATATAGCTGTCCAGTTTTCCCAGCACCACTTACTGAAGAGGCTGTCTTTTCTCCATTGTAAATAGAAGCCTTTCTCTTATTTTCCAGTAGGTGGCACTATAGCACATTGTTTTCTCTTACCTGCGCTGCCTCTGGTTGTGTTTGAGTATTGGCACTTTCTACCCTCCGTGTCTACATCAGAGGGGTCACCCAAAGCATTTGTTGTCACTGCTTGTGCCTCTGGGGTTGTTGGTGCCTTGCTGTTTCTGGTGTTACTGATGTCACTGCCTGAGTACTAGGATGGTGGCCTCATTTGGGATCCTTGAGTCGCAGGCTCTGCCACTGCAAGAGGAGCAGGAAGGCCAGGAGGAGGAACTGGGGTCATGTGTGCCATTCCTTTTCTGGTGCTCTTGGGTTTCCGGGGTCACCCACAGCTGATGGAGGGTGGGGCGCCAGAGCTGTGGGTGTCTCTGAGCTGGAGGGACAGGGTCACAGGCCTCGTGCCACGGCTGCTCAGCTATCTGTGGTTGTGGGTACCAGTGCAAGTGGTAGGCTGGGGTCATGTGGGATGCCGCCCTCGCTGCTACTGGGTTCTCTGGACTGGGGTTCAGCTGCTGCAGCCCAGGGGCCAAAACTGCAGGCACTGCCTATGCTGATCCTCCAGTTCTGCCTCTTCTATGGGTTCCATTCCACCTATCTTTACAGGTGCAGATGGGTGGAACTCTCCAGTGTCCTGGTGTTAGGCAAAGGCCCCTTTGTTGAGTTGTGGATGTTTTCCTGGTTGCAGATTGAAGGGGAGAGCCAAGAGAGCATCTCTTCCTGCCATGATGCTGACATCACTCCCCAATTTTAAATTTCTTACTGATTGATTTAATTTGTTTTAATGACTTAGGCAAGTTACCCAAGTAACCATAGAGTTGGGGATAAAAACATCCCCAGCAGGGACAGAGAGGAAAAGGAAGAAAAAGGCCAAATTTCTTTCCAGATTTAGTGTAAAGATTTTGAGATGCTTTTCTGCTTGAAAATATTTTTTAAAGTGTTTTCTCTTAAACCTTTACTTATGCAAACTTTGTTCAATGCTTGAGGTAGAGTGGGCAAAAAATTTCCAACATAATCCAAGAAATAAACAAAGTGCTTTTTTTTTTTTTTAGAATTATATAAGATGAGATTCTGGCTCAATATCTAAAAATTAATTATTGTAGTTCTATTGTTGGGTATGTGTTCATGAACTTACAAGTAGAAAACAAAATTTTTGAGATTTAAAGGATTAATCCACAGAAAACTATGTATAATAAAAATTAAAGTATTTAAAAAATTCAAGACATAAATAATGATGCCAATGATCCTTTCTCTGGGTCTGATTCTGTCCTGTTAACTTACTTAAGGAGAAAACTGTCAAGGGACCAAATAGTATATACTATACCATTTCATAATTTCAAATTAAATGCAAAAATTTATCTTACATCCAATTCTTATATAAGCTGATTGCTGTTATCTGCTTTATTTCAGTACTTACCTTAATTTGCTGTCCACTTTGCATCCAATTTAGTATCTGACATTGCAATTCTTGTATCTTGTAGCTGGTTTCAGGCTTTTTTTCCCTAATAAACTGTACAATCTCCAGTTGTCGCCAAATGTCATCCAAATAGGAGCCTAAAATGCTTTTGTAGATATCTTTTGCATTTGACAAATATCCTGTTAAAAACAAAAGTGGGGAAAAAAAGCATGTCTTTTTGTTCTTTTAGAAACTGCATGGTAAAAACGTAAAAGGAAATAAGGGTCATAGCAGAGACAGTTAAATTTCCCTTTACTACTTTTCTGATTTTGATCAAAGATAGCAACTAATGAAAACCTTAAATTTAAGTGAAGCTGAGAAATATGTAGCAAATGTCTATTTTTTTTTTTTTAATTTTTATTTATTTATTTATTTTTTGCGGTACGTGGGCCTCTCACTGTTGTGGCCTCTCCCGTTGCAGAGCACAGGCTCCGGATGCGCAGCCCCAGAAGCCATGGCTCATGGGCCCAGCCACTCCACGGCATGTGGGATCTTCCCGGACCGGGGCACGAACCCGTGTCCCCTGCATTGGCAGGCGGATTCTGAACCACTGCGCCACCAGGGAAGCCCGCAAATGTCTATTTTTAAGCTACATAATACCAATATAACTGGATATACTCTACATATTCTCTGAATATTTCTCATCCTTTCCTGCCTTCTGGCTTGTTAAATGCTATTGCCTTCTTCCTAAACCCTAGAATCTACACTTACATGCAAGTCCTGTGGTAATGCATTTCACTGAGATTTTCTTGGTATGCTATCGATACAGCTTTGCACTTGATTTCTGGTTATTTATGTATATGACTTAACAACCTCACTAGTCTATAAGCTCTCATAATCCATGATATTTAAGCATAATTAATTTATGTAGCTGCTAAAACAGCAGTGCCTAAATTCAGACTCACTAAGAGCAATTTTAAACACAGAATCCTGAGACCTATCCTTGAAGGTTCAAATTCAAGAAATCTAGATTGAGTCCCAGGGATTCCTATGTGTAAAACTTCTCCCAGTGATTCTACTGCACAGTGAATTTTGTGAATTACTGAAGTAGAGCACCTGGCAGAGTAACTTATGTAGATCAGGTATTCAATGAATATCTGGACAATAAATACAATAATAAATCAAAAAGTTAATGTTCATGTTCATATTTTTATACTATGTACATATTAATTCTAATTTTATACTAATACAGCTAGAATGATAGGCAATTTAGAGACTGACTTATGTTCTTTCTGCTTACTAATCTCCAAACTTCCCACTGATTCTCCATACAGCCATTAGATGTAACTTTCTGAAAGACAAACCTAATCCAGTAGCTTCCCTGTTTCAACGGTTCCCTATCATTTACAGAGTAGTGACTGAACTCTTTTGTGTAGCTTAAAAGGCTTTTCATGGTTTGGCTCTTTCTTACTTCTTCAGGCTTAGCTCTCTTTGCTTTCCACCTTGTACTCTTCAATTTACCCACATGGAACTGTTTGTATATACCCACTAAGTCATTCTTCTGGGCTCTTAATTCTGCCTACAATACCCTTTCATATTTTATTTACTTGGCAAACTCCTACTTATTTAAAAAAAATTCAGCTTGAAAGGGTAACAGTCAACATCCTTTGTGCCATTACTATGTATCTCTACTACAGTACCCATTACACAATACTGATTTTATTTCTGGGTTAAAGCCCAGAAGTGAAACTCTATACTTTTAACCTTGAAACTAATTACCTTGCTAGTTTGGAAGAAGAAGCAAATTGGAAGCTGGGAGAAAATACAGAATTCTGGGTCCAGGGTAGGCAGCCAGACGCACATGGACATTTCTTCCTCTGTCAATATTCACAGAGAAAGAAAGGAGGACAACCTAACTTGCTCTTTGATTTTGAGAGGTTTAGAGGAGTGAGAAAGCCTTCTACTAAAAGTGTCCAAGGCAGCAAGGTTACTCATTATGGCTTGGTACCTAGGGTTTAAGAAGTTATGTTTTCCAACAAGGATTTTACTTTTATGAGTATTCCTCAAGGTAGCCAAATAGTAATGCCAAAGTTTGATTTAGTAAAGGCATTTCCTTGAGGAACAGAAACAATTCAGTTCAAGTATATGGCTCTCAATGGTCTCACTTAATCCTAGGGTAAAATATAGAGTACTTAAAGGTGAATATACTTTAAACAATCCTCCATAAATATTATTTCTCTAATGCAAGATTTTGATAAGTATTGAGCACGAGTGAGTCACAACTGTACTCTCCCTGGGAGTCCAAATATTCTAGATTCTGATATTCTGCCTTACTAATATGCTTTTATAGTTAGCTTAGTTGTTGGTAGGACTGACAATCTTCTATGGCAGCTGAAAATTATAATGAAGACAGGTGACTAAACAGAAGCATGTGACACTACACCATTATACTAACTACAGATACTGTAAACCAGGGCTATAGTTGTCTGGGAATGGAGACAAGACAACTTGATCCAGCATCAGCACTCAAATGCTTTAATTGGAGAAGAAAGGAAAAGCACCATGTTGGGCTTTCTAAAGGTAGCTGTAACTTAGTTACAATACCTGGCCAGATAATACTAATATAATACTTGGCCAAGTATTACAACTCCCAGTGATGTAGAGGGAGTACAGCTGTAACTCGCTGCTGCCCAGTACTTATCCAAACCTTGGATTAAAGAAATAATATTTGTCTGAGTCACAGATAAAAGAAAATGTCTGGGTCACAGATCAGAGAAAAATTATTTTCACTTTGTATATAATGGGTTCTAGAAACTTTAAATTATAAAACATAATCCTAAAAAGATAGCATTACTAAACAAGTCTAAACAACGTGCAATAAGGGGCCTAAAACAGTAATGCAGCAAGACAGATACTTTAAGGATTTTAATAGTTTAGAAAAAATTTCCAAAATCTTTAAAATTTTCAATACATTCAAAATAGTTTGATTTTTAATACTCAAGCAATTCATATCTAACTTATATGCACAACTAAAAAAAGAAATTGCAAAAGATCTTGCTATATAGCTATATTCATCTAGCAAAGATTTGAAGACACATATTCAATGAGGACCTAAAATGTATATGTCAAAGTGTCATCTTACATTAAAAAGCAGTGCATAATAAAAAGAAACGAAATTGAGTTATTTGTAGCAAGGTAGATGGACCGAGAGACTGTCACACAGAGTGAAGTAAGTCAGTAAGAGAAAAACAAATACAGCATGCTAACACATATATATGGAATCTGAAAAAAAAAATGGTTCTGATGCACCTCGGGGCAGGACAGGAATAAAGACGCAGATGTAGAGAATGGACTTGAGGACACAGGGAAGGGTAAGGGTAAGCTGGGACGAAGTGAGAGAGTGGCATGGACATATATATACTACCAAATGTAAAACAGATAGCTATTGGGAAGCAGCCACATAGCACAGGGAGATCAGCTCGGTGCTTTGTGACCACCTAGAACGGTGGGATAGGGAGGGTGGGAGGGAGATGCAAGAGGGAGGAGATATGGGGATATGTATAGCTGATATGTATAGGTGATTCACTTTGTTATACAGCAGAAACTAACACACCACTGTAAAGCAATTATACTCCAATAAAGATGTTTAAAAAAAATGCAGTGCATAATAATGATTACACAGTCAAATCCCTTAAGGCCATTAGAAGTCTGTAATTCAGACCTAGAATAGAGAACCCTACACCTATTTTTCTAGGTGATGATTGTTGTTACAGAAAATTTCTTTTAATGAATATAAGGAGAATAAAATATATATTCCATTATAATTATGTCAATATATATATAATGTTTAATGCAGGAAAAAAACTACATAATTTCTTACAAAGCGCATCTTTTTCAGAAAAGTAAACATTATTTCAGACAAAATATTTCAATAGGAAGAAAAGGGGAAATAAAAAATTTTCACACCAACCCAATGCTGTGTCCAAGCTACATGTTAAAAGGACATCTCTAATTGTTACCAAAAGGTGTAAGAGGGCAGCATACTTGAATGTCATTTCTCTTTCAACATTTTTACCTAGGTAAGCAAAAACATATTTAAAGACAGAATATACATTAGAATTTTAGAATATATATCAGAATGCTTAACAATAATAGATAACATTTATTATTGAGTGCTTACTATGTGCCAAGCTGTATATAATATGTTTATTTCACTGAATCTATAACAATAACCCTATCAGACAAGTTTACTATGATCTTGATTTTATGGATGAGAAAACAGTCTTAACGAGGTTAGGTAACTGCCCAAGGTCAATTTGTGCATAAATGATGGAGCTGGCATTCCAACCCCTACAGCTAACCTTAGAGTTCATACTTTGCTGCTTCCAAAGAATGTTCAATTATTTCTACTCTTGGTGGGAAGAAGGACAATGATTCCCAGTTATAAAACAAGAAGAAAATTAAACTCATAACTTGCCAACTGGTTTAGATAAAGGTGGAGGATCATAACGTAAAGCAATACATTGAAATGGAGGTAGACACCTGGGAATATTTGTCCAAAGATATGACTCAAACAAAAGAGGTACTTATAGGGACAAGACAATTATCTAATTAATACGTTGCATGTAGTTCCAAGCTTATTGAAGATGATAGATCGGATTTTATTGCATGCAAAAGTGGGGCCAAGAAGACCAGATTCCAGGCCTAATTTATTATAAAGCAGAAACTAACACACCATTGTAAAGCAATTATACTCCAATAAGGATGTTAAAAAAAAAAGTATGAAAACTATTGATTTAAGCAATGAAGATCAAAGCAAATAATCAGTGGTCACTGGGAATCAAGGAGCAACAGAAAAACCAATTATGGGTAGTACCTCCAGCCCCTGGAAGAACTTGTGTAAACAAGTCAATCATGATCAGGAAGGGAAAAGAAGAGAGCAGAGAAACCAAATTTGGTATCATTTTCCTCTGTCTTTAGGAGAACATTTCTTACGGTGCAGATCCGCAGCCGATGAATTCTTTCAGCTTTTGTATGTCTGAAAACACCTCTATTTCCCCTTTGTTTTTGTAATGTATTTTTGCCTAGTACAGAATAGGTTGGTGGTTTTTTCCTTCAGGTATTTTAAAGATGTTATTCCACCGTCTTTTCACTTGCACTATTTCTTTATTTTTTATTTTTATTTTTTTTAACATCTTCATTGGAGTATAATTGCTTTACAATGGTGTGTTAGTTTCTGCTTTATAACAAAGTGAATCAGTTATACATATACATATGTTCCCATATCTCTTCCCTCTTGCATCTCCCTCCCTCCCACACTCCCTATCCCACTCCTCTAGGTGGTCACAAAGCACTGAGCTGATCTCCCTGTGCTATGCGGCTGCTTCCCACTAGCTATCTATTTTACGTTTGGTAGTGTATATATGTCCATACCACTCTCACTTTGTCACAGCTTACCCTTCCCCCTCCCCATATCCTCAAGTCCATTCTCTAGTAGGTCTGTGTCTTTATTCCTGTCTTACCTCTAGGTTCTTCATGACATTTTTTTCCCTTAGATTCCATATATATGTGCAAGCATACGGTATTTGTCTTTCTCATTCTGACTTACTTCTCATTACTTACTTTCTCATTCTGACTTACTTCACTCTGTATTACAGACAGTCCATCCACCTCACTACAAATAACTGTTTTGTTTCTTTTTATGGCTGAGTAATATTCCATTGTATATATGTGCCACATCTTCTTTATCCATTCATCTGTTGATGGACACTTAGATTGCTTCCATCTCCTGGCTATTGTAAATAGTGCTGCAATGAACATTCTGGTACATGACTCTTTTTGAATTATGGTTTTCTCAGGGTATATGCCCAGTAGTGGGATTGCTGGGTCATATGGTAGTTCTATTTGTAGTTTTTTAAGGAACCTCCATACTGTTCTCCATAGTGGCTGTACCAATTCACATTCCCACCAGCAGTGCAAGAGGGTTCCCTTTTCTCCACACCCTCTCCAGCATTTATTGTCTCTAGATTTTTTGATGATGGCCATTCTGACCAGTGTGAGATGATATTTCATTGTAGTTTTTTTTTTTTTTTTTTTTTTTGTGGTACGCGGGCCTCTCACTGTTGTGGCCTCTCCCGTTGCAGAGCACAGGCTCCGGACGCGCAGGCTCAGCGGCCATGGCTCACGGGCCCAGGCGCTCCGTGGCATGTGGGATCTTCCCAGACCGGGGCAAGAACCCGTGTCCCTGCATCGGCAGGTGGACTCTCAACCACTGTGCCACCAGGGAAGCCCTCTCATTGTAGTTTTGATTTGCATTTCTTCTAACACATGAAAGAATGCTCAACATCACTTGCACTATTTCTGACAAGAAATTTGATGTCAACCTTGTCATTGTTTCTCTTTTGCAGCATATATTTTTTTCCTTCTGGCTGCTCCTACAATTTTCTCTTTATCACTGGTTTTGAGCAACTTGATTATAATATGCCTTGGTGTAGCTTTATTATGCTTCTTGTGCTTAGGGTTCATTTAGTTTCTTGGATCTGTGGGTTTGTAGTTTTCACTGAGCTTGGCAAGATTTCAGTCATTATTTCTTCAAATATTTTATCTGTTTACCCCCTTTTGCCTCTCCTTTGAGAACTCTAATGCTAGTATATAAGGCTATTTGAGGTTGTTTCACAGCCCACTATGCTCTTTTCTTTCCTTCTTTTTTATTCTTTTATCCACCTGGGTTTTATTTTAGATAGTTTCTATTGCTATGCTTACAAGTTAGCTAGTCTTTTCTTCTGCAATATTTAATCTGCCATTAACTCCATCCAGTGTATTTTTCATCTCATGCATTGTAGTTTATTCTCTAAAACTACGATTTGCATCTCTTTTATGTCTCTAGCTTATTGAATGTATGGAATACAGTTATAGTAAGTTTCAGTGTACTCTCTGATAATACTAACATCTTTGTCAGCTCTGAGTTTGTTTTGATTGATTATTCTCCTTATGGGCTGTGTTTTCCTGTCTCTTGTTATGCTTGACAATCTTTGGTCAGATGTCAAACATTGTGAATTTTACGTTGTTAGTGCTAAATATTTCTGTATTCATATAAATAGTCTTAAGCTTTGTTCTGGGATGCAGTTAAGTTCCTTGGAAATAGTTTGATAACTTTGAGTCTTGCTTTTATGATTTTTTTAGGCAGGTCCAGAGCAGTGCTAAATCTAGGGATAATTATTCCCCACTACTGAGACAAGACTTCTCTAAGTATGGTGATCAATACTCCACGAACTATGAGTTTTTCTAGTCTGGCTGGTGGGAACAGACATTATTTCCTGCCCCGTGTGAATTCAGAGTACTATTCCCTCTAATCCTTTCAGATGGTTTGTTTCCCAACCTCTGGTAGGTTAGTTCCTCACATATACATTTATTTTTTTTGAGATGGCTGTTCTTTTTTTTTTTTCCATATTCTTTTCCATTATGGTTTATCACAGGATATTGAATATAGTTTCCTGTGCTATACACTAGGACCTTGTTGTTTACCCATTCTCTATATTATAGTTTACATCTGCTAATCCCAAATTCCTAATCCATCCTTCCCCCACCCCACCCCCTTGGCAGCCACAAGTCTGTTCTCTATGTCTGTGAGTCTGTTTCTGTTTCATAGATAAGTTCACTTGTGTTATATTTTAGATTCTACGTATAAGTGATATCATATGGTGTTTGTCTTTCTCTGTCTGACTTACTTTACTTAGTATGATAATCTCTAGGTCCATCCATGTTGCTTCAAATGGCGTTATTTCATTCTTTTTTATGGCTGAGTAGTATTTGATTGTATATATGTACCACATCTTCTTTATCCATTCATCTGTCAGTGGGCATTTAGGTTGTTTCTGTGTTTTGGCTATTGTCCTCACATATACTCTTTGATCAGTACTCTGCTGAATACTTCAGGGAGACTCTCTGCAAATTTCTAGGACTCTCCTTGTGAAGCTCTCTGCTCTCTAACCTTCTATCTTTTTTCTTTTAATTTATTTCTTTTAATTTATTTATTTTTAGCTGCATTGGGTCTTCATTGCTGTGCATGGGCTTTCTCTAGTTGTGGCAAGCAGGGACTACTCTTCACTGCGGTGTGCAGGCTTCTCATTGCAGTGGATTTCCTCGTTGCAGAGCACGGGCTCTAGGTGCACAGGCTTCATTAGTTGTAGCATGCGGCCTCAGTAGTTGTGGCTCGTGGGCACAGTAGTTGTGGCTTGCAGGTTCTAGAGCTCAGGCTCAGTAGTTGTGGCACACGGGCTTCATTGTTCCGCGACATGTGGGATCTTCCCAGACCAGGGCTCAAACCCATGTCCCCTGCATTGGCAGGCAGATCCTTAACCACTGTGCCACCAGGGAAGCCCCTAACCTTCTATCCTTTGAACTTTAGCTGCCTTGGTCTCCCTGGACTCTTAGCTCTGCTTCTTCAACTCAGATTGTCCACTGAGCTCTGCCTCTGGTACCTCTCCCTGTGCCATGGCCTGGCATTTCTTTCAAGGCAGTAAGCTAGGACAATGGTAGGGCTCACCTCACTTGTTTCCCATCTCTCAGGAATCATTGTGCTTCATTGCCTGATGTCTAGGATCTTAAAAACTGGTTTCATCTATTTTGTCTTTTTGTTTGTTTGTTGTTGTTATTTCTGGAAGGAGGGTAAATTCAATCCCTGTTACTCCATTTTGGCCAGAAGCAAAAGTCCAGGATTCACTTTAATCAATTTACTTTTTGACCTCCCCCCACCTTTTTGGGAGGGACCTAAGTGGTTCAGATGCTAACAGTAATAGGGTTAATTTGGTTTCTGCAATAGGAATCTGTCAAGTAATATATATGTCAACTAGGAGCTTTACTGAGAAGCAATGCCAGATGATACAGGTTTCCCCCACTATCTGAAAATAGAGAGTTCCTATGAAACCTTTTGTAAGCTGAAATGGAGTAAAGAAACAAATACCTTTTTTCATAAAAACGAAAATCCTCTTTGATTTCTTTCAGTTAGTGAAAACAGATATTAATGTAGATCTTCATAAAATCAAAGTGACATAAAGCAAACGTGAAAAGCAGGCGACACTTGTATTTCTTACCTTTTTATCCTTGCTTAGCTGATATTCCAGCATTGGTCTGTGGGTGCCATATGCTGAATTACAGTTATGCCTCCATCTATGACTAATTTCTGCATTTTCTAATAACCCATAAATTTATATCCTTTAAAATAATGTGACTTTTATTTGTACTCACCTTGGTGAATAGCACCACTTATTACTTTTTCTTGTTCTTTTAAAAGGAACCTTGTTTGATCAAAAATGACAGTGTCAAATTTCCAGTTATCCGCAGGAAGAGTACAGAGGCATACAAGTTTTTTTAAGATAGGAGAAGCTGCTGCTTCTAGGAGACAGTATGCTTGGCACTGGCTATCTGCAAAAATAAAAGCATTAAAGGCAGTGTTTTTATAAGGATGGTATGTTCTTTTTGACAAATCAATCATACATGTTACTTTATGGAAACCTGAACTCTATCCAAATTATTTTCTGAGTTAAAAATCATTAGATTCTATAGAGGCTTATTTTAGGATATTTATTCTAAACAAACTAGTAAAAACACAACAAAAAAAACCCTCTGTAGAATTAATATAATTTTATGGTTATCTTGTTTATTTGAAAGGATTTATTCAGTGACTAATTTGGCAGGGCAAGTATGAGGAAGAGAATCACAATTTTTTTCTTCTCCCTCCACTATTAGCTTACAACCTTAAGATGAACACATTTATAACAATGACAAATTGTTTTTAGTTTTCACTAGAATATCAATATTTAAAGATCTGCATTGTCATCTAAAGGTCATAAATGAAATTTAGCCAAAAGAATGAAATGATATTCAAGAACTAGTGTCATATTTCCTTATCGATTTTAATAGTGAGCATGATGTTCTTAAGCAGGCTGTTCTTTAGGAGTCAATGTAAAGAATATTTTTCTTTACAGCAGAACAAATAATTTTAATTGGTATAGGAATCAATAATAACTTATTTACACCACCTTGATGGTGGGTAAGAGAACAGAGAGAGCAACCATCAACAGTTCGTTTTTCCAGACTAGGAAGAAAAGTCTGAGTGAGGAGTTGCAATTTGCTGTTCTCTGATGCATGTAGGGAAGCAGCAGTTTAAATGAAGGAAGAAATAACACTTAGTGGACTGGAATAGGGAGATTGGGAGGGAGGGGCAGAGGCAGTGAATAAGGCACTCCAGGTTTGGAAATAACCTGAAAGTAGGACTGGAATGAAGAAATATCTGAAACAAGTGAAGAAAATTACATGGAAAATAAGGTGTGTCCTAGATACCCAAGAAAGGGCTTTCAAATTTACTTAATTTGAATGTATTTAAAAAGCATAATGCATACCTGATGCTTGAATTTCAATGACATTATCTGCTCTCCTTTCCTGATTTGCTTTCTCTAGTGTTTCATTAGTACAAACAATAGGATTTTCTTCTTGAAGAGTTAAAGAATGTTCTTCTTTGTCTTGAAGTTCTAATAAAAATATTAATTTGCATTGTTCAGGGAAACTTAATGTTGATTAAAATGCTCTCTTGTAATATGATCATAATTGTTAAAATTCTTTGAAATGCATCAGTATTAAATTGAGCGACTATTCAGGTCAATGGACTTACTGTGCTGGGTAGGAAGCTGAATGGTAATAAAGGAAATTTGGCATCAGATCAGTGTTTCAATCCCAGTTCTGACACTAGCCTCAGTTTCCTCATATGTAAAATATTGATTAATATACCTATTTCGAATATTGTTATAAGGTGTTATAAACACCAAGGATGATTCCTGACACCTAAAAGGCACATACTGTTCTACATCATTTCTCTGTGACTGTCCACAGACCCTTCCTCTGTTACGAATTCTCTCCTATGCTCCAAACCCTACCTGTCTCCATCCTTTCTTAATGAGGTCATTTCTTACTACTTACCCTTTAGCTCCCAGGCATTTTCTACAGGAAGCCTTATAAAACTGCGCACTCAGGGCTTCCCTGGTGGCGCAGTGGTTGAGAGTCTGCCTGCCGATGCAGGAGACGCGGGTTCGTGCCCCGGTCCGGGAAGATCCCACATGCCGCGGAGCGGCTGGACCTGTGAGCCATGGCCAACGAGCCTGCGCGTCTGGAGCCCATACTCCGCAACGGGAGAGGCCACAGCAGTGAGAGGCCCGCGTACCACAAAAAAACCCAAAAAAACTGCCCACTCTACTTCCAGGCCAGCAAAGTGCCTCTCCTTTTTGTTTCCTCAGCGCTCGTCATGGTCTCCTGGCACTGACAATGTTGTATGGAAATAATCTGCATGTCTGGTCCACTGTAAGCTTCTCATGGTCAGCAACGTTACCATATTTATCTCTGATATGTGATTTAGTGCCTGGCACACAACGTTCAATAACTGTAGTTTTCTTCTTTCGTTTGTAAGTATTGTAGAGGATTAAAAAAAAATATATATATATATATATAATTTATTTATGATTAGAGTTATATTAACTAGATTGCAATGTTATCCATTAATAATATGATTACAAGATAATTTTAGAAAAACATTGCCATCTTGAAACGTTTGAATATATGAGCTTTAAATACACAGTGAAAAAAAAGAGTAAAATATCCTAAACTAGCTTTTTATTATTTTCAAGTATACTTTTTATTAACTATAAATAATTTAAATAGCTATGATTAAATACTACAAATTATTGGAGTTTTTGAGGGGGCCTAATAAATTGTAGCATTCTTTCTCACCCCTGTATCAACAAGAAGTAAAATATATATCAAAATATTACCTCTGTTACTAATAAAAACTAAGTTGGAGAAAGGAGCTTAGTTTGAGAGTCAAAAGAGCTTTTTAATTAAACAACAGAATTAGAGTTACCTACCCTGCCCCAGACTATACTGTATTGGGGAACTGCTTGGGAAAGATTCATGACATAGAGAAGCAGAGGAGAATGCTTGTTACTTGTGAGGCAGCTCATTCCTACAAGCTTATGCCCAATGTATTCTTTTTCAAATTTACAATACAGATAATTAATTCCATTGCCTCTGGGGAGAACACATTAAAGGGCAAAGAGGCCAGGAACATAATACTATAGAGAAAAAATCAGCAGTACAGAGCATTCCCACCTAATGTCAGTATTCCTTTAATTGTTTAATTAATGGCTAACTTTTAAAATAAGAAAATATTCTTTTAATCTTTTTCTCCTTTCTTGTTGCTTTCTCTCATTTTCTGTTGCCAATATACCTTGTTACAAGACATCATCACAAGTATGACAACCAGAAAAGGATGTCAGTGCTAATTTTGGATTGGTTTCCTTTTTTTTTTTCGTTTATTGGCCTCAAATATGAATAGAATCTGAAAACATTCACAAACCTGAAAAAAACAAATCTTTAAAAAATTCCTATTTATGCGTCACATTCATAAGATAATTCTTTACATTTTGCTCATTCTTTCATGTAGAAATTATGCTCTGAATTATGGTGCAAATTGGTTAGAAAGATCTGTTACATATAGAATTGTCACCTAACAAGGTAAGTTATAATGCGGTCAAACAATTACACAAAAAGAAACTTTATGACATATATATATAAACATAAAGGGTCACAAAATTCTGAGATCTTTAAATACTTTTCTGAATTTTTGTTGAATTTTTCATTGTGAAAATGCACTGATGGACAAAGTAATATAACTTTATATAGATCTCTAAAAGGCTGTCATATCATGCTGCACACAAAGAACAAGCATTCTTTTCTGCTTTTCTGTCATGACTTTTTCCCAAGCAGCTCCCCAACCATGGGGAATCCTGGCCCAGTCCAGCATAGTCTGGGTCTGGGTAGGTACTCTGCCCAATTCTGGTGTTTAGTTAGCCAGCTCTTTGGACTCTCAAACTAATTTTTGGTATATATTTTACTTCTTGTCTTATTTTACAGTTTATTCAGGGGCAAGACCTTGTGTACATTAACAGTATCAATACATAGGACAGTAAGACCTAAGTATACTCTAACTCTCACAAATAAATATTTTTGTACTTATTTCATTTGGGTAAGCTGTGTCAAACACATTCTAGAATACTAGAATTTTTTTTTTTTACCAGAAGTGAAATGATATGACGCATTATACTACTTTGATATGTTTATAAGCGATGAATGTAAAACAGTTACAACTCAAACAGAAACTCTTTGATAAAGTTAAAAAGAGTAATAGGCAATCAAACAGGCAAAAGTTTCTTAAGTACACATTAAAATACAAGTTATAATATGGAGGTAGAACTGTGAGCTAAAAGAGAAAAAAGAATGGCAGAATGATCAGCAAAAGTTAGAAATGTTATGAATCTGTATGACCAAGTTGTAGAAAGTGAGTTTTTACAAATAGTGGCTTTTCTTAAAAGTTCAAATGCACTTTTAAATTTTTTGGAAAATACATATCTACATCTATATCTGTATATCCCATATCTATCTCCATATATAATGTGTCATGAATCAATGACATTTTCTTTGAAGAATAATGTGTTTTATCTGAAGAGCTTTATTTCTTTACCTTCTATAATAAATTATACATTTAGTCCTTGAAGCTATCATACCTACACCAAAATATTAAATTACTCACCATCTTTTCCATCACTGTCTGTGACTTCAGTCTTTGAGGTGCAAGTCTTATACTTATTTCGCAGCATAATAAAGTCATTCAAAAGGTCCAAATTATTCTCCTGTTTTTTACCATGTTTAAAAGATGCTTCTTCAATTTTGGAAGAGGAAGATGATTCAGTAGATGGTACTGTGCTGTCAAGTTCCAAGTAATCTTTATTTTCTTTAGTTTGGATTATTCTATAACCTAGTTCTAGGTCATTCTTTAGCTTTTCTTCTTTTCGTGGTCTTTCAACAGTGACATATTCATCAGAAAAATACGAGTCTGTTACTTCTTTTGACAGAGGTGGAGTCTTTTGTGAAGGTGATAAATGATCATTTGTAGATATCTCAGTAAGTTTAATAGGTGAGGAACAACTTTTATGTTCTAGCCATGCTGAAAACAGAAAATGAAAATATCCAATGACTTTCATGCCTAAATGAATGTTCTACTAGGGTATTAAGATAACCTTTAGTTCTGGGTTCTTATTAATATAATTTGATCCTTACGAGTACTTTGTTTACTGCTTTTAAAATCAATTTTTGGTCTGAATAAAATAAATTTTTAAAGGATAAAAATTCAGCACCTCTTTTTCCTATTACTGGAGCTAAGGTTACTGAGCAAAGAAAGAATTCCAGACTATTGTCAATAGTCTAACAACAAGTCATAGCCTTGGAGCTATCATAACTACAGTTATTCTAAGGGTCAAAAACGTACATACAAAGCAAGCCACAGACCAGAAGAAAATACTTGTAATACATATACTTTTTTTTAAAAGACTGTATCCGAACTTCCCTGGTGGCACAGTGGTTGAGAGTCCGCCTGCTGATGCAGGGGACACGGGTTCGTGCCCTGGTCCGGGAGGACCCCACGTGCCGCGGAGCGGCTGGGCCCGTGAGCCATGGCCACTGAGCCTGCGTGTCTGGAGCCTGTGCTCCGCAACGGGAGAGGCCACAACAGTGAGAGGCCCGCGTACCGTAAAAAAAAAAAAAAAAAAAAAAAAAAAAAAAGACTGTATCCAAAATATTTGAAGAACTGTTATAATATTTTAAAAGAAAGTCAATTAAAAATTTGACAAAATATTTTATCAATACTTCATATAAGATATGCACATGCTGCAATATGGATGAATCTTGAAAACATGCTAAATGAAAGCAGTCACGAAAGACCACATATTGTATGATTCCATTTCTATGGCACATACAGAACAGACAAATCTATAAAGACAGAGAATGGGAGTGACTGCTAATGGGTACAAGATTCCTTTTGGGGGAGGATTAAAATCTCCTAAAATTGATTGTGGTAATGGTTATACCTCTCTGTGAATATACTAACTTTGAATGGTAATTCAATGGTTTTTAGTGTATTCACAGAGAGGTATATACTTTTTTTTTTTTGCGGTACGCGAGCCTCTCACTGTTGTGGCCTCTCCCGTTGCGGAGCACAGGCTCCGGACGCGCAGGCTCAGCGGCCATGGCACACGGGCCCAGTTGCTCCGCGGCATGTGGGATCTTCCCGAACCAGGGCACGAACCCGTGTCCCCTGCATAGGCAGGCGGACTCTGAACCACTGCGCCACCAGGGAAGCCCGAGAGGTATATACTTTTGATGGGTGAATTATACGGTATGTGAATTACATGTCCATAAAGCTATTAAATATTTTTTAAAAGAAGGTATAAATATAGCCAATGAGTTTGTAAAAAGATGGTCATCGTCATTAATTATCAGGAAAATACAAATTAAAACCACAATGAGATACCACAACATACCCATCAGAAGGGCTAAAATTTAAGATTTTCAATGCCAAGAGTTGGCAAGGATATAGAGTAACTGAAACCCTCACACATTGCTGGTATAAATGTAAGACAGAGCAACCACTTTGGAAAAAAGTAGTTTCTTAAAGAGTTAAACATAAACCTACCATAAAACCTAACAGTTATACTCCTAGATATTCACTGAAGAGAAATGATAACAAATGTCCACAAAAAGACTTCTACAAGAATATTCATAGCAGTTTTATTCATAACAGTAAAAAACTAGAAAAAAATCCAGGAGAGTTGATAAACAAACCTTGGTACATCCATAGAATGAAAAATTCCTCAGTAATAAAAAAGAAATGAACTAGAGATACATACAACATCATGAGTGAATCTCAAAAATGTTATTCTGAGTAGAAGGCAGACACAAAAGAGTTCATATTGTATGATTCCATAAATGAAATTCCAGAACAAGGGAAACTAATATATAGTGACAGAAAGCAGACCAGTGGTTACTTGAAGTCAGGGGTGAAGGTTGGTAGGGGAGAAGGGTGGGATAGAAGGAGAATCACTATAGAATGCAGTGGAGCACAAGGGAACTTCCTGGTGATAGAAATATTTTATATCTTAATGGTGGTGATAGTTTCATGGTATAAAAATACATGTGTCAAAATTCATTAAACTGTACAGTTAGAACAAGTGCATTTTATTATATGTAAATTATACTTCAAAGTTTATTTGAAAAAAACGTAAGTGCCTGATAGGCCAGCTAAATAATGTAAATGAGTGAAGTACAGGGCCAGTGCTTAAATCATAACTTTTGGGAAGATAGATTTTGTTTTTTTCTTCCAAAATGTGGTCTATAAATCTTTTTGCTTTTGCTTTTATTAGAGATACTGGTATCGGAAACATTTTACTTTTCTCTTAACTATTATAAATATAAGACAAAAGTGCAAGAGTAATGCTAAATACCAACCAATACCTGGCCTCAATTTGTGAGTGCTGGGAGCTACGGTGAACTGGAGGGTGCATGGTCTGTCTGAATGGTGAGCTACTACCAGCCCTAACCAGTTGTTGCCATGTGAGAATCTGAGTCTGATTTTTGGAATTTTAAAGACAATTTCAAAATACAGATCACTTTCGTACAACCCTCCAAATTTTAAATGCTGGTAACTAATTAAAATACCATATGGGTCAACAGTACATGGGCTGAACAGGATCTGAGTGCTACCAATTTGCAGCCTCCAAGATATTTTCTAGAGATATTCTGGAGTGTTTAGTAGGTAAATAGGAACTGTTTTCTATTTCACTTTTCTGATTATTTTCCTCTACTACTCTCTTTAACCACCCCTATCCTGACAACATGGCCATGGGCTCCTGATAAAGTTATTGCTTTTTAAACTTCAGGATGAAACTTCGGGATTCATAATTCTGCTAGATAACAAGATGTGTTATATGTTTCATTTTAACCTCAATATAGTTATATATCATAATAAAGATTATACATAGTTTTATAGATTTAATACATTATTATGGATATTGGAAGACTCCATAAAATCATCTCTCTTTTCTTTGTCTCACCATCTGACCTCATCTCTTTTAAAATTCTTCTTCTACCATGGGTAACCATCTGGGTCTTAGGATAGACTGGTGTGCATTTGCTTGACATAGACTGTTTATCTACCCTCTTTTCTACCACATCCAAAGCCCTCTGTCTTCTGTCTTTGAAACATCCCTTGATAACAATTCTCACCCCAATTCCTATCTCCTTAGTGCAGTCTTCCAACATACACAATAATGTCTAACATTCACTTCTTTAAAAAATTTTATTTACTTATTTATTTATTTATTTTTGGCTGCGTTGGGTCTTTGTTGCTGTGCGCTGGCTTTCTCTAGTTGCAACGAGTGGGGGCTACTCTTCGTTGTGGTGCATGAGCTTCTCATTGTGGTGGCTTCTCTCGTTGTGAAGCACGGGCTCTAGGCACGTGGGCTTCAGTAGTTGTGGCATGCAGGCTCAGTAGTTGTGGTGCACGGGCTTAGTTGCTCTGCGGCATGTGGGATCTTCCCGGACCAGGGCTCGAACCCGTGTCTCCTGCATTGGCAGGTGGATTCTTAACCACTGCACCACCAGGAAAGTCCCTAAAATTCACTTTTAAATATATTTATTTACTCTGTAATAAAATAAAAGTAAACTTCCCCAGCTCCTTTAAAAGCTAAATGTATTAACTATTGCACAAACTGATTTAAAAACAATACATATTTAAAACAATACGTATTTAAAACAATACATATTTCAAAAAGGTATAATTGAGTCTAAGTATGTTCCATTTACTATAATGGCATACATAGCAACCAAAATAACTCAAAAGAGGAGGGGGAGTGGCCAAGATGGTGGAGCAGGAACACCCTGAGCTCACCTCCTCCCATGGGCACACCAAAATTAGCACAACTATTTGCAGGGCAACTATTGATGAGAAAGACCTGAAGACTAGAAGAAAAAGATCTTCTACAACTAAAGATATAAAGAAGAAACCACAATGAGACAGAGAGGAGGGGTGGAGACAGAGTATAGTCGACACCCATACCCTGCCACCGGGTGGGTGACCCACAAATGGGAGGATAATTACAGAGGTTAATTGCAGAGGTTCTCTCCAAAGAGTAAGGGGTCCAAGCCCCACATAGGCTTCCATGGCTGGGGTCATGCAACAGGAGGACGAGCTCCCAGAACATTTGACTTTGAAGACCACAGGGGCTTACTTTTGGGAGAGCAGGAGAGCTGTAGGAGACAGTCTCCACTCTCAAAGGAGGCACACAAAATCTCACTCACCCTGAGACCCAGGGTAGAAGCAGTACTTTTTTTTTTTTTTTTTTTTTTTTGGGTTATGCGGGCCTATCACTGTTGTGGCCTCTCCCGTTGCGGAGCACAGGCTCCGGACGCACAGGCTCAGCAGCCATGGCTCACGGGCCCAGCCGCTCCGCGGCATGTGGGATCTTCCCAGACCGGGACATGAACCCGTGTCCCCTACATCGGCAGGCGGACTCTCAACCACTGCGCCACCAGGGAAGCCCCAGAAGCAGTACTTTGAAAGGAGCCTGGATCAGACCCACCAGCTGATCTTGGAGAGATTTCCAAAAAGGCCAGCGGCAATTGGAGCTCACTCCGGGGACACAGAAATTGGCAGCAGCCATTTTTTGGGAGCTCATTCTGCCATGAGGATTCTGGTGATGGCAAGTGCCATTTTGGAATCCTCCCTCTAGCTTATTAGCACTGGGACTGGCCCCACCCATCAGCCTGTCAACTAGTACTGGGGTGCCTCAGGTCAACCAGCTAGCTGCGTGGGGACACAGCCCAACCCACCAGCAGGCACCCCTGAACCCCTAGCCGCCCTGGGACCTGGTCCTGCCCACCAGAAGGCCCAGGACCCATTCCTGCCCACCAGTGGATGGACAACAGCCCCAGAATCTCCTAGGCCTCAGCCCTGCCCACCAGCAGGCCAATACCAGCTATGACACCCCAGGACCCTGCAGCCAGAGACCCCAGCACCTGTCTCCACCTATCAGTGGGTGGGCACTAGCCCTGGAACACTTGAGTCCCACTGCCTCCCCCAGTAGGCTAATGTCAGCTCTGGGACACGTTGGCCCCTCAGCCAGCCACCTCACCCCACCCACCAGCTGGCCGACACCAGCTTCAGAACATCCCAGGCCCCTGAAGTGTCAAAAACCAACCCTGCCTACCAGCAGGCTGACACTAGATCTGTGACCCCCAGGTTTATAACCAGCCATCCTGGGACCTGGCTTTGCCCATGAGTGGGCCAACAGTAACCCTGGGGGCCCCCAGAGCTCCAGCCACCTTGTGACACAGCCCCGCCCACTAGTAGCCCGCAGCCTCCACACAAGGGCAGGGCTTGGCAACCAACTGGACAAGGGGCCAGCCACACCTATCAGACCACTCACATTAGTCAGTCTGCCACAACAGAAGTGCCTAGACAGCCCACATAAGAGGCACCCCTAGTGCACATAGCTCTGGTGGCCAGAGGGGAGTGTGCTGCTGGGACGCATGTGACATCTACAAAAGACCACTTCTACAAGACTGGGAAACATACCCAACCTACCACACACATAGAAATAAAAACTGTGAATCAGGCAAAATGAGGGGACAGAGGACTATGCTCCAAATGAAGGAACAAGATAAAACCCCAGAAGAAGAACTAAGTGAAGGTAAGCAATCTACTCAATAAAGAGTTCAAAGTAATAATCATAAATATGCTCAAAGAACTTAGGGGAACATAAAGTTCCTAGAAGAAGAAAAAAAATTAACTCAAAAGACATTTTTGTCTTCTTAAATTATACAAGTAAAAAACCCTTAATGAGTAAACTTTTTGGTAACAAAGGAAGATTTTCTATTGTTGAAGAGAGATTACTAGATATGATTGAACACTTAAAGCTCAGCTGTCAGGTTGAAAAATAACAGTGCCGGTTTGTATCTAGGCTGATGTAAACAGAAAATGGGCTAGAAATTAATCATTTATAAAAGAAAACAAAGACACTAATTGAAAATGGCCAGACATTTAAAGCTGAGACGATAGAATTTTAGGACAGAAAGAGATTTAATGATTAGCTGGTCAAACTTCCTCATTTTTTCAAGGAAGAAAATGAGGCTTAGTGAAGGTCAAAGTTATAAATTCTGGCAGAGCCAGAGCTATATTGAATGTTGGAATTTAGTTTTATTTTCCCAATAACCTAGTGGAAAGCCAGTATCTAACATCTCATTCTGAAAATGTTTACACAAGTGATATTTACTATTACATACTTACATTCTAATTGAAGCACATTGGTAGGCAAAAATGTCTCCAGTTTACTATCATCAGAAGATAAATTATTATGATACAGATATGTACTTAGATGTTCCAAAGTTTTTGCCATTATCAGATTTAGTCCTGCTTGTTTCCACCACTCTGCATTTTCAGGATTAATCACAAGGCTTTCTTCTTCAATAGAAAATATCTTTTTAAAATCTACAACTGAATATAGACTGTTGGGCTCTCCAGTTCTTGGCACTTAAAAAACCACAACAAACCAAAAAAAAATAGTGAGAAACAGTCCACAGGGCAAAAAAGATAAAAAAAACACAATAAACAGAACCACACTGGAAATTTCTTACAAAATAGATTTTTACAAATTAGAAAAAAACTAAAAGTTATGTCTAGTATTTCATCTTCAAGATGCTAATATTTGTAAAAGTCCAAAATATTATAGCAATAGAAGTTACATAAAGGTTTATTTCAACTTATGGAAATATCATGAAGTTAAAATTATTCTACTATTTAGTAGGAGATGGAACTATTATTTTGTTTGACCATTTTAGTAATTACTAAATTAATACATTCGACAATATTTTGAAGAGTCAACGTAAGATTTATTAAATCAGAAATTCCAATTCATTATAATGAGCCTAAACAAGATGATATATTTTATCAGATTTTTATGATGACTATCATTTAAAATATTTTGACACAGAACCTTCCGCTTCATTACTTTTTAGCCTAAGTAGGGACACAGAATATTGTATGGAGGAACTGAAGTAGCACAACTACTTAATATTATTAACTGCATTACAAGCCTCAACCCAAAATTAGGATTATAAATTTTGAAATCCTAATTTTGGAATGGTGCTTTTTATAATGACAGTATTTTCAACAATAATAATAATAATAATACTGACAATACTTTTCTACTGATTGTACCTTTTATCTATACTTTCTATTTAGCATTCAAAATCAATTAACATTTACCTCTAAACAAAAATGGATTCAAAGAGCTTCTGCAGCTTTCTGATTGCCACACCATACAGTATTTGTTAGCTGATTCTTCAGCAATAAGCAAACTACTGAAAAAGAAGAGTTAAAGTTTAATTTATTAATTATATTGTCTTTTTGCATAATAAAATTTCAAGAAAAGTATTTTTCTAAGTATTTTCTACACTCAAAAGCATGTCAAAAATGAACTCTATTTTAGGGCTTCCCTAGTGGCGCAGTGGTTAAGAATCCGCCTGCCAATGCAGGGGACACATTCCAGCCCTGGTCCGGGAAGATCCCACATGCCGCGGAGCAACTAAGTCCATATGCCACAACTACTGAGCCCACGCGCCACAACTACAGAAGCCTGCGCACCTAGAGGCTGTGCTCCACAACAAGAGAACCACTGCAATGAGAATCCCGCACACCGCAATGAAGAGTAGCCCCCGCTCATCACAACTAGAGAAAGCCCGTGTGCAGCAACAAAGACCCAATGCAGCCAAAAATAAAATAAATAAATCTATTTAAAAAAATGAACTCTATTTTATAAATGTGTAAACTGAAGTAGAGAGTTCCATAGACCAAATTTCAAATGCTTACTTCCTCCTACCCTAGGAAGGTTTGTCAGCTTGTCAGCTCCCTAACTGCTCCTGCTTTCCTATAACTTACTTCTACTTCCTTCCATTTCCTTCAGTGGAACTGGAGCCAGAGGGGGCTGACTTGGGAGGGTTTTAGCATTTCCTTCCATAAACCATGCTAGCACCAACACTATAAGCCACCCAAAATAAAAATGCGATTCACATAAAATTACCTTGCTTACCATACAAAATGGTAGCTTCAACACAAATCTTTATAAATTGCTGTCCCCACCAAGTCCATTCTAAACAGAATTTCTGGAGCTTCTACTGGCTGAGGATCAGAACTATGAAAAAGTTCTGTCTGCTCTACCTTCTCAGGAAGTGACAGGTCCTAAAGTTTAGTTCAAGTCCTTCAGTCTTGTGTGTGAGTGAGCGATGTCTGTCTGTTTGTGTGTTTTGGGTGCTGAGGTGAGAAGGAAGTATGTATGACAAGCAGTGTAAATCAGTAAATACTGTTTATTAGTAGGTATGAAGTTATTAGCCTTGGTAGGGAAGAGACCATTAATTCACAAACCCTTTAATCTATGCCCCAAACCTCCCACTCCCTCCTAAGTGAGAATTGATTGTATTTTGTTTCTCTGTTCATATGGAGCATACATGAGCATGCTAATTGTAGGTACTGCTAGTTAAATTGACAGTTCTGAGTAGTAGCAGACAACTAAGTCTTACATCTAAACCATCCAATTTACCCACATAATCAAAAAATCTGGCATGTGGTGGCAATATTTGAGAATCTAGACAATTCTTCAACCTTACCAAGGTCTCTTTGACAACTAGACACCTCATATTGTAGGCGATTATTTTAAAGTGAAAGGAAGAGAAAATATTTAGGCAAGCCATGTTCAGCAGAAGACAATAATATAGACAAATATTCTCATTCCTTTTTTTTTTTTTTTGGCTGCACTGCGCAGCATGAAGCTATCTTAGCTCCCCAACCAGGGATTGAATCCGTGCCCCCTGCAGTGGAAGTGTGGAGTCTTACCCACTGGACCGCTAGAGAAGTCCCTATTCTCATTCTTCATGGAGCTTTCTGAAGATATGTCTGAATTTGATATCTTCTTTGTTCATGTACAAAAATATATTCACGATTCAGTAATCAGTGTGGAAATAAAGACGTAATGCCACACAGACTTTTCTTTTTAGCACCATAAAATCTAGCATAGAGTTTTTTTTCTTTTTTTTTTTCAACATCTTTATTGGGGTATAGCTTTACAATAATGGTGTGTTAGTTTCTGCTTTATAACAAAGTGAATCAGTTATACATATACATATGTTCCCATATCTCTTCCCTCTTGCATCTCCTTCCCTCCCACCCTCCCTATCCTACCCCTCCAGGCGGTCACAAAGCCCCGAGCTGATCTCCCTGTGCTATGCAGCTGCTTCCCACTAGCTATCTACCTTATGTTTGGTAGTGTATATATGTCCATGCCACTCTCTCACTTTGTCGCAGCTTACCCTTCCCCCTCCCCATATCCTCAAGTCCGTTCTCCAGTAGGTCTGTGTCTTTATTCCTGTCTTACCCCTAGGTTCTTCATGACATTTTTTTTTCTTAAATTCCATATATATGTGTTAGCATACGGTATTTGTCTTTCTATTTCTGACTTACTTCACTCGTATGACAGACTCTAGGTCTATCCACCTCATTACAAACAGCTCAATTTCGTTTCTTTTTATGGCTGAGTAATAGCATAGAGTTTTACATGTAGCAGGAACTCAGAATATTTGTTAACTGGGCATACCTCCAGCCAAAATGTTGTGTTCTGAAATAAAAGTAATTAGGGCCATAAAAGCAAGTTAAGAGTATAATAACATTACATATTATTTTTCCTTTCTGTTTTTTTTAAAACACCTTTTCTCTTTTAGTTTCACAGTTGAGGTGTAAAATCTATTTTTTAAATAAGGATTTTTAAGTTTTTGTATTCATGAACCAATGGAAACTATTTACATTTTGCCAATGATGAGACAATTCCTTTAAGTTGTTTCAAATGGCCCTGGAACCTTTGGCTAATCTATTTATTTATTTTTTAGGTTCACTAAATTTATTTTAAAAATCATAAAACGTCTCACAAAAGAGCATTACATTCTGCACACTGCTCTGACTAGATGCCAGGGACATATGGACTATTGCTACTTTTCCTCCCTGTCCCACCCCCCAAATGTTACAGTGACCACAAAGCAAAGTGTTCACAATAATTACATGGGGGGATTTTTTTTTAAACCACCACCAATAAGCAAAAATTAAAATTCACTCACTCTGCTGCTGTTTCAAAATTTCAGTGTTTTTGCACACCCTCCCCCACCCCCAACCTGTTTGTAAGGAACTGAAACATTACATCAGGTGAACAGCAAAGATTTCACTACACCTCAAATGCAGAACACCTATGAAGCAGAGGAATGTTGGCTTTTTAAACAAAAGCAGATTAAAAAAAAAAAGATGCAGGACTCCTTCAGTTCTTCACTAGTCTTAGAAAAACTTTCCAGAATACTGCTTCACACTGTTCTGCAGCAAATCCTGTGCATTCTGTATCTGGTCCCGTGTTCCTGTAATGGTAAGGATCCGATCTTCAGACGCTTCTAAAGGCTCATCAATTTTGATCGAAGCTCCTGACTCATGACTCATTAATCCGCTGACTACCTTTGCCAATAATAGATCCAGCCAGATCTTTGGGAACAGTTACTTGTGTAGTAATAATAGGCCCACCAAGATCACCATATGAGCCACAACCCCCAGCATAGGAATAATCACATCCAGAGCCACCCTGTGCTTCATAAGCCATCTACCACTCTGATGGGCTCCATGTATCTACTGCAGAGTCCCAGGTTTCATCAGCACTGAAACCAACCACACCATCATAACGGTCTCCAGGTCTCCTTCTTCTGTCATAGGCCATTAGATCTCCTTCTCTAGGTGGTGGTGGTGGAGGAAGAAGAAGATTCCGAGCTCTGCCACCACCCGGGCCCCCTTGTCCAGGAGGTCCTCGGCGAGGGCTCCTATCATCATAATCTCTTCTGGATGGAGGCATGGGACGCCCACACCGACCAGGAGGCATTCTGTCAAAACCACCTTTTCCCCACATGGGAAACCCACAGGACGTCCATGGCGGTCATCAAACATCATTGTAAAACCACCATAATCATAGGTTTCATTGTAAAAATTGGGATCATAAGGCTGAGCATGTCCTTTGATGGGAGACTCTGATATAAGACCAAGGATGATCTTTATGCACTGTACAACCATATCAGGTTTTCCTCCAATAAGAACGACTCTGTCAGTGGAGTGAGGACACCATTCCTGGAAAAGCTTGATTGTTGTCTCGAGTGTTCTCTCGAAGTTCTTTGATTTTAGCACCTTTGACCCCAATAATTCCTCCAGCCAGACTCTGACGGATCAACAGTCTCAATTCGCAGTCAAAGTCACTTCCTTTATAGTGTTGGTAATTTAAGCATTCCACAGCATCAGATTCGAGCGGGAGCTGGCTGGTTGCAGTGGGTGATGGCAACTGCAGGCCCTCTTCCAAGGTAGGGATGATTTTCTTCAGAATTTCTCCAATTGTTTCAATATCAGCACTGATACTCAATATGCACTCAGGGCCACTGCTGTCTGGGACTGAAACACTGGCATTGTAGTCTGTACGGAGAGCCTTAATATTCTTGCCTCCTTTTCCAATCACTTCCCCAGGATTCTTGCTCTGAAGCAGAATGCGTAATTCAACCTTCTCATCAGTGTTTCTAGATCTTTTAAAAGCTTGTTCGTCTCCCATATCTTCAGCAGGGTGTTTACCAAATTCGCCATTGGCTCCGGTGTTGGGAAAGTTTCCTCTGGCTGTTCAGTTTCCATTTTCTTGTATTAAAGGGACACACCAATCAGTTATTAAATATATCCTTGCAGGGCAGAACTGAAGTGTTCTGGGCGGGACCAACTGACACCCTAGTGCTGCAGTAGCCAGGCAAGGCTACCGTCCCTATGCTGCCTCAGCCGGTCACAGCTAGACAGAGAATGAGCGTAGGCTTTTAAGGAGCGTAACACTTTGAACGAGTGTAACACTTCAAACGAGTGTTAGAAGTTTTTTTGTTCATTTCTTTTCATGGCTGAGTAATATTCCATTGTATATATATATATGCCACATCTTCTTTATCCATTCATCTGTCAATGGACACATGTTGCTTCCATGTCCTGGCTATTGTAAATAGTGCTGCAATGAACATTGTGGTACATGACTCTTTCTATTTTTTTAAACATCTTTATTGGAGTATGATTGCTTTACAATGGTGTGTTAGTTTCTGCTTTATAACAAAGTGAATCAGTTATACATATACATATGTCCCCATATCCCTCCCTCCCACCCCTCTAGGTGGTCACAAAGCACCGAGCTGATCTCCCTGTGCTATGCGGCTGCTTCCCACTAGCTATCTATTTTATGTTTGGTAGTGTATATATGTCCATGCCACTTTGTCGCAGCTTACCCTTCCCCCTCCCCGTATCCTCAAGTCCATTCTCTAGTAGGTCTGCGTCCTTATTCCCATCTTGCCCCTAGGTTCTTCATGACCATTTTTTGTTTTTTTAGATTCCATATATATGTGTTAGCATACGGTATTTGTCTTTCTCTTTCTGACTTACTTCACTCTGTATGACAGACTCTAGGTCCATCCACCTCACTACAAATAACTCAGTTTCGTTTCTTTTTATGGCTGAGTAATATTCCATTGTACATATATGCCACAAATTCTTTATCCATTCATCTGTTGATGGACACTTAGGTTGCTTCCATGTCCTGGCTATTGTAAATAGACATGACTCTTTTTGAATTATGGTTTTCTCAGGGTATATGCCCAGTAGTGGGATTGCTGGGTCGTATGGTAGTTCTATTTTTAGTTTTTTAAGGAACCTCCATAATGTTCTCCATAGTGGCTGTATCAATTTATATTCCCACCAACAGTGCAAGAGGGTTCCCTTTTCTCCACACATGTACATACATACACTACCAAATGTAAAACCGAAAGTTAGTGGGAAGCAGCCGCATAGCACAGGAAGATCAGCTCGGTACTTTGTGACCACCTAGAGGGATGGGATAAGGAGGGAGGGAGGGAGAAGCAAGAGGGAAGAGATATGGGGATATATGTATATGTATAGCTGATTCACTTTGTTATAAAGCAGAAACTAACACATCATTGTAAAGCAATTATACTCCAATAAAGATGTTTAAAAATAAAATAAAATAACACTGCTATTTAAAACACCAAAAAAAAAGTCTTTTTGTTCTAACTTTGGCAAATCATAATACACAGATAAGACAAGTTTCATAAATTCTCATTAGATATTTGAATTATAACAATAAGTAGGTATATAACTTGTGTGATTAAAGAGTTTACTGCAGTTTAAGTAAATACTTTCAATATCAGATTGAAATTCAAGATTATACTAATTTCAGCTAGTTTTTGTTTCTAACTGCCAATCTGCCTTAACAGATGGATTAGGGTATATGGAGTAAAAAAAAGAGTAAAAGAGCACACAAAACAAGAAGTATAGATCCTGCAAATAAACGTCTTGCACCTTAACAAAGGGATTAAAAATATTTAAACCAATTATAGATAGTTTCTGTACTCATCCCATGCTATTTTTTTAGAGTTCATATCTGATATGGGCAGTTCTAGTTCATGGTAGAGTTCTGTATAGCACAAATTTACCCCCCAAAGGAAATACCTCTTTGCCAGATTATGAAGATAACTGGGGCCCTCAATGTCAGGCTCCTCCATCTTATGCTGTGACACCTTCCTGAGACCATTAATAGAAGCCTGAGCAGCTAGCGATGAGATGCTCCAGTTGCTTCCAGTAATCCAAGAGCATTCTCCTCTGGCAGATCAGCCAATCACAGCTAAGAACTCAAAACCCAGCACACAGTGTCCACTCTGGGAATAATTTATTAGAGACTTGGAGGC
>NW_006775143.1:6896610-6910846 GCF_000442215.2 Lipotes vexillifer | reverse complement strand
TCCTGTAATTTTCCTTAAAATGTGTTATTTTGGGACATATTAAGTTCCAGGATTACAGTGGGGAAGAAGGGGGTTGTACTGGTTATGTTCTTAGTTGTGTAACTAGCATAAGAAGTAAGGGAATGAGGTGACTTTTTTCCAGGATGGCAGACTAATCTAACATAAAAAACATTAAATTACAGGTATGCTGTATGGTATAAGATAGCAGTCAAAGCTATCTCAGACTCAGAGGACAAAGATGCTGGGCTATTAAGCTATGCAATTTTGGCTCAAACTAGAATACAATGATCCAACCCTGCAGTATAAATTCTGAGAAGATTATAGACCATCCTGGGCTGTACTGAACAGATTTGTGGCTCAGTATTTGGTTCTATGTATCTGGTTTCCCCAACTTCAGTACCACATTGACACAGGTAAAGAAGGTCAGTGGATGTCCTCTGTTAGAGAGGGGATGTGATCTCTGGTACTCCTAGGGAAGTAAGTTGAAAGCCAAATCTACTGTTCAACCACTGAACACACTGCTCTGTTACCCTTGGCTCTTCCTGGTCAGAGAGGTATAACAAATCTTTTGGAAGACCCCAAAACAACCCTATGAGGTATGTACAATTATAATCCCAATATTACAGATAAGGAAACTGAGGCACAGGGCAATGAAGATCACAGAGCTAGTTAATGATACAGCCAGGCAATCTGGCTCTAGTTCAGGGCTCTTAGCTACTTATTATGGGCTGAATTTGTCCTCCCCAAAATTCATATGTTGAAACCCTAACTCTCTGTACCTTAGAATGACTGTATTTGGAGCTAGGGCCTTTAAAGAGGTAATTAAGTTAAAATGGGGTGATTAGGGTGGGCTCTAATCCAAATAACTGGTATGCTTTTAAGAAGAGGGGATTAGGACATAGACATGCATGGAGGAAAGACCACATGAAGACAAAGGGAGGGGCTTCCCTGGTGGCGCAGTGGTTGAGAATCTGCCTGCCAATGCAGGGGACACGGGTTCAAGCCCTGGTCCGGGCAGATCCCACATGCCACGGAGCAACTAAGCCCGTGCGCCACAACTACTGGAGCCTGTGGCCTAGAGCCCGTGCTCCACAACAAGAGAAGCCACAATAGTGAGAGGCCCACGCACTGCAATGAAGAGTGGCCCCTGCTTGCCGCAACCTAGAGAAAGCTCTCGCACAGAAACAAAGACCCAACACAGCCATAAATAAATAAATAAATTAATTAATTAAAAAGCAAGTTAAAAAAAAAAAAGACAAAGGGAGAAGACAGCTATCTACAAGCCAACAAGAGAGGCCTCATAAAGAATCCAATCCTGCTGACATCTTGATCTTGGACTTCCAGTCTCTAGACTGTGAAGAAATAAATTTCTGTTGTTTAAGCCAGCCAGTCTATGGTATTTGTTATGGCAGCCCTAACAAACCAATATACTGCTACACTGTATTTCATGGTAGTGAGTGACAATAGAGGCAGTGTCATTGGTAAGCATCCACTGGCAATGTTCTAAGCAGATTGTTTAAATTTTAAATTTAAAATTAAAATTTTCAAGTTACTTATATTTAATGGTAATATATTCACATTCAAAATACTAAAAGTATAAAAGAGCCTAGCTTGATCACTTACTACCTCTTATATTGCCAGGTTACCCAGTTCCCTTCTGGGCTCAACCAACAGTACCTGATTTTTGTGTGCCCTTCTAAAGATATTCTATGCATATAAAAACAAGTATGTACATATATATTCATATATTCCCTTCAGTTGCTTACTATGAACACCATTTAATCTCTTACATTTTTTTCACAGAGCTATCTGGGAAATTGACTTTATATGGAGAGATTTAATTAAAGATTGCTTCTTCTGAATTGCAATTTGAGTTCTAGATTTAATCTTTACTTACATTTTACAAGCAGGAGAAGATGGAAATTTCTGAAGTTCTGCACATAATGAATTCACTGAAGAATGTTGGTTTGTTAGGTGTAGATGAGTTAATGGCATTTCTAACTCTACTAGAATATATAAAAATTTTAAAAATCATGTTACATAAACATTGAATAAAATTATGTATAATTCATAACTTTTTGTAAGCAACTATTATGTTTGATCATTGTGTTACAACAGAAATTTTCAATCAAAAGAAATCTGGGTTGTTTGAAACACAAAATAACAGTTTTAAATTTCTATCCATATAAAGGATTACACATATACCACATGGTGTCTCAACTATGATACTAGTGATTTTTAAAAAACACACTGGCAACTAAACTTTATTGTTTACTATGTAAGATAAATTCTAAGACTTTATGTGTAATAATGTTTTCAATTCTGACAACTTATGTTGTCAGTACTTAAGAGGTAGTACTATTTTTATCTCCATACTAAATACTGGTGATGTTAAACAAATAGTATTAATAGACAGTAATTTTTCACCTTAAAAAGTATGGAGTCTAGGTGGCCTAGCACAGAGTTATATCTTTTATAGGGTGGACCTGAAAAACTAATCCTCATTTATCATAAGTAGTCAGTGTGTTTCTGTCACTTTCATAAATAAAGCAGTATACTTCCAAATAGATGATTAATATGATCAGATATAAATGTAACTAAATAACAGCATCATCAACATAGTTAGGGAGCAATACAATCTGGCATTACACTGGAACGAGAGATGATTCTGAGATTCCAAATTTGGTAGGATAGTGATAGTAACAATAATGACGGGATTGCTTTGGGGATTAAAAAGTTAAATTTACAAAAGTATAACAAGGGTCAGCAAGACTGCTAATACTGAGGTAAAATATAAATTTCTTTTTAACTGAGCTATAAAATTACAAGATTTCTATTTTTAATATTAATGCTATTTCCTCCATTCCTCTTCCTCAATCTTTGTAACTCTCCTCTTTTGATGCTAGGATGTTAATGATAGTAACAAATGTAAAGGGATAGATAAAAGAACAACTTGGCTTGCAATAATCAAATTTTAAACATGAAAACTGTCTCATAGTAGACTTTATATGTGAATGTATTGTACTTTTACATCATATATAGGTATCCCCTGATAAGTTCCATGATTTATTCAAAATTTCTACCTGGTTCCTTGTACTCTGGTTCACATTGACTTTGAATGGCCAAAATTTCTGTGGAGCTGCATTTTATATCCTCAATGTAAATTCCATGCTTGATAGTAAGATCTGGGGAAAAAAAAAAAAAAGGAAAAAGCCTACTACCAGCAAAAGTACTATGATATTAGTTTTTCTGTAGTCTTGTTCATTCTTCAGTGGCAATGATTCTGAGGACTCATTTATTACACCATCAGGGCCAAGTGAAGGCTGGGAGTGTAGCACCACAGTCATTCAGTACATTCACCTGTTCTTTTCCATTACCATGCATAGATTTGTGTCCTTCTAAAAAGCGCATGGGCCACCTGCAGTTTTGAGCTCTGCTAGATTTTCAAGTTCTGGTATAAATTTGATCTATTTACTTAGGTTGGCTTTTCATTACCTTGCTTGACTTGTAGGCTCATCAGTAATCCCTTGATTTACTCTTGTCTGCAAGAATTCCTTCAAGTCTGTTGATGGCAAGCATCCCTATTCTCAATGGATATCACAAATCCCCCTTCACTCCTCCCTAATATTATTTATCTTCGATTATTTCAACTGGAATGTATGAGAGGACAGTTAAATATTTGGGATCAAATTATATTAAAAGACTTCGACAATATTTATCAGTCTAACTGGGAAGAAACCATCTAAATTCTAGGTCATGACTCTCCCAGTCATCTGATTCCATGAATCATAACCTTACTCTGAGCTTCTAAAGTCAGCACAGAAGTTGTTAGTGCTTTGTCACTATGTATAAGAAAATAACTCAAAAAAATTAATACAGTCATATGTGTTTTAGCTCTATATTATAATTATCTTGAAATGGTTAAATTAATTTCAGAGACATTTTAAGCTTGCAAGTGTATAAAGAGGAGACAATGAGAAAAGTGTCTTATCAATAATAATTTTGAGATTTCGTTGTGCAAACTTACAGGACACTTTAAAAATCTGAAGGTTCAGAAAAAAGTTTAATGTTTTATAACAAACATTATTAAGTAGTTCTAACAAGTAATAGATTTTAAGTTTAACTCTCACCTCTTCTGAAAAGCTTTTCATTTCCATCTACATAATTTATTATTTCTGGCATTAAGTTTAATGACTCCTTCAGTTCTGAGAGTGATGGAATATCAACTTCTTCTTTGAGGCTTGTAGATATTAAGAATTCACACTCAGGCAAAATTGATGCCTAAAATAACATATAGGTAAAACTAGTTTTTAGTGAGGTTTTCCAAATAAATATTTCTGCGTTCATAAACAGATACATTTGCTTAATTGGTGTACCAAATTTTAGACTAAACCCACACTAAAAAACTTTAATGCTCTGCATACATTTTATTTAAAAAGTAAGTGTAGCAGCCAAAAAAATATATTACAAGCAATGTTCTCTCTGAGTAATATCCTTCATGGCCACTGATTACATTAGTGACATACAATATCCCTAGATGCAGAAGTATCTTCTTTTATGTTAATAACAAATTTTCAAAATTCTAAATTAAAAACAATCACTGCAGCAAATGAGAGCTGGTGAATGGGGAAGTAAAAAGAGCAGATGGAATGGAATGGATCTTTACTGCACTCCACAGAATTTATTTCTCTTTCATTCCTACAGAACTGGATTCTTCAACAAGTGAGACTGTATGTGCATAACTCTCAGAATTAACAGGGGAGGAAGAGGGAGACTGGAGAAAAGGGGCTAATAGGTGAATTAATATTTTTACCAAGTGTGTTAAAGTTTTTAGTAAAAAGAAAAAAAACCTTTAAACGCCTTGAGATCAATATATATATGACCACTTAATGTCCTATACCAGGTATATTGATTAAAATTATTAAAAAATTCCCTATACCTGGGCTGTACACCAGACCAATTAAATCAGAATATATCTGAGTAGGATCCAGGCTTCAGAATTTTATTAAAATTTATCAAGTACTTCCAATGTGTAGCCAAGGTTTAGACCGCTGTCTCTGAAGTAAATTTGACTCTTTAACTGATACACGCTCAATCTGTTATCAAGTCTTTTTAACTTGACAATAGTAAATGGCCAATGTATATTACTACATCTTGTAAAAGTGTGATTTACTAACTTTTATTTAAAAATTACTGAAAGCAAATATTACAGCTTCATTTAAACCTACTGTATCTTCTAGCTTCTCCTGACAAAAGTTCTCTTTATCCATGTAAAAATCTTCCACAAAACCTTTCATATCTCCTTGAAAAGAGAAACACTCCCTTAACAAAAAATAAAACATTAAATTAGTGTTTACTAAAAGCAAGGTACATACCAAATGTAGTTAATCAAAATACATAGTGATTAAAATTAGAGTTGAGGTAAACAATGATAAAATACTATGATTGATAACATCTAGACTTGTGAGCATACAAAGAATATTTTCTTCTCTTAAAAATATTCACAACACTGGGCAACTAAGTACCTGAAAAAATCAGCTTCTGTGAAGATCTGTTCTTTGAAATCTAACAGGGGATCCTTTACCAAAAATAGTTTTAGCCTACTCAACAGAGTATGCGAAGTTGGTAGCTGACTTCTATAGGTCATCAAATTATTTACAAAAATTATTTCTTCATCATCAATAGACAAATCTGAAAATAAATAAGAAGTATAAAGGAAGAAGAAGAAATCTAAAAGTTATACAAAAGGATCTAGATAGTTACTGTAGTCAGTCAGCGTTTTCAAACACATTTTAAAAATTTATTTATTTATTTATTTAAAGTATAGATGATGTACAATATTATATAAGTTACAGGTGTACAATATAGTGGTTCATAATTTTTAAAGGTTATACTCTACTTATAGTTATTATAAAATATTGGCTATATTCCCTGTGTTGTACAATATATTGTTATAGCTTATTTTATACATAATAGTCAAACACATTTTAAATTCTCTAGTTCTTCACTGTACTGTGCAAATAAATCATGTAGCATAGTACTGGTACATAGGCAGAAGCTCAATAAAATTTAACATTATTTAGTACACTGAGTAGTAACCAAATGTCCTGAAAGAGTTGTAAAGGCTCATATTTTTTTCCAACAAAACTAATGTAATCAATGGAGGAAAATATCTTGTGGTCTTATGCCTCAAAATAGCCAGGGTTAGCCTCAGCAAGATTGTAAAGAAATAAAAGCATTTGACTTTTGCTGACCCTAGTGTTTTCTTCTCTGTAAGATTTTATCTCTTAAGGTCTCCAATTCATCCCCAGAGACTGACATGTAGGGAATGGAGATGGTCTAAAAAGCCTATAAATGAGGCCAACTCTGATTCTAGCACACTAAGGTTGTTCAAACATGTTTGTTATAAAATTAATTACAATGGAAGCTGTGTAGTAAAGTATCTACTAGAGAAGTGTGACACAGCTTACATATTAGGAAACACAACAGCTAATCGTTAATTGTTGGAATAGGTTTCTCCTCTCTATCCCCACCCTATCATGTTTGGGTCACTTTAGAATCTTAGCTAACAGTGTCAGTGCTTTAGCAGTTTATAGGCCCAGGAGGGAACATAAAACCTACTCCCATTCCTCAATAATCTCTGAATGGAAAAAGAAAGAGGAAAATATAAACTCAGATGAGGAACTACTCAGAAAACCAAGCTCCCCAAAGCAAAAGCCACCTTGAAGGGGAAGCAATGATCTCTTGTTTTGGGCAGTGGCCTTTCAGTTAAGTAATTTTAGAATGGTATGAGAGAAGGATAGCATGAAGTGATGTCTCCCATGACCAGCTACATCACTGGTATACATGTGCTTAATAAATATGTGGTGTAGAGTAGAGAGGCAGGGACCATCTCTTTGCCTAGTGCTAACTTAAAATACCAAAAGAGAACTTGCTGTGTAAACTAGCCTCCTAAGAGATTGTTTATCTGTTTATTGGAACCTGTTAAGTTCTTGACAATCCTGTGGTCAAGAGCTTCCCATGCATGATACACAGCAGAAAGCTAGCCAAAATCAGTTCCATGTCTAAGCAGGGTTTAGCTGAGACGATTTACACGGTTTGTTCATAAATCCATTCTGTAAGTACTAATGAAGTCATGTTAACAGCAAAAACCCAAACAGCATTCATTTATATCCCCATCTCCACCTTCCACTTTCAAACACAGCCCCTCTAGCCGTCTTTCCTTCCTATAGGCTCATCCTGGTATTTCTGGGAGTCCATGAGGATGCCTCATATGTTATGAGGTCTTGTTTTCTAACCACCTTTCTTTTAACACCTTTATTGGAGCATAATTGTTTTACAACTGTGTGATAGTTTCTGCTGTATCACAAAGTGAATCAGCTATACATATACATATATCCCCATATCCCCTCCCTCTTGTGTCTCCCTCCCACCCTCCCTTTCCCACCCCTCTAGGTAGACACAAAGCACAGAGCTGATCTCCCTGTGCTATGTGGCTGCTTCCCACTAGCTATCTATTTTACATTTGGTAGTGTATATATGTACATGCCACTCTCTCACTTCATCCCAGCTTACCCTTCCCCCTCCCCGTGTCCTTAAGTCCGTTCTCTACGTCTGCGTCTTTATTCCTGCCCTGCTCCTAGGTTCTTCAGAACCATTTTTTTTCTTTTTAGATTTCATATGTATGTGTTAGCATATGGTATTTGTTTTTCTCTTTCTGACTTATTTCACTCTGTATGACAGACTCTAGGTCCATCCACCTCACTACAAATAACTCAATTTCTCTTTATGGCTGAGTAATATTCCACTGTATATATGTGCCACATCTTTATCTATTCATCTGTCGATGGACACTTAGGTTGCTTCCATGTCCTGGCTATTGTAAATAGTGCTGCAATGAACATTGTAACCACCTTTTTCTGTTGGAGCCACTTGAGGGCAGCATCACACCATAACTAATGTTCTTTATAACTATCAAAGGTTTTACCAGGGGTGTTACTTCTTTATATTCTAAGAAATCCATCATACCCTGGATTTTTTACCTTATTACCACTAGTATATGTACCAACACAGATATGAGGACACTGTTTTCCTCTATTGTATAGGAGTGTTAAATTGTCATGAGGAAACAAAATTTTGGCTAGTTAACTATGAAAAAAAGCAGAAGAGGTCTACTGACAGGAAAGAAGATAGGGTTATTCTTTGCAGAAGATACTTTTGTCTACTTAGAAAACCCAAGATGACAAAATGAAAACAACTGAGTTCACTAAAGTGTCTGATAAAAAATTATAAAATCAATGGTTTTCAAATATATATATATATATAAACCTAGTCAAAAATTAATGGAAAAACTCGTTCATGATGGCCACAAATATGCAAATATTGAGGAATAAACATAACAAAAATGTGCAGAAAGTATATGGAGGAAACCATAAAATGTTACTGAGGAGCATTATCAATCAATCAATAAATAAATAAACTTGAAGAAAAGGCAAGATAAACTGTTTTCCTGGCTAAAAAGACTAACTATGGTAAAAATTCTAAAAGGTACCAATAATATTTCGATATCTCAAGTGGTCTGTCTTGGAACTTGGAAAACTGATTACAAAGTAAGTCTGGAAGAATATAGACGTGAGAGTAGGAAAACAATGAGGAGACTATTAATACATGTTACACTAGTGTATTAAATAGTTAAAACTGTATGATACTGACACAGTAATAGGTAAATCAATAGAACATAATAGAAAATCCAGAAACAAACAGTAATGTGGATGAGGATTTGGCATATGATGTAAGTGGCATTTCTAATCTGTGGAGAAAGGAAAGAGTATTCCATAAACAATATTGGGACAACTGCCAAAACATTTAGGAAAAAATTTTTTATTTTTACTTTTAAACATATGCTAAAATCTTGAAGAAAACCTCAAACAAAATATGAATAAATATTTATTTAATCCAAGGAAGAACTTTCTCAGTATTAAAAACAATGAAAGAAATCATAAAGGAAACACTGACAGGACTGGTTAGGTTCAAATTAAATATATTTGGGGTTATTGATATCTTTGATGCATAAAGATAAAATATAAGAATAGAAAAAGAGACAGAGAATCATCTCACAACATAAAAATATGCAAATGAACACTAAACACCAGTAATTTTAAAAATGCAAGTAAAAATATAATTTTTTGCCCATCACATTGGATAAATGTATTACAACATCAATAGTAATGATGATAAGGCTGGCATGAATAGGGTATTCTCATACCATGCTAGTGGACATATAGCCAAAAAATGCTTACATCAATAATTTCATTTCCAGAAATTCACTCTAAGGAAATAATTGGAAGTGGGAACATAATGCAAAAAATTAAGAAACAGAAACCTCATTAAATAGAGTTGGGAGATGATCAGGGGAAGCTCTCATGCTCTGCTATGATAGCAGAGCCCAACAGAAGGAAGACGCCTCTTCTTTCCTGGCAAGGACTCAGCCAATGAAAAGCCATAGACTCTTTGTTTACTATAGCCCTCCCAACTTCCTTTTCCCATCTAATGAGTTCCCCCTTTGCTGGGCAAGGACTTACATGTGGCTCACCATGGTTGCAGACCTGGAATTGTAATTCTCTGCTGATCCCAAATAAACCCATCTTTGCAGGAGAAATATCTGGCAATCTATTTATTTCAGGTCAACAATACATTTAGGAACGTACTTTAAATTAAAAACAACATTAATTGGGAAATCTATAACACATGAATAAGATTAAAAGCTTCAGTCATTAAAAGCCATGATTTGGAAGAAAACTTAAATATATGGTGAAATGTTCCCAAACTACTGTTAACATTTAAAAATACTATAAGGCATATACAATAAGATCACAATAGTAAAACAATTTTGTTTAGATTATAGAATTATAAGTTTTTAGTAAAGGGACATTCTATATACTTAAGATGTAGGAAAACATAAAATTCATTAATAAACTTTTAAATGAATGAGGACTGATAAAATTCAGTCCTCATTCATGATCAAAAGCTCTTAGCAAACTCGGAATAGAAGAAGCTTCCTCAACCCAACAAAGTATGTAAGTTTTTCTAAAGTTTCGCTGTTGAAAATGATGTAAACATTGAAATAATATTTACATCATTTTTAATGGTGAAACAAAGTATTTCCTTTACTATCCAAACAAGACAAGGATGGCAACTATCACTGCTTCTATTGAACAATGTACTGGAGATCCTAGCCAGCACAGTAATACCAAAAAAGATATAAATGTTGTAAAGGGAGAAACAGATGTCTAATGAAATCACTATCTCGAAGAGAGTCTTCCCATGTTCACTGCAGCATTATTCACAATAGCCAACAACCTAAGTGTCTGTTGAGAGATGAATGGGTAAAGAAAATGTGATACACACACACACACACACACACACACACACACACACACACAAATAGGGAATATTGTTCAGCCTTGAAAAAGGAAATCCTTCCATTTGCAACATGAATGAAACTGGAGGGCATTATGCTAAGTGAAATAAGTTAGAGAACAACCAAAACTACCACATGGTATCACTTATATACAGAATCTACAAATTTTTTTTAATTAAAAAATAAAAAGCCAAACTCATGGAAACAGAGTAGAATGGTGGTTGCCAGGGGCTGGAACTGGGGTGTGGGGGGAAATAGAGAGAGGTTGGTAAAGGGTACACACTTGCAGTTATAAGTAAATAATATCTGAGGATCTAATGTATAACATGGTGATTATAGGTGATAATACTGTAGCGTTTAAATTTGCTAAGAGAGTAGAACTTAAGTGTTCCCACCAAAAAGAAAAAGAAGAAAAAATAAGGTAAATATGTGAGGTGATAGATGTGTTAATTAACTTGATGGTGGGAATCCTCTCATAATGTATACATATATCAAATCATTACATTGTACACTTTAAATACATTACAATTTTATTTATCAGTTATACCTCTATAAAGCTAAAATACATGTGGGTGGTTGATGAAGCTAGGGGGCTGCTGCTTTTTATTATAAACATTGAATAAGTATTTGACTCTCTAAACTATGTACTTGTACAATTTTTAAAAATTAAAAATTTGTATTTATTTATATATTCCTGGGATGTCTAAAAGGATATTCATAAAAATGGTTACATTTATTGACAAATAATATGTGAATATTATAGAAAAATTAGTACATATGAACAAACCAACAAACAATAAAAAAAATACACTGTTTTTATGTCTTAAAGAAATATGTTTGGAATTAACTTATAATTTAGTAATAACTATATTTCTTATAAGACAGAGCAAATTTACAGTATCAATTGAATCTCAAAGTATAATACATTCCTTTCAATTTAGACAGTGAGACCAAATTATCTATAAATCTGGTAGCAATCAACATAACTGCAAGGAAAATAAATGGAATTGCAAATTTAAATTTATAAAGTGACGTCAAATGACACAGGACCCTTAAGGAGATATAGGATATGGACAATTCATATGTATTTGGAAACTCAAGCATATTTTCATTCGGTGTATAATAGTTAAAGAAGCTTCTGGTTCTAGCTGATGACAGATATTATGAAATTCGCCAATAGATGCTTCTAGCTTGCCACATTAATATAATAACAGCTGTGGTTGGGTAGCCTGTTATTTTTTACAAATCATACCTTTACATGTACGTATATATAATTTGATCCCCACAAAATTGTTTATAAGAAATTAAAAGAATGAACTAAAAGAAAGAAATTATAGAAGAAAATTGAAAACCATAAACTTTTTAATAACTGTCAAAATTGTACCACTTTTTAAGTGTAGATTTAGACTATGATCAAATCTTCTGACTCCAAATTCAGGCTCTTCCTATTATAGCATGCTCTCAAGTTTAGTCTTTAATGCAATCTCTATCTTCTCAAACTATATGAGGGATTTAACTCTCTACTAAAAATTTTATACACCATTTATGTATCTACATAAAAACAGTACTAAAAGAACCAAATTATTTTTCATGTTCAAGCTAAAGCATATCTTAAATGATAGTAGCAATTATATAATGGAGACATAAGTTTTTCAATATAAAAAGGGAATAGGTTGTTATACATACAAGAAAGGTAGTTCTCAGCACGTTTTTACACAGTTGGAAAAATTTATCACCCTCTAGTAAGATTAGAGATTTGGAATATAGTTTGGATAAAATGTATCTTTAATTATTACTTACTGTAAATTTGTAAAAACGGAGTGAATTCTTGACCTAATACTGCAACTCTTCTATCTCCACTTTGAATTATGGTTTCATATAAATTAGATAAGATTGAAAATGTTTAGCATATTTGGGAAAATAAAATATAACTATCACTTAATAATCTACTACTTTAATGTTACACCAGACTGCTGTGTCATCAGATCTGTACATGGATGCTAATATCGTTATAGCAATATGTTGTGAGCAACCTATGATCAAACCTCTGAGGCTATTCTCAAGCTCAGCACAATTAAACTCCAAAAACAACTACATTTACAAAAAGGGGATTAATATGAAAGAAAATATTTCACTAATGTGAAACTTAGAATTACAATTTTGTGGGTGAACACCCTTAGCAAAATAAAAACTTTAAAAATCCAATAAAAGAAAAAAAAATCACCAAAATAAAAATTTGTATATTAGTAAGAAATGTTTTATAACAATGGAAATAACAAATGTTTTACCTTGCTTCTGTGCTTGAAGTAATGGACATTTTTCTAAGCAGTTGACAAGTGTAAAGACTTCATTGTAGTCCTTATGGGTATATAAGCTGGCTTCTTCTACTTCAGTTTGGGAGTCTGGGTTTGAACTCGGAACAATTTCCTCAAATTCACAGCTAAGCTCGGTCACCATTCCTGTAACTGTTTTCCTGTGACATTAGAAAATTACTGATTTTGTGTATGTCCTATTTTAAAACATCTTTATTAACAAGTAGTATATGTTCACTGTAGAAAATTATCAAATTCCAACAGATCCAGAGAAAAATTACCCATAGCTCCACCATTCAAGAGATGAATTTTAAAATTTTGTATTTTCTCAATTATTTTGGAATATTTTAAAGTAAAAGTGGATTCAAGTAAACAGTATTCTGTAACCTGTTCTTCTGCTAAACAATGAAGCATGAGCACATTTATATGTCAATCAATGTACATTCACTTCATTTTTGAGTGGATGAACAAGAACCCATTGTACTGGTAAATAATAATTTACTCAACCAGTTCCCTAGTATTAGAAATGTAAACCTGTTGTACTTGTTTGCTATTATGAGCAACAATGCAAGGAATATCTTTGTGCACTTGTCTAATCGTTTTCTCAAAATGTAGTTCCTAAAAATGGAAACCATGAGGTTAAAGATACATAGATTTTTAGACTTTGCCATGCATTGCCAAAATGCCCTTGTGCTGGATATTGAATGTCTGCTTTTCCATGTCATTATCCAACCTTTTACATTCTGTTCTACAACCTCGGAGACTGATCTCTGTGAACCAACTAGGCTTCCTTGCTCTGTCTTCTGGTTGCGTTCAACCAGTGGAAGCATTGGCAGGAGATCAAAGGTGGGAAAATAAACAGGTTGAAATACTATTCTTTCCAAATCTTTCCCTCCTGGGACACAGTTTGGAGAAGTGGCTGCATTCTTCTACCAACAGTTATATCTCTTATCAGACAGCCTCTCTCCCATAGCTGCAGTTCTTACTGTTTTGGTTACTGCTCCTTCAAGCTTAGGGTGGTAACAACTTCCAGCTGTTGTTAGTGCTGGGAACTTTTTTTTTGGCTCCCTTGACCCTGCCTGTACCTTAGCTGTTTCCTGATCCACTGATTTTTGCAACAGGGAAATATATTACTGGCAATTTAGCTACACGTTCTGATATACATTTTTTATGATATCCTAAAATATTTTAGCCTTAATAATTCTCTGTGTACAGACTGAAAGAACCAAAATCAATATAATTCCCCAATGTAATTAGAGAAAAATAATGAACATGTCATACCCAAATCATATATAGAAAAATCTCTAAAGTTTCTGCTTTACTCTTTAAGAAAATACAAGGTACAAGAAAAAATATTTCAACTCACCGAGGTCCATATTACTCATAAGAACACTGATTCCTATGTGGATCTTTATAGACTTCTAAATTTAGTGCTTAGATAACTGCTTTCTAAAAAAATAAATATTACTGACAGAGTTAGTACTTTATAAAAATTTGGTACTAC